>NC_044199.1:26314953-26644953 GCF_900880675.1 Sparus aurata
CGATGATGTGAAGGTTGGTGTGATGAATGGGTTTGCTGAAATATTATATCAATTTTGGCATTTTGTTAAATAGAAAATTTCAGCCAGTATTATCTGCAAAGAGCAAATGGAGCCTCTTTCTGATCATAACTCCTGAAAACCAGTGATGAAATCTAATTCTTTTCACACAGTGCACTTTCTTTGTGTTTTGTGCATTCATGCTTTGTGGGAGTATGTCGATGAGGATGTCCTGATTCTCGGTGGGATGGAGGGGTAGGGGTGAAGTGTTTGGAAACTATGTGGCCCTGCAAACAAAGGTTTTTCAGATAAACAGACACCATTCAATACTTGTCAACCTCACGATGCAGCTATCCACGAGTTTTCCTGGGAAGGTCACTGGGAGAAATGATTGTGGGTGATAGTTGTGGCGCTTGTTGGAACACGGCAGCAGTCTCAAGGCTTTGAAAGAGTTGGCTAGGTCGACTAATCACCAATGAAAGTGTTTGTGGTATTCACTCAATTCACTCTTCATGAATGATTGATACTTCGTACCAACTGTAGCATCCTGTTCCCATGCAAAGTTACGCTTTTGGTTAAGTGACGAGACGCAGTGAAAGTCATGCCCATAATAAGGCTCCACGTGTATGGCGGCTTGGAATAAGAAAAAGTTGGCAAAATCATCAAGATGCATAGTTTTGGAACCAGGAATGACTGCACATATCTTCATGGCAATCAGTCCAAAAGGTTCGATATTTCAGTCTGGGCTAGGGTAGTGGACATTGTCATTCATACAGCCATGCCGCTTGCATGGGTGAAAAAAAAAATAAAAGGGGAGAAGAAAGTGGGAGAGACAGCACAAGGGGCAGAGATGACAAAAGAGGAGTACAGAGTCATCTGCCCGGGGGCAAGACTTTCAGTCAGCTCTTCAGAAGTTGAACTCCATACAGCACAGCGATCCTGAGAGCAGGTTTCTAAGATTTCTCCCTTCATATGTTCACTCACTGATCCTATAATGCATATTAAATCATGGGGTGAATAATGAAGCCCATCTCACATAAATTAGAGAGACACGCTGAATTCCCCTCAGGTTCAATCACCATGAATATTAAAGCAAACTCACAAGGTTACAGAGAGAAATGGAGACAGGAAGAACAAGCGGAGGATAGATGAAGAAATATGAAGAGTGAAGGACAAAGAGGGAGGAGATAAAGAGGAGAGCTCCTGGCAAGAAGGGAAGGCAGTCCTTATAAATTTATATCAGCGATGACCATGTAATCATTTTGCTCACATCTGAAAGCGGGGTTGGAAAGTGGGGTTATTAAAGTGCCAGTGCTGCCATGGCGCGTCACCGTTGAATGTGCAGGGTTGTTTTTCAGAGCTATAAATGTCCTGATATAAGATAATATTGGCAGTTTTAGTGGGAGAATTATCTGATAATTGAATGGACGATGTAGCATAATTAGCACTCACTGTAACTATTTGTACCATTTAGGGTACAATGGTGGGAGAGCGCCCAGTCACCAGGATATAATGTTGTCTATTACCAGACTGTCCCATTTTGATGTGGAGGGGATGGTGGTGGGGTTAAGGACGACGAGCCGGCCAAACTGGCAACCACAGTTCGGGCTTTTGTAAGTGTGAAACTACAGGATACTTTTAAGGAGAGCTGGGGACAATTTACCAGATATTTTATCATGGAAAGTCAGACCATCTACAGCCCTGTTTGTGGTGGCAAAACCGGGTGCTTTCAAGGAGACCTCAGGACATTTCGAACTGTGTTTATGGCAACCAAAACAGGTGTTTTAAGCCGAACCATGATGTTATCCTAACTATTTCCAAGTGGTTTCAACAGTTTCAACTTAAAGAAATGTTAAGTTTGAACTAATTGACAACTTTTCAAAAACATACTTAGCGAGCAGTTATTCTGGCAATTCTGGTTTTGGAAGAAGTTCAAGTTCTTGTAGATACTGTTTGTGTGTTTACTGTTTAATATGAGGTTTTTGATTGGTATTAGTGCTGCATTAATGTGTATGACAGTTTTATCAGAAAATGACATTCATTTGTGTTATTGCCCCATAGTTGCACTTCTTGCCGTCAGGTGAGGTGGAACGTATCAGAATCGCACAGCTAAGTAAACGAGGGCGAGTTTGATTTGCTCTGATGTTTGTGGGCAAATGAAGCCTAATTGCATTCTTAGATATAAGTTACATCTACTTTGCTCTTCATCCTCAGGAGCTGCCGGATTATCACTTCTTAAAAATCATCAGTTCAGAGCAGCAAAATTGGCTTTTCATTTATATCAGTCAAACCCTATGACGCTTGCTGGAAGCCATGAGTCAAATTCTTGCATTTTATCTGCTTGCAGGCATTCTTGTTATTGACTGAGAGAATTACTCGTCTTTCTTTTCAGAATTCACCAAGGGAGAAGTGAACAAGTGGAAGTGGACTCGCACTAAGAGACTGAAAGATCAAGGGGATTTCGGAGCTGCAGAGGGAAGCATATTCTACAGCAGATTACTGATCGGAATGAGACGTTCACATTTTCAAATGGATATTTCGCCCTGGTTGAGTGAAGTTTCCAATTTTAGCCGCCGGTTCAGCGCAGAGGATGTTATCTGAACTGTGTAAATAAGATTTGAAGGAATGAAAGCTGGAGCGTTGTTAGTGTGTGCATGTGTGTGACTTTTGACCTGAGCAGCAGTCCACAACCTTAAATCTGCATTCAGAAGCATGCTTGACTTATTATATGATTAGAGGGTCATATCCACGGCAATGACTGAGGTCAAATGTGGATTCAGCCTTATGTCAGGGTTCTCAGTGTCATCTGCATCATTTTTTTTTTTCATCAATTTGCCAGAATCTTGTTCTTTCTTCCTTTTTGGAGCACCCACCAGCTCACCTCACCCGATCCACTATTCAAGCTCTCTAGCACATGTGTTTTTTTCTCAATCCTCCACCAGATCATCTTTTGACCCATTGTCACAGCATATATTTTGACATGTCATCGCAGGGAAATCACGGGTGCACCTACAGCTACACTCACACATACCTGTAAGCTAACAGACGGCAGACAGATAAAGTTAGCTGCGCATTTAGCAGCCAAAGAGCTCAGAAGTTGGTGGTGACCAAAACAGGGATAAAAGAGAGTGAACATTGGACTTCCAAAACCAAAACATGACTGGAAAATATCCTGACGTTGCATAAAAAATATCTGTTATTGTTGCCTCTAACACGGCGAGAAAAGTTACCAGCATTGCATCAAAAATATCTGGTGCTGCCCCCTAAAACGATTGGAAAATGTCCTCAAAATATGAGACGTATAACATTTACACATCTGAACATTGCTGTGGTTTGCAGAAACGTAAAATGACAACATTATATTCTGGCGACTGGGCCTGGTTCTGCTCAAGGTTTCTGCCTGTTCAAAGTAAGTTTTTCCTTACCACTGTCGCTTTCTCATGTTGGGAACTGTTGGGTAAGAGCATGGTCCACACTTTATCTTTGAAAAGTGCCCAGAATAAACTCCTGTAATGGTCTGGCAATATATAACTAAATGTTGAATTGAGTACATTCAGTAATACGGAAATTGACAAACTTTCTCGACTTCAGAGGAATCATACCTGCTTCTCTCCAGGGTTGTTCTGGATATGATTTATTTTCTACCAGAAGCCTGACGCTTCCTCAGCTCCGCAGCACCTTCACTTCATTATTAAACTCAAATTGTTTGCGGCAGGGCTGAGCTTTACACGGAATTACCCATGTGAATAAATTGCCGAGGTCTCCTTCAGTGATCAATGCCTGCTGCGTTACAACAACACTGTGTGAGCCCTGCCGGAATAGCATGACTCCGTCTTCAGACTCGAAATCAAATCAATCATTAAAATAAAACAGGGTTGCACAATTTTCAGGCCATTGTTTTCCTAATTACAGGTTTTAATTTAATATAATGTGAAATCTCTGGCTGCGTGCTCCATGCTACAATGGAGTAATCCATCCACCCACCAGCTCATTCAAGGCTCTGACAGAAAGCAGTGGTTCCCAGCCCACCAGCCTGTGGAGAATCGATTGGCTCTGGCTGGGGAGAAAAAAGAAGATCACACTGACGGATACACACAACACACACACACACACACACACACACACAAACACACTCGTGTTATTATGGCATAAAGTCTGAAATACAGACTCACAGGAATGCAAGTGAGATGCATGCCTTCAGACACCCTGTGGCACATTAAGCAGCAAAACAGCACCTCTGATCTTTGTAGCTTAGGCCACCTGAGCCAATACCTGACAAATAAAATCCTCCCAACGATCTGCTGTATGACTCACTGACTCTCCATCTACAGCAGAAGAATTAACATTCATAGTTTTATTTAATTGGGAAACTACTTATCCCCAGCTACATCCCCAGCTATGTTTGTGGCGACAGGACGGGATGTTTCTAAGGAGACCTTGGGACATTTTCCAGCCATGTTTGTGGCGACCAAAACAAGTATTTAAAGACAAACCAGGGGGTTTTCCTCAGATTAACCAAGTGGGGTTTTTTTTGCCTAAACCTGCGTGCATGAGGCCTGCAAATAACAACATCTGATGCTGTCGTACTGTTCCAGCATCAGGGATCAATGGACCTGCGAGGAGGCCAAGGGCAGAACTGAGCTGCTGCACCTCAATTAACCCCTTGTTCCCATCATTGTGTACAGATTGTCCATGCTCGAATACCAGCTGGCTCCTGGTTCACTGTGTGGATATTTGATTAAATACAAATTAATGTTGAATTATGCACCATGGAAGGCTGTAGCCGAAACAGTCAATAGTTTAAGCACAATATTAGATTTTTTCAGATAAGGGATGTATCTTATTTTGTTATGAGCTTGTTGTTTTCTGCTCTTTCCGTTTTTTGTGTTTACAGATACATAATTATGGCTGTATCATCTTCGATTCACTTTAAACACAGGATTTGGAAAATTATATTACTCATGGCCTCCTAACAGTTACCGTGCAGTCCACCTGCAGAGCAGCTGCCCCACACTTAAAACCTATAACAGCCAACACATCAACACTTCACGAAGACTCACGTTTGAATCTCGAATGTATAATCAGATTCTCGCCCAGTCAATAAAAAAGTGTTGATCCTGGACAGAGTGCAGTTATAAAATCCTAGCGCGCCTGCTGCTGATAACCAACTGAACAGCATTGGAGGAGTGTGTACCAGCGTCTTGGTCAAGGGATTTCTGCTGGCTTCTCTTAGACTCAGCCCCAAACCGCATTCGTCAGAATAAATGTAGGCTATGTGCTGTCATGGTTTTTGAGTTTTGGCTTTGTTGTTTTGTTTTTGTTTCGGTAGATTTATCCTCATGTGTCTTGTTTTACTTTCCACTTCCTGCCTTTGTGTTTTTTCATCTTATGTCAGTTCTGAGACTCCCGGGTCTCCTGTGTTTCTGGTCTGCTCCCCGCTCCTGTCATGTGTTGTGTTTGTCTGCATTTGCTGCCTATGCCCTTGTGTTACCCTGGTTTGTACTTCATTTAGTTTTGCTCTTGGATTTCTCCAGTTTCGTTGCCAACCTTTTTCACTTGCCTCCATTAGAGCTCTCTTTTTGTTTCATACCTGCCTGCCTCGTTGTGTTTCAAAATAGTTATATCACTATCAAATAGTTTCGTGGTTTGGTATTTTTGTGACCTGGTCGGTAGAAATATACAGCCTGCCATGAGTTGCTGTCTGTACAATGACACAACCCAGTAGCTAATCCAGCCTGGACAGAAGAAGGAGCTCACAAACCACTCATCACTCATTCCTTTAATGCAGTGATCTGAAATGTGGGTGCCTCCTCAGACAAAATCATGTCAACATCAACCCCCACGAACCCTGTATAACTTTAAGAACAATACTTTGAATAAATGGTGGGCTTTGGGGGATGTAAACAGGAAGTATAACATTGCCATGGCGTTGGAGAACAAGCTGTGGGCTGCAGCTGTGAGTTTTTTTAACTATTAAATATGCCGAACCAGCTGTTAGCAGTTCATATTTGCAATGTGCCACTGACTGTATGGATAACTGCCGCTGGATTATTTTGATACTGAACAAAACTTAAAAATGTGATGATTCTCAGGCAAGCTCTGGATTTCTAGGGATCACCTTGTTTCTTTGGTGTCTAAGCATGATAGACAGGAGTTAATGAGATCCTGGGAAGTCACACTGAATTCAGAAATATGTATATTGTTTGGATTCTAGGGTTTAGATACCTTAATTTCTCTCTGCCGGCTGTGTCAAAGCCACTGCTGCTGCTGCTGCATCTGCAGATTGTGTTGATTCGTGGCCAAATCAATGGGACAGATACGATTACTAGCTTTCTGTTGTTTTCAGAGCACCAGCATGCACCTGCAGTTACTTTTTCCCAAATGCACTCCTAACAATTGCAAATAATTAGTTTTAATCAGTTGTTTAACAAACCACGTGGTTTTCTCACTCCCCTTGGGATTCCTCAGATTGTTACACTGCATGTTGTTCTGTAGGTCATCACATAAATCAGTGTTGGGGGGCTCTCTCGTGTCGCTGGCTGGTGGCCTCTGTTCTGCCAATCCTTTGACTCTTTTGTCATTGCCTACCTTGAGAGGGTCTTGCTGTTTTCTGGTGTTCTTTGAAGCTCTCAACACGATGCTTGGTCTTTTAACAGTTCAAATATTCGGCAGCTTTATTTAACAACACAAAAACACAAAATTCCGGGGAGGCTTACACTTGACGCATGTGTCTCAAAGCATGGCGTCACCAGCTGGAGTCCAACTGCAAAGTGTGAGGAAGTTTTACACACCAAGGCAGTGATGTTTCTCTGAGCGTCACAACTGAATTCTTCCTCCGTAAAGTCAGTCAGGGCTCTTCATGTGTAACGTGGCAGCAAGATGGAGGTGGATGGTGAATTTATACAGTGTTTAATTTATTGATCTGAGTCAGCTTGACGTTTGTGATTTCATATTAATGGCCCGGCTCTCTCAGACGGCATTTAATTTGGTGTTATCAGAATCACTAACAGGAACACAGCTGTGCTGTCTCATCAGCCGAGCCGTGGGACAAGAAGGAAAGCGAGCTGGGACCTTAACAAATCAGCTGCAAATGACAAGACTGATTTGATTTTTCATTCTGGCATGGGAGAGGAGCATATTTTCGGGCTGAAAATGGGAAAGGGTACATTAATTCATTAGCATGAAATATAACTTTAGGTGGAATTTGGAGTTGTTATCGTCGCTCTGGGGAGAGGCAGCACTGTGCAGCTCAGACAAAATCCACCGGCCAAGGTTGTGCAAATTGAGTAAAAGCACAGCCTGACTGACACACAGGATAGATGGCTGTTGGTGGTGGCGGTTTGCCAAGAAAGTCATAGCCCACAGTCCTCTAGTCCACCGCTTTTAAATATAGAAGACCATATGTCCAGAGCAAATGGAAAGAGAGAAGAGGAGTGCCAGTAACAGTAATGAGACGTGCAACAAACTGGCCTGAGATACGACTCTGACATTTTATTATCTGGATGCCCTCTTTTTATTGCTTTTTATTTCATTACAGTTATTGCAATGCATGAAACGCGCTCATTGTGTCAGTGATTATGATGGCTTTTCTAATGTCTGCCAGCCAAGATACTGTGTCTTTTTAATACTTAACAAAACAAAAGTAGACAAAGCAAGTGTGACTTCGGCGCTCTGCCTTAACTATCACGACGCTTCACAGTGGCCCGTCCTCACTGGAGAGAAGACTGAACAGGGCGAGCAGCTTATCACAACTCATGTTTATGACTATTGTCAGGCTGCGACCTCGTTTAGGAGTCATTGGCAATCAACCTATTAAGTTGTTTCATCATGGGGACGTGTTGTGCATGCTCAAACTGAGATTTTTAATATGTGCACTCAACTTCATATTGATAACATTTGGCTTATTATTTTTTTTTTTACAAATCATGTATTGAAAATAGTACATCTACAGTACAGAGCATGTAGAAAGTAACGTTAGCTAGCATAATCAGTGTTAAAATCAGCTAGCAACGGTAATGATGGCTAGCTGGCATTAGCAACATTAGTGCAACAAACTGGCCACTGCTTGATTTGATCTACAGTGGTGTCGTAACATGAATGCAATGGAAGAGGGCAATTTAGTGGCTGAATGTTATCAGTAATGTCTTTAAGTCTTCTGTGCTAATTTCACTCCCTCACTACATTTCAGACGATACATTTCAGACATTTTGTTCTTTTTGCTCCTCATTTAATTACTGTCATCACCACTGAAGAAGGTTGAACTTCCAGATATGGTTCGTGAGCTGGTTGGTTTACAGAAGAGACCAAAAACTTTGATTTTCATAAATATTGAATAACTTGGGCCTACACTCATAAGAATAGTAAATGAATAATACAAGGCTCTGTAGTCTGATCCAACAGTGTTGTATAAAGTACTCTTATACTTGAGTATAAACAAAGATAGTATGTTTAATATTACTTATAGCCACCCATTTGAATAGTACTTAAGTAGAAGTGCCTGATGTTAGATGTTGAAATATTAAAAAGTATTTTCTGAGGATAACTATAGTATCAGAAGTACAAGTCAAACTTTATAAAAGACTTATATTTGCATTAAAGGATCTGATATTTTGACATTTTTATGACGATCAGAATCGGGGATTAATGACACGACTGTGATGCAGCCCGCAATGCACTGAAGTTGCCAAATAAATGTAGTGGAGTAATATGTACAATACTTGCCTCCCAAATGTAAGGGAAGAATAAAGTTGCAGAAAATGGAAATGTTCATTCTATCACAGTGAACCAGGATGACAAACTTTTAATCCAGTCACATGTCAGCTGCACACACACACACACACACACACACACACACACACACACACACACACACACACACACACACACAGAGACTGACTCATACTGTTTCTCCACCTTTTACAATAAAAGATTACGCCATACTGGTATTTCTGCATAACTATGCTACATTTGTTTTAGTGGTAAGGGTAACAGGATCAATGGTGATCCTCATTAAATCTTAATTTTTTTGTTTCCTTTGCTTTGTTTGCAATAATTGTTCGATGATTTATAAATCTATAGTCATTTTGTTGTGGCTTTAATGCATAGACAAGGTCTTTGCCTTACAGTTGCTAAAATTGCCATATTTTAAAATTTGCTCTTCTAAGCCATGGCGTACAGTCTGCATCTTTTGGAGGACGTATGATTTTGACTCTGCAGCTGCTTAACTTCAATGCCCACTGACAAATTATGATATGGACATTATGGACATGTTTCGAATGTACATAGTCTGCAAGGCTGCAGCTGGACCCTTCTCTTGTTTGGTGTTGGCATGGAGTAGACCGAGTGTTTATCTTCTTTTTTTTTTTTTTTTTTTTTTAGCTTTTGTTGCTTTGCTGAGATCAGCTGCCTGCTGCTGCTTTAAGTGGCTCAAATGAGTGATGAAGTGCAATTTTAAAGTTTCAGGCCACAAAGCTAAATTTCCCCCATGATCAATACAGCATTAGTCAGGTGATAATTTTCTGTTGGTTTGGCCTCATTCAATTCATACAAAAACATGTATCATGTTGTGTTCCAATGTGGAGTTTTGAACTTTGCTGCTAGGATGACCATGTTGTTTACATTCGGTTAACAGATGGTGCCTTCAGTACATTTCAACTGCTGATAACTTCTCACCAAAAACTAGTTTTCTGCTGGATATTCACAGATCTATACTCTACAGTCATGGAGGAAAATCGAGATAAAGCAAAAGAAGGTAAGCTGAAGTAAAACCTTGCTCTGGTTTCCCTTGGGTTTTCCTTAAATTTGTTGTTGCCTGAAGATCGTCTTTGTAAAATGTTCATTTCACAGATTTAAAGTTGTTCCTCTTATTATATGAGCTTATAAGGTTATCTGTGCATAATATTGCGTTTGTGTTCATCATTTTGCAGCTGCTTCATCAAACAAATATGTGGTATTTCGGATGCCAGCAGAATGGACCACTCTGCCTGTGATGGCTAGTCCTCAGCCTCCTCACACCTGTGCCGGTGTTGCAATTTATTCAAAGAAAAAGATGAACAAGGACCTGGCTTATGAAGGCTACATTTGTCCATCTACTCCTGGAGAGATGCCCCTGTCAGCGCTGCTGCCACCACCCAGAGAGGAGAGCACCTCAGAAGACCAAAGGAGCAGCGTAACAGATTCAGCAATGATTAGTCAACCAGAGCACAGAGTCGTCACGCTCCAGCGAGGAGATGGAGCTGCTGGATCCAAACCACAGAAGACAGCAACTGGATCCAAACCACAGAAGACAGCAACTGGATCCAAACCAGGGACAACAGCAACTGGATCCAAACCACAGACCAAAGTAACTGGATCCAAGCCGCAGATGACAGCAGCTGGATCCAAGCTGCAGATGACAGCAACTGGATCCAAGCCACCGATGAAAGTAACTGGATCCAAAGCACAGATGACAGCAACTGGATCCAAACAAGGGATGACAGCGACCGCATCCAAAGCACTGATCAAAGTAACTGGATCCAAAGCACCGATGACAGCAACTGGATCCAAATCAGGGATGACAGAGACTGGATCCAAACCAGGGATGACAGAGACTGGATCCAAAGCACCAATAAAAGTAACTGGATCCAAAGCACCGATGAAAGTAACTGTATCCAAACCAGCGATGAAAGTAACTGTATCCAAACCAGCGATGACAGTAACTGTATCCAAACCACCGATGAATGTAACAGGATCCAAACCTCCGATGACAGAGGCGGATCCAACCACCAGTAAACCCAACATAGATCATCCAGAATATCCTCTTCCTGAAGAAATCCTGGATGGAAGAGAGAGTTCACTCCCAGTCACACCTGGAGGCTGGACAGATGAGTCCCTGTGTGGTTTGGATTTTTGGCAGGACACAGACGAAGACACAGAGTAATTGTTTTGATTTAAACTCTTCTGTCGGCTAAATCAGTTCAATCAGCGTAAAGTCTGTGAACATTAAATCATTTGCAATTAAATTGCACACCTTCTCAGACAAGTTCGTCCGAAAGGAAAATGTCTTGTTCGCATGTAACCCTAACCCTAACCCTACCCTAACTGTGAGATGGATACAACACTGACAAATATATTTTATGAACTTGAGGTTGATCATAACATTCATTTCAACAGCTCAACAAACCAATACAATTAATAACAATGACTTTAATTTTATCAGGTATTTCATGGACATAATACAACAAATCATAGAGAGATAAAACATGAAATGATGGCAAAAACATTGATCACTGTAAAAAAATGTATTGTGTTTTATAGTGTTCAAACAACAAGATAAATGATTGCAAGGATGAGCACTAAACAGTGGGTTTAGCATATGCACATAAGGTTAGCTTGCCCGGCTACAGAAAAGTGCAGGACACAGCTGCTTCTTTAAGCTAAGGCATCTGCTGCCAGTAGCGAAGCTTATCCAAGACACGAGGCAGGCAGTCCCACATGACGCTGCTGAGCTGTTGCCGACTTAAGATAGAAGGTCAGTTCATTTTATCTTTGACATTTCTGCCTCCATACCAGCGAAGATTTAGATTCAAAAGCAAATTTCCACAAATATTTTTTCCTCTATATAAACAATTCAAATGAAAATTCCTCTATGCTAAAGAAACAGTCGTCTGCACCACCACAGCACAAACACAGAGCAGCGTACTTTCTTTTATTCATCTCCTGCATCATGCACTTTTTCCTCTGCCTCTTAATGGCTATCGATTCCCTCCACACAGGTTTGATTGATTTTGTTCGTTTTTGCCAGAGATTAAAGTCCGGACCCTCTCACACACCAAGAGCATGTTCGTCTGATTCACTTGTGATGCTGAACCACGGCTGTAATCAGACTAAAGGTCATTTAGTGACTCCCAAGGACTAATAATGCCTGAGGGGGCAAATATCTGTTGTATTTGTCTCTCTAACCTCTGAACAGTTTTTCTTTTCCTTTCTCTGTAGACCCTGGAGCTGTAGCTGTGTGACATATTTTTACATGTTAAAGCTGAGTTAATCTTGATTGGGTTGGTTTTTGTCCACTGGGAGCAGAATTAGCATGTTAGCAACAACCTGAGCTCAAAGATCCACTCGCTTGCTTTACGAGCTTTCTACCACAAAATAAGTCTTTTACATATATGAGAATAATAATCGACATTTATGTCTTTTAAAAGGTTCCCTTTGAATACCTAACTTTATAAGGTATGGTTTTCTGCCTCTGAAACAGTCTCTGTGTTTCTTCTTTTGGTTCCCGCTGCAAGGTTGAGGATGATTTTCATTTACATTCAGCAGACGTATTTGTCCAAAGTGACTTACAGTCATTCATAAATGCATTCATACACTGATGGCGGTGGCTGCTATTCAAGTTGCTGATCAGCACATCAGCAGTTTAAGGTATATTGCCCGAGGACACTTCAACAGCCGACCAGGGGAATCGAACCACTGACCTTCCGATATCAAGACGCTGGCTCTACCCCTGAGCCACAGCCGAATGATTGCAGTTTTTGCTCCATCGTGAGTTTTTTAGGAAAACAACAACAACAACACAACAATACTATACTTGTAATATATTAAGTCCAACAGCGACCTTGATATATTAAAAAGACAGGAGGAGACATGCTGTGAGTCCTGGAATGAGCTTATTGTATCCCATATGCCGTTCAGACATGATGCAGCTTCTTCTATGCAAATAACATCCTCAACCATTTATTTACGTTGGAACACAGACCTTTCTAACTTTCCAGTTTATAAGAATGAAGCATGTGTTGCAGGGCATGTTGATAATATTTTTTTGTGTGCAAGTGTACAATGAATGCTGAGTGGTTTTGTGCCTCAACCTAACCAAGTACTTTTCTTGCAAAAACCTAAGTAGTATTTGTCTGAGCTAACCCCAAACCAGACAGTTTCCTTGGCAAAATCAAACCAAACTGCTACGAAGGTCCGCTATGTGTAGCTGTGTATATGATGTTGTTAAATCGTGATATATGTCATTTTGGGAGATGCAGAGAATCGACCCCTTCAGCCGTTTAGTTATGAGGGTTTGGTGCTTTTGCCAGAATGACTGTTCTTTTAATCCACAGATTAAAAGTTACATACGTCTCTTTAGGTACAATCTTTCTCTTGGCACAATGCTGCGTTTATGCTCTGGTTAGGTTTCAGAACAAACGTCGTGATTTGGGTTCCATTCACACAAATCAAATCAAATATGTTTTATTCATATATCCCAAAATCACAATCACATTGCCTCAGTGGGCCATTGACCCAAAAACCAGCTGTTTTTCAGTGGTACACAACATTTGTCCAGAGTTGCATCTGCTGCCCTTAATGAGCTCATCTTGATTATGAAGTCTTAGATTTGGAAAAACAGACACATCAGAGAAGTGTGACTCAAATTGGCAATAATCATCTTTTGCACAAAGTCAGCCTCCTGACTCTGACACACACACACACACACACACACAATTTGTTTCTACAAAGTCAAGCAATCGCTGAATCGAGCTGCACACGGTTTGTATAATTCATCCCACTCTAATTGCCTAACTCCAATATTAATAAGTTTCCTCAGGCATGCTGTAATCCCTGAGAAAAAAAAAACATTATCAAGGAATTACATACACTGCAAAACAAACCTATTTTTCAAATAAATGACTTTATAATCCATCAGAGGAATACAAATGTCATTTCACGAGACAGACAGAAGACAAGCACAGAACGGGCCTCTGATTCGTCACTTATTTCCCCAGCTGTCAAGTCACAGACGTTTAATCCAAATCTATGCTAGCTGGAGCTCTTCTGCAAAGTCTTAGCGGTGGATTGGTATGAATGGCAGCACGCTGTTTAGATGCCCTGCAGAGTTTCTCTGATGAAGTGGATTGACAGTGCAGTCACAGTGCAGCATTACCACTCATGTGTTTATGTGGTGCATGTTAAAGTTGCCATAAGCTCACTGTTGAATTTAAATGTTGCAGAAATAGAGGATGCATTATAATGAAGGGGGCGTCATGTCAGGGCATCTGTAACAATGGTGGGAGTCAGTTTGGCCTGAAATGAACTGAAGGTCAGGACCCCCAGGAGGTTCTGGAGATGATTAAAAGGATCGGAAGGCGGAAACAAAAGACGAGTTAAAGTCAGCATGCTAACAAGCTCACAATGACAAGGTGATGCTCATCAGATATGATGTTTATCATGGCCATAAAATGCTAATTTTCGCTGATAAGCACTGAACCAAGTACAGATGGGAATGTCATTAGTTCTGCGGATATTTGGTCATAAAATGTGTAAGTTTAATGGACAAATTTGAATCAGAAGATAAAGATCTTCATTGATTTAGTTTTAATGCCTGAGCAAGATAACAACAATCTGAGCTTAAAGGACAACACAATGTCATACAGTATGACTTTGTGTATATATGGCGTACCCTGCCACCTTTTAGCTTCAAACAGTGTTCTGGGGACCTGATTTTCCTCTGAGAACAGCCTGTTTTATTTCAGTTATGGAAAAAACAAAATATCTCTGAGTTTGTATTATCAATATTTGAAATATTAAAATTCTGAGTTTGAATTTTCGTCTTCAAAACTACACAGTGCCACTATTTAAAAGCAAGTGGAGGAAAACTCATTTTCTAGCATGTAGGGAAGCTATTATGACACCACGTCAAATTTTCTGCATTCTGAGGGCATCCTAGCGCACTTTATCACCTTTTTCTTTCCACATTGCATCACTTTAGACGGCACAGTGTTCGGGTTATTATGACAAAAAGTAATGCATTAATAATTCCTGTCATACCTCATGAGGAGAGTTATTTCCTGTTTTATTTTGTAGTCTACTCCTTATTTGTCATGTTTAACTTTCCACTTCCTGTCCTTGTCTGTTTCCTGCCTTTATTCCTGCTCACCTATGTTCCTTCCCAGCCTGCTTTCCCTCCACACCTGCATTGCATCACCTTAACAGCTCAGCCTTGTTCCCAGTGATGGTCCCAGCGTATCAGCTCCCTCCCTGATCTCTGGTTTCCTCCCCTCACCTGTGTTTCTCCGCCTCTCTCCACCTGCACCTCGTTCCCTCGTCAGTTCAGTTTGTACTTCAGTCCAGTCTTTGTTGAGCCATATGTTGTCCCTGTTTCCATGTTTTTGTTCTTACTTTCAACAGGTCATGAAAACGAGCATCAGATCACTAATTGTTCAGGCACTCATGGTGATCCTTCTCTGTTTACACAAACTCCTCCAGATTATTCAGCACCAGCGCTGCCACATCAACCACACTCTCTCTCTTGCTGTAAGTGTGTGTGTCCTGTCACTCTGTGTAGCACACATGGAAGTCTTCAGAAAAACCCCAAACTGCCCGTATTCAGAAGGGCCACCTATCATCAAACCAGCAGCTGTCTCAGTGACTGTAGCGTGATGTTTGGTCGGGACAGAACCCCCCGCTGACAGCTGAGCCCGCTCAGTGAGGGGCTTGTCATCTTCGACAGCTCGGCTCACAGACAAGTTGCCGGAGGATATTAGCGTGGCCCTCCGTTCCTTCGTGTCAGCGTTAGGAACGTTTCTGGACGAGTCATTCACTGTTGAACGTGGCTGGTGACGTCTGACGGTGTTTTTTATTCTCTGGTGAGCCACACACTCTGTCCATGGAGAGCCTTCAGGCCGTGCTGCATTATGAATACTGTGACTCATGCACACGCTCGCTCATAATCACCTTCGCATCATTAACATGCTGAACTATCTCCCTTTATCTCCCGCATGATGACGACAATGATAACTACTTTACTTATATCCCTGGACGTGTTACATTTACATAAACCATCATCTCTCTGCTCTCTCCACCGGCAGTAGGATTCTCTCTGCTCCGGGTTAGGTTTAAGCAGCAAAACTACCTGGTAAACAGCCTGAACAACTTCACTTAAATGCAAATTCATCCTTGCATTGCATACGTGATGAAAAATTACTATGTAAGTAACAAAGGACTCACCGTTGACTTTTGCTTTCACATGGGATATGAACAGCGTCTCTTGAATGAAAACCCTGCGCTTATTTGACCCAACAATCTGCCCCCGTCCTCCTCTCTATGCCGACTTTGTTGCTCTTTAAACTTCTTCGTCTGACTTATTTGCTCTTGTGTCACTAACAACGGCCGCTAGAGTCCAACTTAGGGACAGACATAAATATGGATCGTAATAAGCTGCTTTCACAGTTGACGTATACGGGCGTTTTTCTGATGAGGACTGCCTGGCTAAATATGAAGACCAAAGGCAATTAGCTTAGCTTAGCATAAAGTGCTGGAAGCAAGATCAAACAGCTACCCTTGCTCTGTCCCAGGGTTAGACAAACAAAATGCTTTCCAGGACCTCTTATATGTATTATAATATGTATGTAATTAACACTTGATATCTTGGTTGGTTAACGTGTACTACGTACACAGAAACGTACAAACAAGCTGTGGGTCAACTGAAACTACTTCCTTTACTATTTCTTCACAGGGTGGTTGACTTTCTTGAATGTTATTCATCCACACACACTGTCTCGATATCTTTTTGTTGTGCATTGTTTGTACATTTTGGACATGGGTTTCATATATGTCTGTGATAAAACATCTAAAAGCAAAGTTCTTATCAGATGGGAGAGCAAGGAAGACCATGGTCTTCAAATTGGGGTCCATGGTCTAGAAAAGTTTGAGAACTATTTTTTTGTGGAAGTCAGTCAACATATTACATCAATAAACATCAGATATTTCAAAGATGTAAGAGCTCCAATAACCTCCCACAACATTTTTATGCATTCAGTTTCTTTCAGGAATTTTCCCTGCAGAAGTTGAATTCCCTGTCAGTATTTCTTACACTGAACAAGATCTGTTATTCACCTGTTGATATACTGTATGTCAGTGTGGTTTGTGCTGTGTCGCCACCAGTTCAGTGCAGTCATGTAATGTTTGTTCTTTGATATTTAAGTCCAAAAGGAGGCAGTGACGGAGAGAAGCTGTGACTGCAGCGTGAAGATTTATACCTCCACCATGGAGGTTATATTTTCCCCTGTGTCCATTTGTTGGTTGGTTTGTTGGTTGATTAGTTTGTCAGCAGGATGACACAAAAACTGCTAAACGGATGTCCACTAAACTTGGATGGAGGTTGTGTCTGGGCTCAGAATAGTCCCCATTATCTTTTGGTATGGATCCAGAATTGTGTTAATTTCTGAGGGAACAATGCTTGGAGGTATGCGCTCTACTGATTGCCATTCTAGTTTGATTTGTTGTTTGGCCACTGAGGCAGCTGCAGGCTAACACATTTCCATAAAATGTTTTGCCAATATTTTTTGAATATGTTTTTTATTTTTAATATATTTTTTGACAGTTTTTGTTGATAGAGTACTCAGTTTATGGGCTGTTGTAATCCAGACAAATATTTGAATAATAATAACAATAAAAAAATAAAATAAAATAAAATAAAATAAGATAAAAAAAAATAATAATAATATGTGCCTACATTCAGAATATACTAGCTTTAATGTTATTCTATCATGATTTTATTGATATTGACTAATTATTTTCATTATATTCCTTTATATTTCCTGTATTTCTTTATATTTCCTGTATTTCTTTATTCCATCTGTATAAATAAAATTTAGAACGACAATTTTTATGTATCTTTCATTGACCTCTCTTTCTGTTTGTTATCATTAAGGATTTAAAGATAAATAACATAAATATAAAGGCAATAAATAGAGCCTGCTACTTCCTGCCCTCATCCTAACATTGATCCTGATATCTGTATTTGACCTGTAAGCACCTGAGCTGAACTCTTACCTGTAACTGTTCAGCCGATGTGCATCTCACTGCTGATAACGCGCCGAGCCACATTAGTGTATGAAACATTAAAGCGTTGGACCGTCAGCCACTTTAACTTGCAGAACGTACGACAGCTACACGCGGCTGTGTTATGTCTCTGTGATTCTCATAGTGAGTGGGTATTTAATACAGTGGAAAAGCCTCTTTCCTCTGGGGAGATGTCACTCTCTTCGGTACCTTTTTATTAAGCTGTAGAAACAGTTGTAGCAGCTTTGTCTTTGTGTTCTCAGTCAGACTGAATTTGCAGGTATTAGTCTGAAAAAAGGTCAAGTGTAAAGTGGGATGAACTGGTGTTGGTACATGAGGGAGGATGGGGCTGATAAAATGAGTTCGATTGTGAAGTCAAACTAAGTGGTATCCAGAGAGGTGTGAGGGCAGGAAAGTAGGTAAATAAAGTAATGCATACGAGCAATTCAATATATCTGTGCATGTTAACCATCCGTTCAATTGACATTTCATTGGCTCTCCGTAGAGCTGCATTTTCATTTGTATGGCAGGACTAATGAAGGGTTGGCAGAGCCAAAGCAATCATCTGAAATGTGTCATTTTTGTGAAAAGGGAATTATTCTAATGCGTATTATGTGTGAGTCACCACTCTGAGGCCACATTTGCAACTCGCTCCCTGTTATCTCCCCGCTGTTAATTAAGATAGGTGAACTGAAGAGCCTGGGAACTGGATTTCTCTCTGAATTAAATGTGTTAAATGTGAATTGGCCTGTGGTAAAGCTTTCCCTTTGACATTTTACTGTTCTTCAAGCGACGCTTCATATCGCAGGAGCCTGCGGACTGAAGACAAGTAGTGAAGGCAAGGGTGGAACGAAGCATTGCTGCTGACGGCAGGGGGCGTGATAATTATGTTGTTGTCACCACAAACACGGCTGGAAATGGCCCAACCTTTCCTTGAAGGATATCGGGTTTGGGTGTCCACAAAAACTGATGAAAATGTCCCCAGGTCACTTTAAAAATATCCAGTTTTATTCAACACAAACACAGCTGGAGACAGCCCGACTTCCCACGAAAAATATCCAGTTTTGGTTGTTGTAAGTTCCAAGGTCAACGTAAAAACATCCAGTGGTGTCTCGCTTACAAACACTGAAACGCAGACGTGAACGGTAGCCCTCTGTTTGGCAGTCCTGGTCACCTGAAACATCTCCTGAGGTGTCTGTGAGCATCCTTCAGTCACCTGGAGGACTGAACGACGAATGTACAGAGTTTGTGGCAGGGGGTCCTTTGCATCAGCTTTTGGTGGCTCTCATCAGAGGCCTTGGTTGCGTTCGTCTTGGCTCTGCCCATAAATGTGACATTTGGCAGCACTGGAACATGCTCACAAACGAGCTAATAAAGGTTGACAGATGGCAGGTTTATTTGAGAGACGGGCCAAACAGCTGGCAAGAGCAGTTTCTGCAAAAATGTACATTAGAAACCACTGATTCATGTTTTAATTGGAGCCACGTGTAACATTTCAATCAAACGATTCAATAAATAAAAGATTAGCACATAAAATCTTGATACATGAGAACAAACACTGGCAGCAAACACGAACATCGCCATCATTATGTTTGCCAATCTCGACGCGGCTGATAGTATCTGCTGCAAACATGAAGAAGGTGACTTTCCTCCGGCACAAACACAGCAAGAGCTTTCAACGAACAGAAAAAATTCCCTTCAGTGTGTTTATCAGTGATCAGAGAGAAGGAGAGGTGGAAGGAAGAGACAAAAGGAGAGCGGAGAAACCCAGCATTAGTTGATTTTTCTAACAGGCTTTGACCTCAACCCTCCCAAACATAACCCTCTCTGTACTACTGCCTCACATGTGACTGTTTGAATGGAAATTAAGTATTAAATGTGTTGAAGCGGTAGTGTTATAAAAATATAATCTAAGACTCTTCTCTCGGAATGGAAAACTATGTCTTCTCTGATGAAGCACCGTTGTTTAATGGTTCTTTTTTTAATTAGGCAAACGTTTAAAAGATCGATTTGGGGAAAATGTGTTTATTCGCTTTCTTGCTAAGAGAAAATCGATCACTTTAAAGATGGATCAGCGTACGGGGCTCGACAACGAGGATTACAAGTGAAATTTGATGTTGGGTTAGAAGATCTAGCAACTCACTTGCCCAGTCTGACAAAAATAATTAATTAGTTGTTGTTTTATCGGAACTGATGATGGAAGTAGCTGAGGAGCCAGACATCTTGCTTCCTTTTTCATCTCTCAATAATTTACCATGCTGATAATTCATTAACCCAAAGTATACCGTGCACACAGTACATATTTTAAATGTATGTATAAAATACTTTTAGATACTGAGGGTACTGTCACTGTCCGGCTCATGAGATATGACAAAAAATGGGAGGTTTCAAACGGAAAAGTCTACAAGTTTATAAATGAAGAGGCAATAACTAAATTAATAGACTAATAACTGATAACTCAGCGTTCTTGGTGCAGATGAGTGAGTAAATGTGATGGATGTAAGATAAGATAAGACTTTATTAATCCCTCGGCGGGGAAATCAGGTGTTACTATGGCTTAAAGGAAAAGGGAAAAGAGGGGAAAGAACAACAGTGACTGAGTTAAAGATACAAATATTAAAAACACAAGAAGCAAGACAAAAATAACATAAAGGTAAGGTGAAAAAGATAATAAAAAGATTATATACACTTATATACACTTGCCTTTTACAGTACTCACAGATCTGACCAGGAGGACGACTGCACCTATACTGCAATACACACATGGTGTGTAGCAGTGCACTGTACTTAAGTAAAAGTATATGAAGGTGAATAAAAGTGTTGTGTAGTGTAAACCTGAGCCAGTTACCAGGCCGAAGCAAATTAAAACAAAATGGTGCCGGAGGGATGAATACAGAGCGTCCACGAGCAGCCCGCACGACAACAAAGACACAAAGCAACAAGGAGGAGGCACACACAGCAGGCCCTAACTGTACAATCACATCATGTCAGTACTTTGTAATTTGTGACTTTCACTTTCACCAAAGTCAGATTTTAACAAGATATATGTACTTTTAGTCAAGTTTGACTGTTGTTCAATTTACTAACAAGTACACGGAAACAAATTACAGTCGTAGATGGTGGAAATGTCCCAGGTTTCCAGGTACTGTATCCGGTCATAAACCAAAGTGCTGGACAGATTAAAACCCGATGATGGTACTAGAAGAAAAACCAGGTGACCACAAAAGTTTCAACAAGTCACCACGAGAGACACTTGAGTGTCTGGAATTTTGTGACAATCCCATCTATAAGTTGTTCGGACAGTTAATTAAAAAACAAAGATTTAATTTAAAGAAAAATCCTCTGTGGAAGCGGTAAACCAAACCCCGTTGCCAGGCTGCTCTTATGGCTTAATAATCTGACAGTACCTGTGTCTAATAACAAAAGTACAATCAAGTGTGTTCATAATAACCTCATGCTGTGAGGTTGACAGCGTGAGGCCGAGAGTTGATTTGGATGTTACTGGGAGAAAAAGAGGCAGCGGTGTTTAGAGTCACCTGATGCGGTTGTGGAGGCACGAGGCTGACGGACGAGCTGACGACTGACAGCAGAGATGACATCAGCTGCCACTCCGCTGTCTGTTGATGGTGGGCAGCAGCAACACGGACACGGATGAAGGCTCTGTCCTCGCACCATCGCAGAACACCTCCCAGTCAGATTCCCGCTGCGTCGTGTTGGTGAGCAGCTCCGAGCCTGTTCCAGGTTACAGGACGACTGAAGACGAATACTAGAGACATAGGTGAGAATATGATGTAATATTCTATAACACTGTCATTAAAAGGCCTGTTTTGCTAATGCAGAGAACGCTGGCGGGAATTTGACACCTCCAAGACGTCAAAAGCTTTTACATAGTTTAGAGTCAAACAAAAAAAAAAGTGCCCGAAATGAGTGCACCGAATGCACAACCAGCACACGTCACTGTTGCTCAAAAAGCAGGTCAGAGGAAGGACGTCCATCATTCTGTCAACCTGAATCAAATGTGAAGGCCGAGGCTTTCACTACCTCACACACAGTGACCGTCCTTCGTGTGCAGTGTGATTTGCTTCATGCCGAACAAAATAATGTCCTGAAATTATCCTCCGCCACTGAAAACAACCAATGTTGAATAAACCAATGACACAGGGATGAGCAGGCAAAGAGTCTGATATTTCATGAGATATAAATGTTTTTAATTGGAGGCTTCGTCATATGAAACACAACAGACCTATACCCTCTATAATGCAGACTGTAATGACATGACTAGATCATCTTTTTTTTTTTTTTCTACGTCTTTTTATTTTAGTCCACAGAGCAAGGAGCACACGGTCACTTATTAAAGTGCGCACGGAGGATCAGGCTTCATCATTAGGCTAATGTAAAAAACACATTACGGTAATTCTGCTATTGTAACACCTTACCTCCAACACTGGTCACTTACCACATGTAATGGCGAATGATGCAGTACATGTTACCGCCAACATAAAGACATTTTGGACTTTATATCTGTGATTCAACAATCAGAGAACACCTGTTCTTTTGCCGCCCACGATGCACAGGCATCCAAATAACAACACAACACAATTTTTTTAATTTTTTTTGTACTTTTTCCAACATTTTCAATCCAATACTGACAAGATATTTCACATGCCAGCAAATATCCAGGACCAAAGTGGTGTACTAGCCAACATTACCATTCTCAGAGCCACGCTGCTAAACAGCAGCATACAACTGAAATCACAGGTGAAAATGCAACCCCAACAAACGGTGCAACAAACAAGCAGCATTATCTTATTTTGATATAAATTATGATGATTATGTCTTCAGTCAGTGTTTTTTCTGTGTGAGCTCTCCTGCACAGATCAGATTTATGTTCATGAAAGCAATTTGCTGTCTGCCTTTTATTCAATTTAAATCCATAATTAGTGTCTGATTGAACAAGCAGCAGCTTGTTATCCAATCAGGGACTGCGGCTGCCTTCAAGGTGCACGCTGACGAGCAGTTCAGACTGAGCAGTGTGAAGCTTTAAATCGAACAGAGAACAGCTAAATTAACTGATACAGTGATTTATTGATCAATTTCGGTCTAACTGGATCATTCTCAACTGAACATGAAAAGTGAAATACCCTAAAGCTCCACAAACACACGCACGTTTTACTGATTTAGTTTTTAAAACACATTATGGTGTTCTGGATGTAGTCTGATGAGGTGAATGATCTGCTGTTTTCTACTGTCCCTTCCCTGATATTGAACACATGGGCATAGGAAGCAATTTAAATGTGGGTGGGACAATTTTAACAGAGGTTTGCGGGTTCTCTCCTGGACATCTTTTTATAGAGAAGGTGTCCTTTCATGTAATCTGGTGCCTTTGACCAGGTGGGCTGATACAGTCAGTCGGCCTACATTTAACAATTTCATCCAGAGGAAGCATTTGGCTCCACATCACACAAGTCGGAAACCCAGGCAGGATCCCCGTCGCCCAAGTTCCCTGACATAAACACAGATGACATCACAGCGCACACAGTGAACAATGACTTATTTGTTTGTGAAACGTCCAGTAACTACAATTTCATAGTTGTGGTTTTTGCTTTTATTTAGTTGATGTGTGCTCAGTAGAAGTCTCTGCCAGTCTGTGCTGGGGTGTGACTCGTCCAGTCTCAGCTGTTCAGTCAGCTGCTGCAGCTGCTTCTGAAGTTTGCAGACTTTCCATTCAAACACCCGTTTGCAGTGAGGGTCCATGTTTTCCCATGCAAAATGCACTCAAAGGCTTTTCAGATTGGAAAGTCAGAAATTCCGACTTCCAACTTGCAACGGAACGCCCTACTGATCACTTGACTATCACGCGTAGGCGTGTTTTTTTACTGACGATATGATTCAACAGCCAAGATTAACTACAGGCTTTTTAACTCTTTACCCTCTTCAGTGTTTCAAACCTTTTCTACCATTATAAAAGGTGAGTTGGACTCATCCACACGTATAATGGCCACGACACCCAAGGAAAACAAAAGCCAAACTCTTTTCCTGGGGATGTGAAAGTGTCAAATGACTGCCACAGATGGATTTATACAGTATATGCACCCTTTCCTATTTCAGAAAAATTTATTGCTGCATTGTACCTTTGGAATAGGAAACACAGATGGCAAAAGAGAGAAAATACCTGCATGATCTGAAACTGCAATAAACAGTGTTGTTGATACTCATTCTCATACATTTCCTACATGTTTTCTCTCTTTGTGTTCTCAGTGAACACAGAGGAGAGCGTGCAGCCTGCTAACACCTGCTACGTGATCTTTTACCTTCTGCCGGTGAGAAGAATGGCTGTGACAAGGTGACTGGCTCCGAAGAAAGGAATTCAGATCGAACTCTCTCGAGCCCGGCTCGGCAGCCTTGTCCAGGTGACAAAAGACCAAATGGCGGGCTTTGTCACCCGCACTGTCAGCATTGTCATCTTCTGCCATTTATTTATTTATTTATTTATTCAGAGATTTATCCAGTCTAGGAGTCAGAGATGCTCAGATAATAGCAGGGCCTGAGGTAAACTGGGAGGTGAGATGCTGCCATTTCACAAACACATATATCTGACAGTGGAAAGATTGTCAAGTATAAGAGAAGTATAAGATCTCCACAGTAATGAGGAAAAGAGGTTCTGTATGTCCTTTTCTGATCTGATGGAGGTCCTTCACTGAGCCCACTGGGTGAAATATTTATATCTGAAAAAAAGAAAGCATTTTTCTTTCATTATTCTGTCCAGAACACGAGTCCCAGGATGGTGTTTAAGCTGTTTTTGAAGCTTTTAAATCTGGAATTGTCTCCTCAGGCACACCACTCACCACCAGGCTGCACTCTACATGGCGAAAAAAAGAAACTGCTCCTTCTTACCGGCAATCAAGGGTAAAATGTAGCTCTGATCCAGGAGAGGCTTGGATCGGAATCACGCAGAACCAGGATGTTTCTGCAACTCGTAAAGTGGAAAAAAAATGTTGTGAATAAAAACTCAGTGGAAGGTGGGAAATCTGCCGACTTTAAAGGTGGAAAAAAATAACATCAGATGAGTGCAAAGTAATAACAAAATCTGATTTATGCGGCAGGATTTCTTCCCTTCCTCTGACTGAAGTGTTGCTCATCAACAGTGAAATTAGATCAGCAGTCAGTCTCAACTGCAGCTGCTGATGGAGAGCAAAGCTTTCAGTCTCATTTCTTGGTTAACATTTCCTGGTGCAAGCTATTTTTCAGAACATTTTAAGCAAATTGTAATCATTTAATAATGATCTAAGTGTATCATAAAACCTTAACGTATATATTAAATATTTTCTATCTTACAAAGTGATGGGGACATGTCACCAGCATTCCAATGAACATTTTAATAATAATAATGATATAATAATGACAATTTGTCATTTTTTCTTTTCAACGACATACAAGCAACTAACACAAATCAAAGTGGACCAAAATGTGTATCTAAGTTTTTTTTTTTTAAATCTTCACAGGTAGAGGCTGAGTTTAAGACAGGTGTGGTCCAAGCAAATGGGCTATAATTAAGGGGTTGGTCCCCTCACAGTTTACTTCCCCTCATTCACTTTCTTTATTTTCTAGGCGATTATGTCTTATATAGAAAAAGATATTGTATACTAAGATTTTGGAGTTTTTGAGATGACTATGGTGGGAACACAAATAGATTGAATCAATGAAACTTAAAAATCAGACTTCATTTTTTTTTTTTTTTTTTAAACAGAGTGAAACAGCCACCGTCTTTGCAATCAGCCGTCTCCATCTGGCATTGTTGCAGAGCGGCTTCTTTGAAAACCATCTTAACATGCAGCCCGAACCAATTTCCCAGCAGCCACTTCAGCTCTCCCTCTCATGTTGCTCTTCCTCACATCATACGTTGGTCAGGCTCATTTGACAAGCGCATCCTGACATGCACTGCATCATGAGCAGCTCTGCAGCCGCGACGCACTGTGAATAATGATTGTGGCGTCGTATCGACGATGCTAACTCGTGTGAGCACCAGAGCTGCCCTTTGCTGACAATCGTCTGGTCTTCTTCCTGCAGCTCGGGCTTGTGTGTGTTCATGTGGGCCAGATGTGTGAGCGCAACGACTTTTAAAAGGCCAACGAGGACGCACGGTCAGCCGGTCATTAACATAAACAGCCTTCAGAGTCATTACAAATGTTCTGATCCAAATAAAAAGCCGCATTTGCAGTAATATGTGTGTCAGATCCTGATCTCAACTTGGTTTCTATCATTCCCCACTTGCAGCATCCCTCCTTCCCCCTCACCTCTGTCTCTCAAAGTTATTACAGCGGCGTGCTCCTCTCCCTCTGCTCGGCACAGATAACAAGCAGCTACACTCATCTGCTGACTCCTCTTCACCCAAAGCATCGCTTATCGTTCTTAAACACACCGCTCCTGTGAAACTAATTATTGTGCAAGCTGTATGCCGCTGTGTCGCTGGACCGGGAATGCAAAGAGTGCAAGGAGTTCTAACCCAGCTGGTCCTCTCTTGTCCATTTTTGACTTCTCTATCTATGACCCTCAGTCAGGGGAAGATCCAGATGTTTCACACCTTCCTCTCACGTATTCCCTCACTCTTACTGTAAATATTACCACAAAGGTTGCTTCAGACTGAAGTGCTCAACCCTTTTGGATGAGAGGGAACATTTCTGAGTAGAGGAACTGAATCCAAACTTTGTTTATCTGGTGAGCAACGCACCCTCCCACACGTTACAAGTGAGATATCTGCAGGTTTTATTTCCACTCGGGCGTATGTTTGACAAAGAAAAACACGGTGTATTTCAGAAGGATACATTTTACTTTGTAATTCACTTTGTTTACTCTTCTTCTTTCTTGACCCCACACCCACATTCACACCTCTCTGCAGTCTGTTCTGAATAAACTAATATTTGCCCAGAGATCCAGAAACAATATGCCAGGCAGTGACAGAGCCAGAAATTAATTTCACTTGACAGTGTCTTTACACTCCTAACCCATGCATATATGTATGAAGCAAATGAATTATTTTTTATATATCCTTATGTAAAGAAAGGAGTCCTCTGACAGCTGTAGTCGCTGAGCTCAGACACACAGACATATGCACAACACCGGTGGTGAAAAGTAACTTACAGCGATGTAAAAAGTGCCCAAAAGTCATATTTAAATAAACCTGAAGATATTGTTTTCAAATGTTTTCCTGGTGAAAGTGAAAGTCACACATACAGTACCCGAGTAAAAATCTTAACGTATCTGAGTTTGTGGCAATTTCTGATGAGGTGTCAGGACATTTTCCAGCCATGTTAGAGGCAACAAATCTTGATATTTTTGACAAGATGGTAGGACACTTTCCAGCTGTGTTTGTTGCAACAAGACTGGATATTTTGAACTTGAAATCAGGACATTTTCCAGCTGTGTTAGTGTCAGCAAAATTGGACATTTTTGATGAGACGTCAGGACATTTCTTAGCCGTATTAATGGCAATAAAACTGCATGTTATTAACTAGAAGTCAGGATTACTTTCCAACTGTGTCAAAAGCAACAAAATGTTTTTTTTACGAGGATTCAGGACATTTTCCAGCGTTGTTAGTGTCAACAGCACTGGATATTTTAAACTGGAAGTCAGGATATTTTCCAGCTGTTTCAATGGCAACAAATAACAGATTCCATCTGTGTTAGTGACAATAAAACTGGATATTTTTGACAAGATGTTGGGACATTTTCCATGGCATATTCATGGCATAAAGAAATTGGGTAATTCGCAGAAAGGTTGGGGCATTTTTCAGCTGTGTTGACCCAAACAAAAGCAGATATTTTTGATGAGAAGTCAGGACATTTTCTATCTGCGTTTGTGGCGACGATACTGGATATTTTAGACTTGAAGTCAGGACACTTTTCAGCTGTTTTAACGGCAACAAAACCAGATATTTTTTTGAGGAAAGGTGGGGACATTTTGGAGCTGTGCTAATGGCATCAAAACTTGATATTTTAAACGAGAAGTCAGGCAATTTTCCAGCCTTAGTTAGTGGCAACAACGTGAATATTTTTGATGGGACATCAAGAAATTTGTCAGTATTGTCTGAGAAACACTGACCGTTCATTCTGCTGCCTTTATAGTACTTGGAATTTTTCTACTTCAAGTATATTTTTTTTGCTAATTCTAATCAACTAAAGTTTTGAACGTAAAATGTGGCACTGCTTCGTTTTTCGATGACACACACATACGTTAAGCATCAATATAAACTTGGATAACGTTACTGCGGGTCCTATAACCACCTTTATACATGCTGAGAATATCTAGGACTTCCTCCGACTCCTACACCAATTATTTTGGTTTCAGACTCAAACCTGAGATCCATCCCCGTGGCTATGCCCTTAATGCCAGGAGGGAAACTGCATCATGAAATTCAGAGAGCGAGGAGTGGTGGAGCTGGTGTGTCGGTGTGTGATGGTGTGAGAAACAAAAGGTGATTACTGCTCAGGTAAATGTCCTCTGCTGGTGGAACGCACTGACATGGATTCAGTTTCTGCTCGAAGACACTTCAGCAGGTGAAAACACACTTGACTTGAGGGTTTGAAGCCTACCAGTTCAAGGCCAGCTTCTCTGATCACTGTGCCACTCAGTTGCCTCACAGTGTGCAGTTCAGACTATCTGTGATTTTCCTGTCTAAATTTTTCATTTCGCAATCAGCAGCGTGTTCGCGTGTATTGACTTTGCTGTAATTGTTTTTTGTGCATCAAACTCAGCCCGGAAAGTTCCATGTGGATGTAAATAATCCTGCACATCAGCTTTTAATTTACTTTAATTGAAGTGGACAGGGCCAGTGATGCCTTTTAAAATCAATTTGGACTGAAAATTTAGCCCAGCTTAACTTATTACATTTTTATTTCAAATCACAATCCTTTCGTCTAATGAATACAGTTTCTGAGTGACAGCGCTGGTTATTATGACTTCATTAACTGTTCAGCTGATTATTGATGCATGATTGCAGCTTATTTTATTATCTATTAGCACAGGACTGCACATTCTTTTCTATAACATTTACTGTTAAGTAACTCCAAATTATCTGAAATAAATTTCCCTTTCGTTATTTTTTGTTGCTCTTTATATTGTTGTCTTTCTTTCATTATGCAATGATTGTTTTATCTGGTTGTGTCCGCAGTCGACTATACACACACAGCGTGGGCTGGTAGCTGGGCTGAGGCTGTCGAGGAGGCAGTGCCATTTTGGCTTTCCAACAAAACTCCTTCAAGCTTGTTCACCTGCACAATGAGTTCTGCCTGGAGCCTCCCGCAACCAGGGCCAACAAACCAGCCTCCCATTGAAGGCATACATTGCCTCCAACTTCTTCACCACCTCTATCCTCAACAAACTGTGAGAAAGTAGCAACCAAAAAGCTCAACAAAGTGCAAAGAAAAAGCAAAGTCCAAATCAAAATAAGACGCAAGGAAATAAAAAACAGAAACATACCAAACTGGAGACACTGGAGGAACGACGGACCGAGACGGGGTAACATGGAAAAAGACAGGAAGATGGAACGGACTGACGAACACGCGAGGGAGAACAAAGACTACATACACAGACACACTAACGAGGGTATCAGAAACAGGTGAGGTAATGAACGGAAAAACCCTGAAAGGGAAAAACACACAGGAGGAACTGAGAAGCAAGAAGAGACACACAAGGGTATGGGTCACAAAATAAACAAACAACAAGAAGACACTGAATAATAACAGTTTGATATTTTGTTGCAACCCAGGCTGGTTAGAAATTGTCACCAGACTGGATATAATAGATTACCAGAGCTGGATGCTGAATACCAGCTGTATATGTTTGTGGTCAGCTGTTTAGAAAGAGGGTCAGCTGTCCACTTTGTACAATCATAGCGGACTGAACAAATACTGACATGAGCTGTGACAGAAATTAAAACAGTCATGCTGTCAAAATGACTCTTAAAGGCAAAAACACTGAAGACTCTGCAGCAGGTCCGAACACCGTCAGTGTTTCAGTCCTGCACCTCCCAAAGGCATAAAATTTACATTAAATGAAGTTATGATGCCGATGTGAAAATAATTTGTCTCTTACCTTTTCAATTTATAAGGAAAAGTTCACCAAAAAAGTTGTACTCACAATCATGTCGATGGAAAGTCAGGTGGAGTTTCAAGGTCCTCGAAACGTTTCTGGAGCTTCACAGCAAAACAGCGTTGCAGCATTCTCCTAAACCACTGAAGTAGATGGGGACTCGAAATAAAATAAAAATTAAATAAAATGATTTAATCCAAGTGCCTGGAACCCCTGAGAACCCAAACTGATTTGAAAAGACGTTCTTTGCTCTCCTTTTAAAGCCACTACACTTTAGCTGCTAGGCTAAAAACGTTAGCATGCACAGCATCTAAAATTGGTGGGTAACATTTTTTCACATCAGTTTTGGGATCTCAGGGATAAGACTAGAGGAGCAGTATGGAGCTGTATTTTAAAACAAGTCCCCATGTTAGTCACTTGTACTTCAGAGAACGCTGTGGTGCTGTTTTGCTGCAGAGCTCCGGAAATATGGACGGTAAAACTTCACCTGACTTTCCACCGACAGGGAGGGTGAAGAACCGATACCGTTTTCAGCGTTCCGGTGTCAAATAACCTTGGTTAGAAACATACAAGTTTTCATCCCTACGTTATCAACAGAAAAGAAATAGGACGGTGTGTTCTGTCTCCCCTCTAAGTATCTACAGCTCTGGAAACATCACAGATATGATTCTGCGTTCGATATGTAGCGGTTGGGGAAACATATTGGATGGACGTGAAGGTCAGACAGAGTTGGTTTTCCCTCAGAGCTACAGTGTGCAGCAGAGTGCAGAGGAGCAGGATGAGTAAACAAAGAGAGAGCTTACAGAGGACAGATAATTGAAGGATGGAGAAATCACCTCCAACATGTTTGTCTCCTTAGTAAAGCCTGAAACACCAGGGAGGGGATGATGGGGAGGCAAGGGGATTTATGGGAAACGTTGTATTAATTCGAAGAAGCATTCATAACCCCACTAATGTCAGATCTGTCAACTCACCACTGAATTAATAGTGACGTATCTTCTTCTTATTCTTCACTCTGCGGCTGAAGTTTAAAACAGAAACAAAGATGACAGAGTGTGCTGGAGCTTCACCACATGAGCTGCCACAGATACAGGGATCAATAGATTAATATTGGACGCTCCCTGCTGGTCAAACACGCCGGATTTTGCATGCGTCCGTATTTTGTCAGGAAAGTTTTGGCTTGCTGCGCTGAGCGGGCTGATTGAAATCTGATGGATAATTTATGTTGTGGAGGTGAGCCTGTAATTTCCAGGGGAGCGGTAGTCTATGTGCTTGGCTGGCCACCATGAATGATTAATACGTAAACATTATTCATAACTTTCCCTCATAAATTTAGCCAGTCATTAATTCTGCCAGCCTCCACACAGGTCGAGAGGGGAGGGAAGGTGGAGGAGTTCCGGGCTGAGGTGTGAAGTAGCTGTGGATGTGAGCAGACAGCAGAGAAATGGCCGCCGCACGACGCCCATTGACGTTCTCTCGGCTCAGGTTTACCTGCTTTGTATTTGTTTTCGGAACAGCGGTCTACTGCGATGATTTAACATGATGTTAACATTTTCAGTCGAGCGGTTTGAACTAATTAGCTGCTAATTAGCCGGTGTTGTCCTCTGAGAGATGATGCTCTGCGTTGTTTTGGGGTTTTTTTCCAGAAAGATGGGCTTCAGAGAACAGCTGATCGGAGGTGAGAGGCCTCTGACAGCAATAAGAGGAGAGTGATTGTTCTCGTTAATGAGTGCAAGGAACACACTCTGTCTGGGACTGAGAGTCTGATTAAATTGCTGCTCTGTAGACACAGAAGAGGAGACATGTCTCTATTACCACTTTTACACCTAAATTAGTGTGTATACAAAGGGTTTTTTGAAATAAACAGCTGCTTCACGCTGGGGGGATGCAACACTTTTGTACACGTGTCGTGTTCCATTTTTGTCTCCGTGGCCCGTGTTTGCAGAAACTTCTCTTCACTTCACGATCAGATGTGGTGGTTTATATTTTGTGAATGAGGCCCAATAAGTTCCCCCTGGACCCCAAAAGCCCATTACCTTGACCAACGTATAACATAATCAAGTGAATATCTGCTACATTACCATGTTCATGTTGTCCCAGCTGCTGGGCGATCTCAATCCATATATTGTCCATGACTTGGTTTGGTGGGTTAGTCATTGTGGTGTTTGTCATACAGTAATGGATGCTGTGACACCAAATTGATAAGGTTATCTCGCATTTTGACCTGGACGTCTGCTGAAACAAAAAAAAAATTCATTGGTCAAACTTAGATTTCCACATGTGGAAATCTGCTGACATCAAGGTCCATCAGCATATATTTACCCTCGCATGAATGTTCCAATTAAAAGGTTTTGATTCCTTCCACATTGTTTTTGGCCTTTTCATGGCTGTATTGACAGGACAGTTAGAGACATGACAGGAAATGGTATGTGAGATAATGACGTACAACAGGGGGCCACAGGTTGGACCTGGACCCACAAATGCTACAGCGAGGGCCTGTACAAGGCCTCTGAACGTGGGTCACAGGCTCTACCAACAGAGATATTGGGTTGTCATGGCATATCCCCCTTCTCTTCCCTTATTAATATGAATGGTAGCCTACATGTTAATCATGAACATGTCAGTGTGCATGACGCTAAACGAAAAAAGAAAAAAACATGGCTGACAGTGACAAGCTGATGCTCCTTTTGCAAGTGGCACTAAACTGATACCTCAGCAGTGCCGCCTTCCTGAAACAGTTAACGTATATATTTGTTTGTACTTACAAACAAAGGTATCTAAATGTTCCTTCCAACAGCCTTAGAAAAATATTCTAGTCTCGAGTAGTCTCGTGGAGTGGCAGTAGATGGATTTGCCAATGTTTACCAGAAAGGAAAGTCAACTTTGGGCATTGTTGCATTGTTCCTGTCGGGAATGCACCATAAGTACAGCCTGTAGATGCTTATGTCGGCTGCACAGTGAGTGCTAGCAGGCTCCGATAAGATAAAGGACGGCTGGTTGTGTTTTTTTACATTATTTATGGTCACGTCATCTGAGTGTTTTCCAAAGTTTGTTATAGTGTTCTGCCTCAATCCAGTGAATATTTTACAGTCTAGACAAAACGATGTTTGTGAGTGTTGCGGTTGGCTTTACAAGGCCGACCATGTTTACCAGCCCTGGTAAACCCTGGATGCTTTATAGAAAAGGTTGCTAAAGAAAGAAAAAAGTTTGTTTTCACAAGTTTGCCTTGCTTTATTCTATTTTATACTATTTGAATTTATTTGTTGTTTTTATTTGTTATTTTTCAGACTTAGTATATGATATTTTCTTTTTTACCATCTTCTCTGGTTTCTAAACCAAACCACATATGTTCCCCAAAACACACACACACACACACACACACACACACACACACACACACACGCACACACCTGCACACACAAGACCACCCATCACGCCAATATTCGGGTATTTTTTTATGTTGTTGTTGTTGCTGCCACTGTCTGTATTCAGTGTTTGTTTGTCCTCCTGCAACATGTTCATCATGTATTCTAATGTACCTCTGTAGACCTGGGTGATACCGCTGACACGTCCACACGATAGTGAGGCTTCAGATTGGTCAATACCGATAATTAATGATCATTTTTAATGACCTGTCTTATTTTGATTTTAAAAGACCAGGATTTAACCACTTTATTTTTAATATTATTACTTTATCAAACTACGCAGGTCATAATTATGTTAACAAAATGATGAAAAACACACAAATGAAATAAAAATTCTTGCCATACTGGCGAGCTGACTTGTCCTTTTTTATTCACAATTTTCTCTCAGCAGCACTCATTTTCTCATTCCAGTGTTAATGGGTTGTACTTGTGTTTTCCTTGTGGCTGGCTTGTGAAGCGCTCGGCCTGCTGGTGCGAGCTGGTGCGGCAGATTGTGAGCCGTAGTTGCCCCGGTAGTCGCGCCGACCACCACGGCTGTCACAGCTGCAGTGTCTCTGGGCCGGTAGTTCGAGTGGACAGGCTTGCCTGTCTTGCTACGTGAAGGATTTACACACTAAAATGGATATTTTTCTAAGGGATATTTTCCCCCGTCTGTCCAAACAACCTTTTTATCAAGCTATTTATTAATTTATTAGTTATTCAGTTATTTTTACAGATATTTTGATTAACACCTTTCTGGTACACTGCCCGAGGTGCTGAGGAGAAACTGAAAGCAAAGGGTGATTCATTTATGAAGACAGATGACAAGGTGGAGTTATTCCTTACAGAAAGCATCAACGGACATGCAAAAAAAACAAAAAACAGAAAGCGTCTATGGACTGCCAAAACACACAAAAAAGGATGTTAAAAACACAGAGCAACAGCAGACAAAAGTTTAGAAACAGAGCGGCTAACGTGAACTAACAACACAGAAGATCCACAGAGCCCCTTTAAGGTTTGTTTTGATTATGAAAATGATTTCAGACTTGTATCTGTTTAAATTGGGTAAAATAATTGAAAGGTTTTGGCCCAGGGGTAGAGCCAGCATCTTGTCAGAAGGTCGCTGGTTTGATTCCTCTGGTCTGCATGTGGAAGTGTCCTATGGCAAGATACTGTACCCCAATCTGCTCCTGATGTGCTGGTCGGCGCCTTGCATGGCAGCCCCTGCCATCAGTGTATGTATGAATTTTTGAAGTCGCTCTGGAAAAAACCATCTGCTAAATGCCATGAGTGTAAAAACTGCTTTATTTTTTGTCATCTTTTAGTCTTTTGATTCATCACTGCTTCCCATCAGAGCTCACATCCACTCCAGACTTTAATTCATAGGCAGACAGGCAGATTCAGAGGGCTGATAACCGGATGTGAGTTGATCCATTTGCTCCTGAAAAGCTGTCTCTGTGTCGTCCACCTGCGTCTTTCGGCCACAAGGTGTTCCCCTGTCACCAATCTTAATTAACCATGATGCATTTCTTCTGATTTGTGTCCAACACAGAGAATGAGCTCTTCGGTCCGACTGCAGCACTTTAATAAGGAGAGGTGGCATCGAGTCAAGCTTGGGCCCATCTCAGCGGGGGGGAAACACTGATTGTAGAATGTCGATATGTGGTGTGCTCATTTGCATTCTTAAAAACACACACAAACACACACACACACAAATAGACGCAAATAGGCCTTTTTTCATTGGCTGATCATTAATGCAGGGGCTTGTGTTTCTCCTGGCTGTGGATCAATACAGGTTTAGATGCATGCGGCGCTTAAGTTGGATGGTCTATAAATAACTCAGTTTGAGGTCCAGCTCATGACCGGATGGGATGATGGATGGCTGAGGGGCCGCGGTTTTTTTTGTTCGATAGCGGAGGTGATATAAAAGCTTCAAAAGATCCGCTCTCCGGGGGTCTTGGAAAGGTTGGACGCTTTGACCAGAAGGTGTTATATTTTACATGCCTTCAGAAGCTGCCAACGTATTCCCCATCTTCCCCCTTTTTTCTATTTGCACTGCTTTAAAGGGACAGTTCACCCCAAAATAACATTTTTCCCTCTTACCTGTTCATCCATCTAGATTGTTTCTGCAGGAGTTGCCGAGCATAAAGTAGAACATATTGGAACTAGATGACACTCTTTCAAAGAGAAAACAATTGCTTTTTGTCGGTCTCCATTATCAGCGTGAGTCATTTTACATCACACGAATTAGCCTAGCAGCTAGCAGACTTTTCCTCGACTCAGTTTAACAGATTTACGTTTTATTTCTACTTGTCTTGCTCGCCGTTGGTTTAAGCCACTGCATCTCCCCACAGAACATCACGGTTGAATTTCAGCCTGTTATTGTTGTAACAGATCAGCTGATGTTGCCGTGACAAGGGCAACAAGCTGGCAGCCTGCTGAGTGAGAGACCTCCCTGTCTGTTGATCTGTCCAAGTCCAAAATATTTCCACATCGCGATTTGTTTTTTTCCTGACAGGGAAGCAAATAATCCTCATCGTCTTGTTCTTGGCTGCTTGCCACCACCAGTCTGTCACTGGCTTTGAATGTTTGGAAAGGAGGTTTTTTTTTCAAATAGGCGCATCTTAAAAATTATGATATGTATCGATATTTTCATTTTGCATTGATCACATTGGATTGTTTGATAATTTAATCAGTATATCGATAGATGGATCATTGCACCCCTAATAAAAAGTACTGCAGGTAAGAGGGAAAATACACATTTTTGATCCTGAACTGTCCCTTTGAAATGAACTGGTCCTGACTTCAGATCAGCTGCAGAGCCAACACATCATTGCCAGGAAAGGCTTCTCTTCTCGGCACAAAACTGTAAAATGGAGCCTCTGCTGCCACTCATTTGAAGTTGTCAAAGTCTCCCTAAACAACATTGATTGACTTTTAACTGACTTCTGGCAGTGGGGCTTGTTATCAGCCGGGATGTGCTGACTCCAGCTCTCAGCCCTCATGTAACAACCCAGCTCTCTCCGCTTCTGCATTAGCACTTTAAAGCACATCTGTTGGCTGCCAGGGCAATTACTGCCACAGATACGATGATTTCACATGAAGATTTTTCCCCAATCACGGACGGAAAATGAGGCTGGAATTTTAAAATGAAGGAACTAATGATGGAGCTGGAAACATGTTTGGGATTGATGGGAAAAAAAAAGATGTATGTGAGGGGAAAAAACCTGAAGAAGGAATATATCAGTGGTTGTCAACATTACGTGCTGCTCTCCTTCCACATTGTACTTTACTCGTGCTGACCCACATTTCCTGTTGGTTTGCCTCCGAGGACTTGGCTTAGTTATTAGGGTTGCGTCTCTCCGTCTGGCCATTTTTAAACAAAAAAGGCATTTTCTAAACAAAGCCATATGCTGCGCTGGAGTCCTCTCTTTCTCCATCACACACAAGCAGTCTGACTCGTGCAGCTCTCACAGTCAAGAGCCACGCTTGGAAATGGGAATTCTGACTGAAGTTATCAGAGAGAGGTAGAGTTTCTGTCTTTGTTCCAACTATTTCATGAATTGAAACAATCCAAATCGGGTGTCGAGGATCCAGTCAGAATGAAAGATTGTCAGGCTGGTTTACAGCGGCAACAATTAGTCAATTAAAAGAAAATTAAAAGAAAAAGAGAATTAAGATAATTTATTCTTCACTTTCAGTTAAAAAACATCAAACACTTGTTGGTTCCAGCTTCTTAAATGTGAGGATTCGCAGCTTTTCTTAGTCACTTCTGACAATAAATGAAGAGTCTTTAGGTTTTGGTCTGCTGGTTGGATAAAAGAGGCAATTTGAAGCCGTCACTTTGGGCTCTTGAAAGTTGTAATGAGCTTTCTTCACAAGTTGTTTTTGGACTTGTTCTAAACTCAACGATGAATCAATCAATCTCAAATAAAAAAATAATCAAGAGTGAAATGAAAATAATGAAAATGTTTGTTAGTTGCACTGTAATATAGTGATAATGGTTAAAAGTACAATATGATCAAATCAAATAAGTTTTATTTGTACATGCAAAAAATCACAATCACATTGCCTCAATGGGCTTTTCAATCTGTACATCAGATATTCCTATAGGACTGAATGGACTTCAGTTCATATACGTTTGTGGAAACGAGGTGTCAGCAAAATGTCCTTTGTTCTTGTTTTGATAGAGAGCCTCCTAGTGGCAGAAGTTGCATATTCAATCAATCAATCAATCTAATTTTATTTGTATAGCCCTTTACAATATCCAGACGGTACCCAAAGTGCTTTACATCAAAGCAATAAAATAATACATAAAAACAACACATAAAACACAAGAAAGTGCTACAGTGCTGCAAGAAAACACAAGAAAGTGCTACTAGTGCTGCAGGGTGTTAAAGGCCCTCTAAAAGTGCATAAAATAAAAAACAGGCAAAATAAGTACACCTAAAAGCAGGACTACCCTAGTCAGAGTTAAATGCCAATCTAAAAAAGTGTGTCTTCAGCTTTGATTTAAAAAGGCTGAGGTCAGTAGTGGTGCAAATGTCAGGGGGCAGTCTGTTCCACAGCCTGGGAGCTGTGACAGCAAAAGAACGATCACCCCACTGTTTAAGTCTTGACCTTGGAACCTCTAACAGGAGCTGGCCGGAAGAACGGAGGGCCCTGCCATGATCACGGACAGTTAAAATCTCTGACAGGTAGGAGGGAGCCAGGCCATTAATGGCATAAAAAGCAAACAATAAAAGTTTAAAATCAATTCTAAAACGAACTGGAAGCCAGTGGAGTGACGACAGCACAGGGGTAATGTGTTCACGCCTGGACGTGCCTGTTAAAAATCGTGCAGCAGCGTTCTGGACAAGTTGGAGACGCGAAATTAAAGACTGGCTGAGGCCAACATAAAGTGCATTACAATAGTCCAGTCTTGAACTTATGAAGGCATGGATCGCTTTCTCGAGGTCCTGCCGACTTAAAAAAGGCTTCACTTTGGCCAGGAGACGCAGCTGAAAAAAACTTGTGCTGACAACAGACCTAATCTGTTTATCGAATCTGAGCCCACTGTCAAATGTTATCCCAAGATTCTTTACATGTGGTTCAAAAAAGGGCGCCAGAGTCCCAGAGCTTGTAATTAAAACATTTGACATAGATGGCGTGCCAAACAAAATGCATTCGGTTTTGCATTTGCTATTGTGCATTTATCAGGAACAATTGGGCCTTGGTGAAGGTATGCCCTCTACTGACTGAGTGCCATTCTTGTTTTGTCTCAACTTGTTTTGTCACATTGAATTCACTAAAATAATTGCTGCAGTTTCAGAGCATAGAAACATCGCTGACAGGTTAATCAGATTAATTAACACTGCTGCTTACTGAACATTTTCCACTGTCCCACAGGCCGAGGGGATGCTGTGAAGTCTCGAGCGTCGTAAAAAAAAGTTGCCGTCTCCAATCATTGTTTTGTGGGAGCTTCACATGAATCACACCGGTTTATGTTTCAGGTAAAAAGATGACAGAATCAGACCTCCACTGAAAGCACATGGATACTGTAAAACAGTCTTTCTTAAAATAGTTTTTAATTAGAAATGAGAATCTCAGGAAGAATCTCATTATTGAAGACATTCTGTGACCAGGACACACGAGCAGGACATTCGAGCCCGGATCCTAAATTAGAAACTGTTCTCACGTCTCAGGACACATTAATATTAAACTTCTGGACGGTGGTCATTAAGACAGCCATAAGCTGCAAATCCAAGTCTTATTTTGGATCTGGAGCAACGACGATAAACAATTACACAGAATTATTGTTAATTGCATATGCTGATAGAGAAATTAGAGTTTTAATTGGAACTATTCATGCATTACAATATGGATCCTTTTTCAAATTAATTAAAATTTAAAGGCTGAAAGTTTCGGTTTCGTAGCTTTTTGCTCAAACTTCTCACTTCTAAATGTTTTAATGTATTTAGAGGAACTTCATGAGTCAGTGCCTGTGTGCACACGCTGTGGTCACAGCTGCTTCCAGCCGGTTTCTCCACAAGTTGGTGAACACAGATGTAACATAATTCACACAATAGCTTAACAGGACAAGTCTATAGCTTTGTTTGCTTGTCAACAACAAAGTTAAAAAAAACTCCCCCTGCGTACGTGCACTGCACCGATCCGGTGCTGTCATTGAAGAACCTGGCAGCGAGGCCGACTTTGCATCGTAATTTCAAACAAGCCTCCAGAGTCTTCAGAGCGGCGGAGGAGACAGCTGCCAATTGAGCCTGCCTCGCCTCTCCGCCGTGATGGATGAGCCTGCCGCGGTCTCTCACCTTGCTCTTGTAATTGAGGCTTCAGTTGTTGTCACACCGCATGGTCATGGTCAAAAAGGAAAATAGCGAAGAGCGCTCCCCCTGCACTTAAAGGCAGCACCAGAGGAAAGAGAAAGTTTGGCTCGGTTTGAGTTTTGGCTGTTTCACAGTTGTGATATGTGGTGATAGAATATGTTCACGAGCGTGCAGGTACAGTACCTTAGGCCCAAAAAACCCCCAGAGTGCACTGCAGTTTTTAAAATCTTTCACCTGGCTTCTTTTCAGGATTAAATGTCAGTAAATCGCCCTTGGCATAAAGTTATAGTGGAGATTTCACAGGCAATCAAATCTGTTTGATATAGTTTAGTGTCAGAGGGCTTTCAGAACAGAATGATGTTAATAAAACACTTTATTAATTTCTGCTGGACAGTCTGAGGTACAGACGGAAACATCTCAGGCACACGTTTGCCATTAGATTTTTAAATACATTCATGGTTCCCAGACGACTTTGGTGATTCGCTGACATAACCTCTTGCACCACCAGCAGGTTTCCTTTTTTGGATTTTAATGACACATCTTGACTTTTATTGGATGGATTGCCATCTGATGGGCGGTTCGGCTCGTGGCATCCCAAGGCTGAGTCTGCAAAAAAGAGCACTATATCTACGACTAACAGGTGGGACACATATCCCAAATCATCTTTACACAACAATTATCAATTAAAACAATGAGGTGATGGCACCGGCTGTGTCTCTGGTCAAACCTGTTTTACGTGGATGTCAAAAACAAAGCAAGCAGAATGTGTTTGCAGCCTGTAAGCATGCTAGCTAGCTACTTGAAGCTATCTACAGTAAGCAGCTGTTAACTGATACTATGGCAATGAGTAAAAGTCCTTAAATCTCCTTGGTACTTGTTCCCTGTTGTCAAACTGACCTTACAATATTTGAATGACATCTTAGATTCAAAATTTTACCACTTCAGTCGAGGTCAAGAAAAGTAAGAGAGGAGCCATTTTTCATGTCTTTAATCTGGACGGATCAGTCACCATGTACCGGTCTCGTACCTGTCAGATGGTCCATCCTCTCCCTCGAGACCGCAAAACCACCCTGCTGTTTCCAAAGTGGAACTTTAATGATATTTCTAAGTGTTAAAACGAGTGCTTCTGGACTTTATTAATGACCTTACATGACCTGGATGACTGAGAATCTTAACAGATTCTTTAACAACAAGTTAAAGTCAGTCAGCGTTATTTTTGTCTGCGTAACAGCGGGGTGCTGGTATGGATCATCCAAACGTTAATCAACATCTTATAAGTGAGGCTGATCTTTACTTTCATCTACTGAGGCAAAAATATCTGTAAAGCTTTTCCCAAACGCCTTCATGAATAGCGCTGATGGGCGATAATGTTCAGTCTTCTATGAGCTGTTGGATACAGAGATTGCCCCCCGACCATAATACAACATGAAATTACAGCGACCTAAAGTGCTGCAGTCAGATATTCCTCACTCAATATTCATCCATCTGCCCGCTAATGCATTCAGCGCGAGCTAGGGTATGATCGCCATGTTTGCTGCTGTGCGTATCATTAGGCTGAGTGTGTTTTAATTCAAATGGAGGTTGAAGGCTCAAAGTATTTCTGCCTGGGTCGAACACATCTCACATGATGGCTGAATGCTTAATATTTGATATATAACAGAGCCTGCCAACATGTGAACACAAACTGTAATATATATGAGCAAACAGGCAGCGTGGAGCCGCTCAGTGAAGCACAGGACGTTCGGCTGGATGAAAAGGAGCCGAGAGCCACTTGACACCCAGACTCCGTATCTGTCTCTGCGCTTCCCCTCCCTTCAGATTACTCTGAGGGGCGGGTGGGTGGGTGGGTGGAGATGACGGGAGATGAGATGATGTGTTCATGTTAAAGTGTGTGACAGAAGAGAAACCAGTCATGCTTAAGCCCGTGTCAGCCGCTCTGCGTTAACAGACAGTTGCGTTTTTTGGTAGCATACAAGAATTGTATGTATAAATTTTGCACTGATGTCACGGTATGGAACAGTTGTTAAGAAGGCATTTAGATTTAAATTTGATTTCCTGGTGTTTCATTATCCTGAGTGAAGATTTCAGTATAAGTAGAAGAGCAGACGGGCTTTCATCTTAAGAATGGGTGTAAATAACGTCTTTTGACATCAGTTTGAAATCTCTGGGCTTCCAGAGACTTTTGTGACGATTGTGCAGGAGAATGCTTAAACACTGTTTTGCTGTGAAGCTACAAAACTTCACCCCACTTTGAGTCAGCATGAGGCTGAAGAGATAACGACTGAACTGTCATGTTTGGGGGAACAGTTCCTTCCCTCTCAAGAGACACAATTAAATGCCCTATTTGTAAGAAAATCGGAGTCTCATTCCCAACTCATCAAAAATACTGAGGCGTGAGGATGCTGGCCAACCCCGCCAGTGTTTGAAGAGTTGGGAATGAGACTGAAAAATCTACTTATCTTACAAATAGGATAGTGTAAGATAGTGTAAGACACAAGTCAAAATTGAGGCTTCAGTATTTTATATGTTCTTATGGATGTAAAAGATCTTGAGAGTTAAAAAGGTCAAAGTCAGCACCAACTGAAGCTCCTCTCTCTCACAGAAAACGCTGCTCCTTAAACGCCTCGTCAGTGGTCCCGCCTTTAATTCCGTGACTTCCTGACATCACACTGCGTCAACATGTCGCACATTTGCATAATTTAAGCCTCATGGCTTTGTTTGTTTTAGTCCTGTTGGCATTATTTTCCCATCCAGAGCTGCAGATGACATTATACAGTCCAACAGTTTTCCCGGGCTGTGTTGCTCCTCATGATGAGTAAACTGACCTTTCTGTGTTACAATGGCGAAATTCACTTTTGACGTAACTGACCTGGACGTGCTAACAACTCAAACATGCTAACATTAACGGCTTGAATTTATGCTATGCTATGCTATGCTTAATATATTAACCGGTGCACATTTTAAAGGATAAGCATTAATTGTTCAGTAATGGTGAATCAGCTTTTTTTGTTCCACCCAGCTCTGCTCGCTCTGGCACAGACTCTCCAAACTGGCATCTCCAAAACGGAAACTGATGTCCTTGTGCAGGAGGTGTGGAGCCACAAAGAGTGAGTATGTAACACCTCATACATTAGTACATGACGGCTGAATATGCTGCCAAATACAAGTAAGTCTTTTTTTTTTTGCATCAGTGATAATGAAAAACATTAACATTATGTGCACTCACTGTTATTTTGAAGCCAGTGACTCACACGATCAAGTCACATGTACAGTTAATTTGCTCTAATTGTTTCTTACTGAAATGATTAAACAAAGACTGCATTCAATGAATCGCATAATAATATAATTAATATGACTAAAGTGATTAGTCTTTGTCAAATCTGAGGTTTTTGTTTTAAAACTCAGACAGGGAACGTTTGTTTCCCGACCTGATGCGATTTGTAAACCACATTGTTCTATTCATGGCAGACGTAAGCCGTGCTCTGTGGCCACTTAAACGGAGCTCCGGGGCAACGTTTGTCAAGTCATTCTTTTTAAATGCAACCCAAAATCATAAATCACACGTTTGCCTCAAAGGGCTGCTTAATCTGAAGGTGAAAACTCAAAAAGCTTTAGCAGGAACAAAGGAAGAGGCCACAGGAATCACGATACGTACGAATGTGAAGAATATGGATCCAAGAAGATGTGGAGCCACTTTCAGGTGTCACCAAAACTAGAACGAACTCTCCATCACAAAGACCTGCAAAGAAGACAGATTAAAATAAAATCCCATGTGGCAGCTGAGTCGCCTCAGTGGCAAACTAAATGTAGGCAAAGTATGTTTCTGCAAAACCACAGATAAGTTCAAACTTTACACTTCTTCATGTAGCAATGTTACTATCAGAGCCATGTTACTTTATTCGGATTAATTCTATTAAACTTTTATGATATTGTTGTTTGATTAATTACCTTGACAGTTGTGAGAGTACTTACTTGATTCTTTTGATATTATTTACGGATATAGATATGTATGGTTGAATTTATCCCTGCTTAGTTTCAAGTTTAATTTCCAGCTCTTCCCTCATCACGATCCTGCACTTATGCTCTGGTGAGGGTTGTGCACAAAAGCCCTTAGTTAGGGTTAGGAAAACATCGCGGCTTGGCTCAAAATATCTACTAGTTTCCAACCAAATTTGCCCCAGTTTGATTGATTGTTCCTGGCCTTGCTTGCATCTCTTACACTTAACACAAATCACATGTGCCCCTCGTGTGAAGGAGGCTGATTAGCCACAGCTCGGCCTGTGTGTCTGCTGTTAAATAGTGGATCTAATTGTGTGCTCATACACGCGGGCTAATGCGCATTATCTCCCCTTTCACAGCGCGCACAAAGTCAAACGGCTATAAGACGAGAGCCTGTTGGAGGACACCCAAAGAGCTCAGGCAGTTCAGCAACACGGAGACAAATACAATAAATTCAGCCAGATCGACATAATGTGTAGAAAGCAGAGCGCCCGGGCCATGTGCCACACTTCATAGGCTCCGTTTAGTGGCTGTTGTCATGGAGGATCAAAGCGTTCGCCATCGCGCTCCCTTCCAGTGAGATTTCAGCGCTGTGCAACCCTCAGCTCAGCGAAAGGGATTAGGCCGGCCTTGAATTTAAAGGGGTGGGGATGAATTTTAGCCTACAGGGGGTGGCATGTTTCTATTTATGGCATGAGCTGCATAAACTCAAGCTTGGTGTCTTGCAGGCATTCACTGGAGCGTTGGCCCTGTTTTGAAAGAAATGCTGCGGAACAATTATGTGTCGGCAAAAAAATGGAGCTGTTTGACTTTCCGAACCTGTTTGTTCCATTTAGTCGGCATAATGAAGACAAACGGGATGATTTTTCCAAGAACACTGGTGTTGACTTTCACAGGCTAAGCATGTTTTTTTTCTTCTCAGATTCCCCAACCTATTTTTAGTTCTATACCCAACGAGCATTGAGAAGATGTGTGTATCCATGCCGAACCCTTTATAATTAATGGCACCCATGCTGTGTTTGTGTCTTTGACTGTCGTCTTGTGTGAAGCGCAGGTGTCACTGAAGTCATCAAGGGCTGGTGTCGCATCCACCAATCAGACCAGCGCGAGACGCAGATCGGCCAATTACACACCAGCTGCAACCACAGGGGGAGGAGGGGGGAGTAAAAGAGGTTGCAGATGACAGAGAGACTCTGAACAGAGCTGTTTTGACAGGGATGGCATGTTGCCCATTTCCTATTAATAGTCAAATATTTGTAGTTGAGTGAATCCGTCTTCCTCTCAGGCGGTTCCCAACTCTTCAGTTAGTATTCACTCTTTCCATCAAAACTTCGGTCATGCCACTGATGCGGCATTTAAATTGAATAAACATGAAGTTATCCTCTTCCGAAACAGAGCTTTCAACTTTAACTTTTGAGCTCTACTCCGAAAAACCTTAGTCAAGTCATACTGAGTCAAAAGGGAAGATTTCTTTGAAACACAACTTATTTAATATTGTCATCAATGTATCACTGTAATAGCCGAGCCAGGGGGAATTACAGACATCGCTACAGCACAAAGTAATTCCCCCTTAAAGCACAAATGGTTGTTTTTATGTTCCTGTTGGAGTGCAGATTAAATAAACTAGATACAGTCTGTCAATTGGTGACCGTGATTTTTAGGGTTAATGTTGGTGGGTGGGTCCACCACTTCGTTGTAGGCTGGGATATCTGAACAACGACACCTGAAGGGGACGGTCAAGACAGTTTGTAGAGATTCATGGTGGCCAGAAGATGAATCCTACTGACTTTGGTTGTCCCATGACTTTTAATCTTACACCAGCATCCCGTTGGCGTTTTTGGTTTTTTGTGACTTGTCGTATTGGATGGATTACCATAAACATTTGGTCAGACAGTCATGTTACCGTCAAGATGAACAGTGATAACTTTGGTGTCGTCCAATACTTCCATTTAATTTAAATTACCTAATCGCATGAGCCTCAGCTAGTTTTAAGCGCTAATTAGTCAGCAAAATATTTGCATGCTAACATGCTAAGGTGAATGTAATATACATTGTACCTACATCAGCATGTTGGCATGGTGAGGCAGCTGTGCTTCAGGAGGTAGAGTGAGCCATATAGTCATCAGAAGGTTGCTGTTTCAATTCCCTGGCTGCATGCTGAAGTGTCCTTGAGCAAGACACTTAACTCCTGATGAGCAAGTGCACACCTTGCATGGCAGCCTCTTACATCAGTGTATGACTGCAGCCTCAAAGAGCAGCTAGCAAAGCCCCTCTGGAGAGTCTAGCTGTTATCCCTTGTTTTCAATCTTGATGCTAGGTCAATTTCATTCTGACTGCAGGTCTATCACTTTAATTGTACAAAGATGAAATTGTTATGTTAGCTGTCATGTTACACTTGCAAAAAAACCAAAAAACAACAGAATTTTAAAATACTTCCCACAGCAACCACCGCTTATCGAGCTTGTGCAGTATATTTGCGGTGCAGCATGTTGTAGTGTTTATGGTAACAGACACTGTTTTTCCTACAATATGTCCCAGTTACTTGTGATAACAGACTGTGGAGATGTTCCCAGTGATTCCAGTTTACAGCAAGTGAATGTTATTACATGAGTATTGTTTATAAAATGGAGGATGATGATTCTGGAGTCTGCTGATGATGATGTTGCTGAGAGGCACTTCAGTCTGACACCTGCCTCTCTGTCAGTGTTCAGCAGTTGTGTCATTTAAATTCAAATGTCACCTCTGGTAGAAAATGGATGGTATGTTGCTTCGGTCTGAGAGAAATCATACAGACATATTTTCTGTAGAACCAGAGGAAAACATAAAGTCAGGACATCTGTCAAACAGATAGCAGCCACGGGAAAATCAAAGGCATTTAGCTGTTTATCATATTGTCTTCTTTTGATTCATGGTTCCCTCTTTGTTGTCCACGTGTCAGAGGGAGTGTGTTTATGATAAGCATGCCATTATGAGCATGGAAACCATGGCTGTTTTTAAAATAGAAATATCCCTGGAAAAACAGCACTCCTGCAGTGATGATTCCAGTAAAGCCTTATTTAATGCATGCAGTTGCCTCTCCTGCACTTAATAAATAAGCACTTAATAAATCATTAATATTTCATTGTCTCTGACTGCATTATTAAAACCATAATGAGCCAGTTCGGCTTTTCTCATCGATTTTTGCTAATTAACCGTGTTGAAATAAATTTCTCTTTATTTGGTCACTTTAACCCGGCTGCGACAGCAGCAGTGGAGATTCAGACACTACCACTGTGAAAATACTCTTTTACTCCAAAGTGTTATTAATCCTGCATTCATGTTTGAGCAGAATTTTTCTCTTGATTGTGTTCAAATGGATTATCAGATTTTTTCATTATGGATTAATCTGCTGGTTATTTTCTTCTTTATTACACACACAATCAAACAGAACTCAAAGTGATGTTATGAATTGTACGAGATCTGAACCCCAAAGCACGACTCTGGACCACAGGTTATAGTGAAAAAACACAAGTCTTTTAATGTTCAAATGTGGGAAGTTGGTGAAGGTGATGAGGGGTGGGGCGAAGTCCCGGGATCACGTCGTGGCTTGTGTAGTCACCGGTGAAGACGAGGGTGATGGCGGCATGGTGTGACGTCAGCCGCGGAACAATGGCGGCGTGGTGGTTCGGCGTGGAGGACTCTGTCGACTTCAGCGTATTCCCTTGTGGAGGAGACACTGGAGAGCAGGCGGTGAGGAAGCAAAGTACAAACTGCTAGGCAAGCACAGCAATCTGGGTTGAGTGGAAAAAGACACAGAGGTGAGCCAGGAGGAGAACAACCACGTATACTGAAGCAACGATCTGGCAGCAAGCAGGAGGGAATCCAGAGGCTAAACAGGTGGTTGATTGCCGAGGCGATTCACCTGGCTGCTGCCTGTAGAGAGAGACCACGCCCACAAACACACACACAGGACAGACGGGGAGAGACAAAGGAGGAGCAATACAGACAGGGGAAACAACACAGACACCAGGAAGAAGGCAGGGCTGCCATGATAGGATCATGACAAGTGACACATGAATGTCTTATTTTGTCTGACCAACAGTCCGGATTTCAAAATTACATAGTTTACGGCAATTAGTCTGATTCCCAACTCGTCAATTACTAACACTAGAATCAACTTGTCTAACAATAGAAAATAGAAAACGTAATAAAAATGTTCACATTTGAGAAACAATAAAATGTTTCAGGGGTTTTTTTTGCACTGGAAATGACTGTAGCTTAGTAATCAAAACAGGCTCTGATTAATTTTTGATAACTGGCAAGTCAATTAACTGATTACCTGACTAATTGGTTCAGCTAATTCTTATATACTGCTGGGTTTTTACGTTCTTATATTGATTTAACTATCCCCTTTAATTGGCTGGAGTAAATATAAAGAAAACTATTTCCCTCCAAAGTTTACTTGAGTAGAAGTTTATATAGTGTCATGAAATGGAAATGCATAAAGAACAGGTACGTCAAATTTACATGAGTAATTGTAGTTCAAATCAGGATTGAGTTTATTGCCAGGGTCTTTTCACATACAAGGAATCTTCTACACATAGTAGGAAATACGCACGCACGCACGCACACATGGTTACGTTACAGCTCATTTAGATTATAACTTATAGTTTTTAACAACAACACTGTGACCTTTCTACCTTTCGTGCGGATCCAAAAAAGGAAAAGACGCTTTCATCCTCTTTTCATCGTTACTAGTTCATGTTCGCTAAACTGCTACTGGCATCTTTCAAGGTGAAACATTTTCTTGTTACTCAAAGCACGGGTAGTGAATCAATCAGCACACCTTCAATGTCAATATGACATCTTTGACCATTCTGTAAGATCTTCCTGTGCTTAAATTGCAAACTGGACATTTTATTTCCTCACTTGGAGGAAAAAAGTGCTGCGGCCGCAAATGTAGAAAGATAAAAGCAGTTCTTTGAGTCGAGGAGCAGTCACAAAGTATGGAAATCATAACGATAGTATTATAAACACAAATGAAAAATCAACAATAAAAACTGCATTTAGATAAAAGAGTCGTGCAGTTTGTGCAGAAACACTGCCGAGGGAATGTGGACAAGGTCATAACATCACGTCTAAAGAACTGTGCTTGTGCAGAAGCACAGTATGTATACTGTGATTATTTACTGAGTTAAAGTCCACCACTGAGTGTCAGGACATTCAGATAAGAGGGGGAAAAGAGGCCAAAATTGGAAAACAAACAACGTAACAGACAAGAGACAGTTCTGCAGTCATTAAAAGAAATTTGAAAATCCTCGATTACATCCCGATTCATGCCATGCCAGTTTTAATATTTTCATCTTTAGACTCATTCTCATCCCCTCTTTGATGCAACACTAAATAAGCATAATTACACAGGCTATAAAGCAATTAATTAATAAGCGAATTAATTTCAAATCCGTCTGTGGTGTAAGGGTTAATTATCAGGCATAAATAACGACAGCCCACGCAGTCCTGTCTTGTCTGCGGATGAGGAGCAGAATCGTTACTGTGGATTTGTCTGTCCTCTGTTTGTCCTCAGCGGGAGCTCTCATGTTCGCTGCCGTGTCGCTACAACTGAACATCGGCAGCATCTGTTTTGTTTCAACACATTTGAACTGAGGTGAGGTGTTTGATCAAAAAGATCTCCTCAGATCACTTCAACTGCTGTAAATAAACGAAATCCAAATAAAGCAAGCGTTATTTCAAAGCTTTATATTAATCAGGGATCAAATACTGTCATAACCCAGACACTCACTGATAACTAGCCCTCTTTGTCATCGTCAGCATTTCTACAATACGTGTCGTATCACACTCAGATTACCTGTAAATAAGCTGATTTTCATGTCTGGAGGTGGAGCAGACAGTAGTGCCGTTAAAGTCGGGCAAGAAAGCTGCCAAGTCAGAGACCAACTGTTCATGGCGGTGTTTCAACATTTGCAAGAGCGAAACCACTGGATATTTTATACGAGACGCCAAGACCGTTTTCAACCATGTTTGTGGCCACACAACTAGGTATTTAAAGCCAAAACATGACCTTTCCCTTACCCATCAAGTTGTTTTTTGTGCCTAAACCTTAGCAGAACTTAAGTCAAGTGTTGTCACAACATAAAGTTTGCACACACCCATATGCAAATGTTATATATGCAGATATACTGTATACTGTAAACCACATATGACACCTTTTGAAAACTGGAACAATTTTGTTTCTTAAAATGACATATTTGGGCATTTATGTCCCATATAACATGTACATAGGGCCTATTTGTATACATTTGTACTTTCCTCTCCTTCTTTGCAATTTCAACAGAGAAAAAAAGGTTTATTTAGATACCAAATGTATGATTTACATCTCAAATAAATTTCCACCCCAAAAGAAGAATAAGAATTAAATAATTAAACTTTGATTTAGTAGACTTCCACAGTGCATTGGATTACTGAAAGCTGTTGAAAGAGGTACTTGTTGTTATTTGCGAAACTAGCAAATAACGACGCTAAACTCAGAATTTTGGGTCATTTTGTTTATTATGTATCTGTTTAGAGTTATATTTGTCTCTTTCTGTGTTTTCAGTGATCAGTCTGGTTCGAACAATTTGCATTTTTGTGCGTTTTGCCTCCAAAATAACCCTCAGTGCAGGACTCTCTACAACCTAGAAGCATGAATGACCATTCAAACAGTAGTCCTCTCAGCCATCTGACTGCCGTGTACTGTCAACTCAAGGTCTGTCTGTTCAGTATATTAAGTCCTCAATTAGCCTAATAATCTTTTGTCATCACAGTCTTGCAAAACAAACCTCGAGTATCTCAGAAGAAAAAGCCCAAAGTAAACTCAGGCTGCACTAAAACACTCACTCACTTAATTTAGTCTGAGATGAGGACTACTGGGAACAAGAGGCTTCTCTCTTGGAAGTTAGACAAGAGTGTTTGTCCATCGCCTTAATCTGCGATGTCAGACTGATACATGGCTCCACTCAGAGTCAAGGTGGGGAGGACAAACTGATCAAGTCTGAAGGGGATCTTGAAGCTCCGGCTATTGTATCACTATCAGAGAGTAAGTGGTGAGAGTGGGTGTCTGTCTGCTGGAGTGGATGGTGTGTTGGCAGCGGACCTGATGAGCGTCCTACCCTTCACTGGCGGAGCAATAATTGAGAAAATAACAGTAGATCAGTCAAGCGTTTTCCACTGGAAATGAGGAGATGATGCACAGCCTTTTGGCTCGTTGCCACATTCTCGTTTTGTTCTGTTTTACACACACACTCCCATCTGACAGAGTTGCATATACGTCCTATGAAAAACATGTACGCGCTGAGCCAATCAGAGCGGCCTTCACTGGCAGTGCTTATGAGCCAGGATCAGCTGGAGCACATCTGTGTTTGTTGGTAGAACTGGGTGTTTTCACCTCAGAGCACTGGTGTGATGACAGTAGGGAGAGGTTTTAAGTTTTCTGCATGCTTCAAATCAAACCCGAAGACCTGGGATTGCAGATACACACACCACTCTCTCCAAAACAGCCAATTCTAACTGAGAATGTGTCCAATTAAAAGTTAAAAATGGCACTGGCGAAGGGGTGGAGACCAAAAATCTGGAGAAACAGCACTAAATGGGTGAAATCATGGATATTAACGACACATGCTCAAGGGGCTTTTTCTTTCTTTATCCGTTTCTCCTTTGGTGTGCTAATTCGTTTCGCTGAACAACCAATCAGAATGATTTCTCTCACTGACAAGCTCTGCAGCCGATACTGTGCTCAGTCGGCCAGAGAGCCAGGGCCATGAGTTTTGCAAGTGAAAGGCTGCAGAGTCAAAGTTAGCAATATTATGTGATATGCAATGTCTGGTTAGACTTTCAAATTAAAGCTCGTTGACCAACATTTCACATATTATAACATATAATGACTTTTGGACCATTATTAAAGTTGTCAAATGGCCACAGTTATGTTAGGTTTGGTTTACGCACAAAAACTACTTGGTAAGGTTCAGGAAAACGTTGTGTTAAAATAACTTAGGTGACAATAGTTACATAAGTGATGCAATTGAATCACAGAAGTTATGTGAAACCCATCACTCAGGTAACGCATGTAAAGTTAAAGGTGAACTGCTATGCTTTTTTTTTCCTTTCCCCGGTTTTTTAAATATGCTCATGTGCATGTCAAAAATCTTGAAAGATAATAGCACAAAGTCCCCACCAATGGAAGCTCCTCTCTCCCACAAAAAACACTGCTCCTGAAACGACCCATCAGTAGGCCCGCCTTTTATTCTGTGAATTTGTGACATCACACTACATCCCCACATCATACATTTGCATAATCTTTGTCTATATTCACGGCAGAAGTGAAGCTAACTGGAAGATGAAAACAGGACAGAATCAATTGGAGACACGGTGAGCGGTGCTGGCTCAGGCGTTTGTGAGCGGCCCAATAAGAAGAGACTGAGTAGAGACAGAGGGATGGGCCTTAAAGAGACAGGAGTGTTTCTGTTTTTTGAGCATTAGCTCATGCACAACTGTTCTTGTAGTAAGCCAAAATAGAATTATGAATCTGAAAATGAGCAGAAAATGTCTCCGTTAACTTTATCAACTAACACAAATTTTAAAACAAATCATTTTTAATTCTTGGTCACAAACAGCACACTACTCTGGTTTCCAGAGGGAAAGTCCAGTGAATGACCCCTGACTTTTCCTGCCCTTTATAGTACAGCACTAGAGGGACGCTTCAAGGAGTGACACTAGAGAGGCAACTACAACAACACAGATGCCATGACATTCTGAGTCTGGTGTGTGACTGGCCTAAAGTGTTTGGAACTGCCTCCAGTTGCCACATTTGAAGTCAATTCAGGACACTCTCTCTGATAGTGATACAGCTGGAGCCTTTAGGCTGTCCTTCAGAACTGATCAGCTTGTCCGACCCACCTTAACTTCACAGACTTTAACCCCTGGACGAACACTTCTCTCTAACTTCTGAGGGGGAAGCCTCTTGTCGTCAGTAGTCCTCAATTCAGGGAAAATGCAGTGACCAGGTGCTTCACTTCAGTCTGAGTTTACTTTGGACTTTTTATCTGATAGACTTGTAGCAGTTCCATCGATTAAGTCTTGCTATCTTTCTTTGTTTCAGGCTTATTTTCACAATCCCTCTGGACTAATTGCAGGTGATTCAGATCAGCCCTGAATCACTGAGAACTTCATCCTCTAAGATTGCCAGCCAGAAGCTCTGGTCTGTTTAGGCCCTATCAAGGTTTCTTGGCTGTCCAACCTCATTATAGTGAGGAAGCTGTGTTTATTATTGAATGCTTTGAAACTAAAAGCCCCTATACCCCTGAAGAGGCATTTGTTTATTGGTTTATTATCCAAGTATCTGACATTGGGCATCCCCTCTAGATTTACATGTTTATTGTTTAAATCTATGTAGGTTGGGCTGGCTTTTAAGCGTTTTACTACCAGTACCACCACAGGTTTGTTAAATGAGACTGGAAGATATTAAACAATAACAATAATAACAATATATTTTGTGAACATTATATGAAAAACACATGTGCCTTTAACAAGGTTTGCTCTCAGCACTTTTGGCTATTCCTTCACCTCCTTTCTTTGAGCTGTGGCATCACATTTCAGACTGCTCCTGATGTGTTTGGCACTTTTCTTAGAATATGAAGAGACATGTAGGTTCCCTGAGCTTATAAAAGCTAAGCTTTATGTTAAAATGTGTTGACTACACATGAAAGTAAGTGTTCTGCTGACTCGACTCTGATAGGCGAGCGTTAGGATCCGAGTTCAATCATTTGGGTAGTGTTGCTGTTGCGTGGTAGCTTCTTCCTGACTGTCTGATGTGATTAGGACTCCTCCTGCCTCCTTCGGTGAGAGTGTTAGCACTGATCTGCATGTGTCAGCTCTGCTGTCCATCACACAGCCTGACGGATAGTCAGCCAGGGGCCAGGTTGTACTGTATCAAGATGACCTGTTGTGCAGCCGTCTGCAGTCAATCAGTCTGGTGTCCAAGCATTGTGACAAAGTCGTGTAGGAGCTTGGTGGCTTGTTTTTCAGGTCTTACTGCTGCGCAGCTTAATGTTGTGTTGTTTCACAGCAGGAGGTAAAGTTATAAAGCCTGCGGAAAATACAGTGATATTCACAAGTAGTAACTCCTAGCTATGGCTCCTATTGCATCCAAAGCTGCCTGAGGATGGCTGATTTTGCTTTAATGGGATCTCCATGTTTTCCTCATTGTTACACATTATGGGTGATGCTTTTTTTGTATATTTTTAGAGAGCTTTGTCTCTCTCTCTTTGGTCTATACAACCAAACCAGGCTGTTCTCTCGAGAAGAACATCAGTCGCCGCCCCAAAACAACACGTTTATATTCAAGTGACAAAGCCCTGGAGCATACCTGCCAACACTCCTGATTTTTGTGTGGGGCTCCTTATTTTTAAACCGTTCTCCCGCTCTGCTCCTGAATGGTAATTTCTCCTGTTAATCCCACGATCTCATGAAACACATCAAACTGGTGTTTTTTCAGATTTCGGGTGGAATATGTGTAGAAAAAGCTTTTTTTGAAATTAATTGTGGGCTGTTATTTTATGACGGATTAAAAGCCATTACATTTTCACATCCTTGTATTTATCCTATTAACCTGCGGTGTATGGTTACATGGGGCAGTCTGATCCTGGCAGGTATGCTGCAGCTGTTTCTGAAATTGCTGGTAATCGACCTCATTTCCGTGTGTGGATGTGTTGTTTATTTTACAACTGTTATAGAAGACACTGACAAATAATGACATCTTGCCAAGAATGATCTGAAAACACTATAATATGTCAGAGGGCATGGACAAAAAGTTTGGTTGCTTTATTTTGAGGAGCTGTTAAAATAAATTGCACTCATCCCTCATCCTACTGTTTTATTTTAATTTTCAATGTTTAAGAGCACACACTTCTACTGTAACACTATCAGAAATGAACACAGGGTTGCTGGATTACACTCAAGTGCATGACCCAGAAGACAGTTCAGTGCAGTGTCTAGGAACAGGGTTCAGTGCACAGAAAGGCAGTCAAACAGGCAGCAATCCAAAAAGGGCGAGGCAAAGGGGAAGTCAAAAACACGAGCAAGGGTTTAAGAACCAGAAGCACTGATCGATGGGAACTACGGCTGGAACGCTTGACACAAGGAGCAAAAGCAAACTATTCAAAGTGCCCTCAAGTGTTAAATCAGCTGCTGTAGTTGCTTGTGAAGGTCGCAGACTTCACCCATTTGCAGCGAGTGTCCAGCTAGTTTTTTTCCAGAGCAAATGCACTGGAATGTAAATACCGACTCGGAAATTCTGACTTCCAACGCGCAGCGGAATGCGCCATAAATACACAATGGAGGCAGGGATGACTGTGTGCAGGTGAAACACATCAGGGTGGGACTGCAGGAAGTAGGAATCTGAAATGAGAGGAGAGGTGAGGACAAGAAGCAAACAACAAAAGTGGGAAACAAGAAAACAGGACCGAGGATGGGAGAAGTACGAGCCCCATTGAAGACCTACTGTAGCCGACGAGGAGCAGCATTACCACGGTCAGCGTTCATTATCCAGGCAGATACAGTACAAAGGCTCAGTGTGCAGATACGTACAGATGGGTGGCCCAGCCTGCAGTGCCCCATTATTAGCTCAGCCTTTTACCACAGAACTAGAGTTACAATATTTACTGTTGGTGTTTGTATCCATTATTGTTTACAGTTTAATTATAGAGCTGTCTCTATGTGGCGGTGCTAAACCTGTGATTAGAAAGCTGTTCTTACCATTTAATTGGAATTACAGCGTGGCTCTCTGTTTATTTCCAGTCAGATACTGATATTAGTGCTCACTGCTGCAGGAAATAACTTAGAACATTTAAAAACATTTATTTTATAGGCTTTTAAATGGCCTGTTTGTTCATAGACCCCGACCCCCACACAGGCCAGAGAGTCGAAGGACCCCTGGGAACCCAGCCATAAACATTAAAACTGCAGTGCAGAAGCTCATTTTTCCCTCTTGTGTCCTGCAATGTGTCATTAGTCAATATTAGCAGAACGGGCAAGCACAAATATTTAAAACTGCATTTCAATAATTAAATAAAGCAACATTATTTCTCTCTACATTTAGAATCCGTTGCCTGTACGCGTTGTTTGGTGCCCGGCAGTGTGCAGCTCAGCTCTGTGTAATGGGACTAACAATTCCGATAAACTTAAACTGGAAATGTAATGAGAAACAATTCATCATGCAATACAGCCGGCCTGTCAGACAATGTAATCTATTGACCACAGCAGTGTTGTATCTCGTTCTGTTCGGAAACATATTGCTTTCCTTGTAAGAATAATGATACCTGCCTCTGTGTTTGTGCAGAACCGGCAGATATGCTTCATAATGTTCGGCTGTGAAATAGATGTATTCATGAGTGTACTGCAGTGGAGAGTGAGCTCGCTCAACAGTCTGTTTAAAACCAGCGGAAATATTCCTGGTGTCAGATTCAGAGTGTAGCCTGCAATCAAAGTGTAGCAGTCAGGACAGCTCCGCCATGATTGACATTTTTTTTGGGCTCATTTGCATCACTTTAGGTGGAGTTGAATAGAAGGAATCTCACAATACCATCCACAAAAGGAGCAACATAATAAACTGATGTTCACAATGTTATAATTTCCTTGGGAGTTTTTAGAAAAGGTTTCATTTCAATACATGCTCATTATTATTTCTTGTGTTAATAAAGTTGCAGGTTTTCATGTGATTTTATCTATCTATTTTCCATTGCTTTGACCATTATATGACATATTATCTTTCCTTCATCTTTGCTTTTCAAATTGAAATGTAGTTTTTTTCTTTAATGAAGTTATGTTTACATTCAGTATAGTCACAAAGACGCTTTTAGCATATCCTTGAGACTTGAAAAGGTGTTCAAAGATGCACTTGCCGCCTCATAAAACATGTGCAAATGTGATTTTTAGAAATTGTTTATTTCTATACACATACCAGTGTATATATGTAGAAGACAGCGGGTGTTTTGGATTAAGAGAAGCGGCATTTTGACACCATCACAGTCCACAGCGACCACAGCGGGACAAGGAGAGATGGTCTCTGTGTTTATAACATCGATGCTTGGCGCTCACACTCAGTCAAAGTTCAGTGTTTCCCAGATATCGAAATTTTCATATGAATGTGCCGACCACATATTCATCACCGTCTTGTTGCTGCTGCTTGCATCCACCTGGACGCAATTTCAAAAGATGTGTTTGTATACGAATAACTGTATATGTGTTCTGTAATTTACGAAGCATTGCCTTGAACCTTGTACCTGATGAATTACATTGTTTACATCCATATTTGTAGTGGGTTTTGCTGCCTTTTTGGCCCATTGATACATACAGTTTTACAGCAGCCAACCGCTTTGAGGATAAGTTCACCCCAAAAATGAAAATTCTCTCTTCTACTCACCCCCCTGCTTACTAAAGGTCAGGTGAAGTTTTATAGTCCTGTTTTACAGCGGAACAGTGTTGCAGTATTCTCGTAAACAACTGAAGTAGATTGGGATTTTCTTTTAAACATGAAGAAACAACCGAAAAAAAAAACATAACACGGCTCCATTCTCTGGAAGCCCAAAGATCCCAAATTGATGTGAAAGGCATTATTTACTTATTGTTTGATTTATTGTTTGGCTGAAATCCCAAATTCAGAATTCCCTTTTTATTCTGGGGTGTTGACACAAACATTACTTCACTGGTACCAACAGCTTTATCTCTAAAGACATGTTTAAGATAATTTTTGCATATGCATATTTTACAAATTAACATATTAAAGTGTTGTCCACCTCTCACAGCATGAGTATCTCCTCCCTGAGCTCACATCACATCTACTACCAACGTTTTTGTCCCCTTCAGCTCCTCCATGTTCTCCTGGAGCACCATACAGCCTCTAGTGATGCAGCTGCGAGATATTGCTGAGAAATTAGACGAGAGCAGAGAGGGGCACGGCAGAGAGAGAGGAGGGAGAAGCCTCTGATGAAAACCCTGTGACAGCAGCTTTAATCACAAGAGCGCAGGCATTTGTTCTGTCAGCAGAAAAGAGAGCGTCACAGGGGAAGTGTGTATTCAGAACGAGGCTGATACGAGCGCTCCTGCCTCGGCGGATGAGTGTGTGCATGTGTGTGTATTAAGGTGAGAACAATGAATGGCAGCTCAGACACGTGCAGTACCTGGACATGTGTGAGGATTTGTCTCATCTTCATCTCAGCGGATGAACCCACGCAGGGGGAGTCCTCTCTCACCTCCCTCCCCATCCGCCCGTCCTGCTTCTAGTGATTTTGGCACAACTGCCGCCCAGTCATTCACACTCGGTGGATGATACTGATGGATGCAGGTCAACCTCTCGAGCTCCCTGGCGCTCTTTGCACACAGAGAAAGGAAGAAGAGTGGAGCCTCGTCTGCTGTAGCAATATATCTCTGCAGAGTTTAATCACTGTTTCTGGCTTCGATTCAGCTTTGAAGATGAAGTTAAGTGTTAAGGTTAGAGCCAGACATCTGTCTTTTAACGTGGGAGCACATGTTGGCCTTAAATAAGATTTAAAAAAGTTATGGATCGATAAATGAGTAATGTTATAGGTTATAGGTTGAAAGAACAGTTCACCCAAAAATGAGAATTCAGTCGCTATCTACTCACTGACATGCACATGGAAAGTCAGGTGAAGTTTCGTAGTCCACAAAACATTTCCAGAGCTTCACAGAAAAAGAGAAAAAAGCTGCATTCTCTTCCACAACTGAAGAAGGACTCTTTGTTATTTACACAACTGACATGCAGTCGAGGTCTGGCATCCACTTCTGACCAGGAGCTCAACATTGGTCTTGATCTGAGGACCACTTATCGACAATTGACCACATTTTTATCCTGTCTTGTCTCGGTCTCGGACAAAGAAGGCTCAGCTTTAAGCTCAGCAGATTGAGTAAAGTAAACTATGTCTTAAAACAATTTGGGATCTTGGAGCTTCCAGAGACTTCGATTATGCCGAAAGAGCTGTATGGAGCCATTTAGGTGTCTTTTGGTTGTTTGGTCAATTACTAATCAAAAGCCATCCAGATGAACTCATAAACAAAAGATACACAAGGCCAAACGTGTGTTATTTACACAATATCAAGATTGCATTTTTTTTATTATCATGAATTTCACGATATCCCGACACCCCCAGACTGGATTTTAAGTATTTAGGTGAACTGTTCCTTTAATAAAGCAAATAACAAGAACCATGTTTTTATATGTTTTTTTAATTCTTTTTCAATATCAATTCATCCATAATCAACTCATTTAAATGTACATTTGTTATTCAAAGTGGAAACAGACAGCTTTCCCACTCAGTATTTCCAAGCTGTAATTGTATTTCAAGCTGTATTGTTCAATAACAAAGTCATTATGGTTCATCTTCCGGAGAACATGAATATCCATACCAAATTGTATGCCAATTCATCCTGTAGTTGTTGAGATATTTGAGTATGGATCATTATCATCCTTAGAGCCACACTGCTAGTGCGGCTAAAGCTGCTCGGATGTAAAGATGATGAGATTCAGCAACAGACGTAACCTCGGTTGTGTAAGTTCAGCCCAGAGGCAGCTGTGTTGCCTTGTCAGACTCCGGGGGAGATGAGGAAAGGTGGGAGCACACAACAAAGAAGCAAACCTATTTACCAAAGTCACTATTTTATATAGGTCATATTGTCGACAGCATTTAATGACTCATGCTCTGTGACTCACACTCAGCCCAACAGCTGATAATGGTGGCTTTCATTCTCTGCAGCCCACCTCTGCCAGTCAGAGCAGAGTTCAGAAAGAAGCTTACGGAGGAGTGCAAAAGCTGTTCATAGCAGGAGTTCATAGCTGAGGATTATTCCCACTAATGGTTAAGACCTTCTGCAGTGGCAGCAACCAGGCGCATTGCAGGGACTCCACATTTTATATTCATGAGATGAGAGCAAAAGACGGAAAAGAAAGCGAGACGGAGAGAATGAAAGAGGAAGGAGAAGAAGAAAACAGGGAGGAAGGACTCAACATACCCCTCCCTCCCCTCCCTCCAATTATGCTCGAAGGAGCCTCCAGTAGCCATAGAAAGTGAAGCTATCAGCCTTGGGTGGAGGGGTGCGGATCAATGAAGCAGCAGATCAGTGAAGAGCTGTCGAATCCTCTGTATAAGACGTGGGAGGGTGTATCTGAAAGCAGAGCTCAGGGCTTTGGAGACTCAGTTTTGTCCCAGAACAAAAGCTGCATTCATGTTTTTGGAAATGGTGACTTAATTGTTCGTGTCTTCAAACTCATTTGAATGACTGAAATGTTTCTTGAGACAATGATTGCTTCAGGTTATTTACCACACATTAGGGTCACGAGGGATACATTAAAACAGAGCTGGATTTTTTGGAGTATTTTGAGTAATAACAATCCCTTCTTTCATCATAAAACCATCATACTGGTTCACATAACTGGTGGGACCACAGGGGATGAAAGACAAAAGAGCGGAAGCAGACTCTGAGAAATGATCTCAGCTTTTGAAGCATTTCACACATGCTGCTGTGCTAGGTTCAGGGCTCTGCTAGCTGGTATTTAATTATGGCTAACACCGCTAGCTTATCATCCACAAAGGTTCATTAGTCTGGGTGACAGCTGCCTACGAAGGTCATTATCTGCCAAAGAAGTTAAAGATTTAAAATAAACGTGCTGAGTGTCATGGCATCTAAAGGTATATTAAAACAGCATTAACGGGCTACATGCAGCCTGCTCTCGCTCCCAACATGTCAAATAGCAGCGGGTCAGTGGCCATACTCTTTCAAGTTTTCTCTAGGTACCCCTCTAGCGTCATTCCTTGAAGCGCCCCTCTAGTGCAGTAGTATAAAGAGCAAGAGAAGTCCAAATCCGGGGTGACTGGGGTGTTTGAGTGCATCATTCACAGGATTGTTCTTCCAGATTCTGAGGTTTGCGTCCCATTTGTGACCAAGAGAGTGATTTTTTTTTAATTTATGTAACTTAGAAAGTTAGTGTCAGTAAATTACATCACTTATGTTACGTGAGTGGTGTCACTTACATAACTTGTGTTGCCAGTCTGAATGTAGTTATTTTAACCGAAAGTACAAGCTTTTCCTAAACCCAACCAAGTAGTTTTGGTCCCTAAACCTCACCCAATTAGGTTTGGTGCCTAAACCCATTCACGTAGTTTTGGTGCTTAAACCCAACCAACTAGTTTTTGTACTCAAACTGAACCAACTAGTTTTGGTGCCTGAATCTAACCAACCTCTATTTAGAAAGTTTGAATGGACATTGTATGTTTTGTGTGGGCCTTTATTTTGAAAGTATAAAGGGACATTGCATATTAGGTTTTATTGCTAATTTGACTGCAGTACACTTTATGTGCATAACTGACCATGGGGGGAAGGTAGAGCATCATAGCTTGAAGCCTGTTTAAGACCACTGACTAGGTGGTACTTGATGAGTTGGGAGTGAGAAAGTTTTGGCTACGTTCAAAGACAATGCAGTGGCAATGTCTCTAAAGATATGTGAATTTAAAAGAATGAAAAACATTCTAAGAATTACCTCAGGGTGATGACAAGACTGCAGGTCTAAGTCCTTTACTCCACACCTAGAAATAGTAACACCTTCTTTTAAAATGCTCAACCTGTTTTTTGAATTTTTTTGAATAGAGCCAAACAAGTTGTTTCCACCAACTTCATGTCTTTATGCTATGCTAAGCCAGGCTAAGCACATCTTGCCTGTCGCTTCATATCTAACGGAGAGACAGAGTCAGCATTTACAATTACATCTGAAAGCTGCCGGGACATTTCCAGGAGGAAAGTCATATTCATTGGCCTTGAATGAGCAAAAAAATTGTACGAGCACTTTGACTCCTACTTCTTCTTGTTTCCCTTCTTTCTTGGTTGTTATGTCCTTCAATTCTTACTGTGTGCAACTGTTACTTTAGGGCCTGTTCACACTCTGATTAGCACTCACCAAAAAAATCACAACCCCTTCAGTTCTCATTTTAATGAGACCTCCCCTGCTGTGCCAACTCAGGCGGAGCCAACACATCTCTGTCCCAAGTATAAACTTGTCATGACCATCGTCACTCTTTGGTTTGTGGACCACCACTCAAGCCTCAAGTTTTGCATTATCGCCATCTTGTCTTTTTTGGCACCAGAAATGACCATATTCGGACCAGAAGGTGGAGCCTGCGATACGATATACTTTATTTAGAACAGAAAAGCATCAGCTGTAAATTGCATCTCAAAATGTTTAAGTGCTGCAGCAATAAATTGCACACAACAAATATTGCCAACACACTCCATAATATAGAACACAATGAAACCATTGCACAACCGCTTCAGCCTCAAGCAGCTTTGTTTAAAAGTTTGATAGAGGTAGGCACAAATCAATTTTTGAAACGACTGAGTTTACAATTGAGGACTCTGTTTCATCTGCCACTGGGCTAGAGCTCATATTTTGGGTGGAGTATATGTGATGGGTTGGCCAGTATCCTCTGAGCTTGCCTTTGAACAGACTGTTCAAATGTGGACTGAGGGGGCTGGTATTCCTTCCTACCCATCACCTTCATGACGGTGTACCAGATGAGTAAGTTTAGTATTGAGTAGTAAGGGTGCCACACCATGCTGACATCCCATATCTGACTAGACGCTCCATTACAGCCTGATAAAATAAAAACATAATTCTCTGGTCTACACCATACACTCTGAAACTGCGTAGAAAATAAAATCCCTGCTGTAGACTAGAACACAAATATTCTACATGTACCTTCCAGCTTAAACTGTTGTCCAAATGAACGCCAAGATACTTGTACCAGCAGGCCTGATTAATGTGTGTGTCATGTATGACTGCAGGGCCACATTATAGGGATGATATCCTGATTTGATCTGACGAGAACCCGAGCCACACCCTAAAGCATACTCTCGTTTATCTTCTATTTGACTCTAAGTGGGACCATAATTTAGAAAATCAACATCATGCTGTAGTAAAAAATAGTTGAAACCAATGATTGAGACCATAAACCCATCAGGAAATTGTTTACTGATGTGATAAATCAAGTGAGAAGTAAGGTTGTTTTCTCATGAGCTTACATACAAGCAGACCTCTCTTTGAAACCAGTGGAGTCTTCCCCTGCTGGAAGAAAGAGTTACACAGAGTGCAGGTTTACTTCTCGGTGCTTGTTTAACCTGACTATCTATCTATCTATCTATCTATCTATCTATCTATCTATCTATCTGATTTCCTCCTTTGCTGTCATAATAATTACTACAGCCACTAGAGGTCGTTGCATTTTCACAGTCAAGCTTTATGGTCGTTTTTATGAGGTCAAGCTTAATTATAAACTGCCTTGCATTGTGAGAGCCTCAGATGAACCTTCAAACTCATGAATCTCTCACTGAAACGACCTTCTTGGATGACATTTCATCATCTTGCTGGTTCACAAAGCAACACACACGCAGCCCCCTGCATTTTTTCTTTTGTCCAAATGCCTGGTTAAAGTTAAATACGTGCCCCTCCTGGAAGGCCACCCTCAGATTTGATGCCCTGGAGCCGTTAGTAGAGGAAAATGAGCGAGTTGATGAGAAAACAGGCCGCAGCTCTGTGGAAAACAAATGAATTTCACCACCGGAAAATGTCATGTGTGTGGGATCAGTGAGGAGGCCAACCTGCTTGGGAGCTAACTGTGTGTGTGTATCTGTGTGTGTGTGTGTGTGTATTGTGGGGAGGTTGGCGGCAAGAAAAGGGTATTTATCATATAACAGCAGGACTGGTTTGTACTCACAACACAGAGTAATCCAGCCTGGAGCAGCCACGAGATTACAAACAACACACGGCAGAGCACAAGCATGCACATACGGCTTCACTCATTCACGTGCAAACATGCGCATGTGCACTTGCACAAAATAATACATGTATACACCATCCTGGGGGTATGAAAGCGGAGTGCTGCTGCAATGGGTTTCACTTGGTCTGCGTAGAGAGAGATGGCTGGTGGCTACGGGAAACAGTCGGCGGCCTGACACTAAAGAAACACACAACTGTAGCTGCACTGCTCCTGCTGCAGAATGAAATATATCCTCTGCTGTGCACTGATTGATTTCAGTTCTTGCTGTGTGGCCTGCAGGGGTAAACAGGTGTAGTCTTTGGAGCTCAGTGGGTTCTTTGGGAAAGGTACAGATCAATAAGAGAATTATTATCTGAAAGCATTTCTTATTAGGGATACTACGTTACTCACCTTCGCCCTGCAGCAGACTTTGAACTCATCCTCCCTGACACTGAAGATGGGTAAGTATCAGCCAGAGAATGTGTAGAAGCAGTGAGGGATGGTAGCTGAGGAGGGGCACGGTAAATCGTTTTTCTGCGGAAGAGAAGAGCCCACACGCCACAAAATTGTCTCCATTAAAATCGTCTAATGTACACCTCCGAGGGCGTCCTCCTGTGTAAAGCGGGGCCACTTGTTAAAGATTAAAAACAGAGTGCTTATTCATCTTTTCTGAGAGCTTAATGGTTATTTTGGCTTTTTCGCTGCCTACTTGAAGGAAGATGGTCCCTCTGCAGCGTACGGACGCACCTGCACTGCAGCTGATGTGTCAGAGTTCGACTGCAGCACTTTGAATGAATTCCCAAATCAAATAAACATGATGATGTGATCTTGTCCCTTCACTCATTCGAGGGGAAAAGTATCTTTTCAAGTTGCCCTCGCCTAACGAAGGCCAGGTCAGTCCGTCTGTGTGTGCAACACTTTACGTCAGACAAAATAATCATAATTCAAGGCCCAGCAACTTGGTTTATCCAGAGGTTCAACCACACAAAACTGTACAAAACTGTTACTCAGAACTATTTGGGAAGGCAATCGCTAGAAACTGTTTTGGGAACACAACTCTCACATCGGGAGGTGGAGGGGACGGTACTGCCGTTACAGACGACAAACAGGTGACAAGCTCAAGCTCAAGTCTGTATTTTGGTAATGTAAGTGTGAAACAACTGGATGTTTTTAAGCAGAACTCGGGACATTTCCGGTGCTGTTTGGGGAGACCAAAACGTTTCCGTTAACAATGATGTTTTGCAAACGTGATTTCTGTGCCTAAACCTAAAGATCCAAGCCTAAGTGCTATGACGAGAGACATAGAAAATTGGACGTAAAGTTGCAACATAAAGAAACGCACTTCTTGGTGTCACAGAAACCTCCTTAGCTAATATTTATTCTGGTAGTTGGGTTGGATGAACATCAGGAGAGCGCCACCACAAAAGGGAGGGGACATATTTTCCATCCAGGAGCCTTTGATGGGTGCAGCTTTTTGTTCTTCTGTCAGTGGAATAAACTCTTCATTTCTGATACAACTGATGCTTGTAGCAGCTATGCTAACTGATCCAGTGCGCCATTGTTGTTTTGAAACCAACAGTTGTCTGTCTCCGGTCGTCACACTTAAACCACGCCTGTAGCTGTCAGCATTTCCTCTTTGGACACAGATTGGCCTGAACCACTAGTTTTTTCTGATAAGTGCTGATAAAGCTTGAACTCGGCAGGATGGATGTGCAAGATTCCAAGATAAAATCACGTGATCAGGTTGCATCCCACTAGTTGTTAGCCTTGTTTTTATCCCTAAACATCAAAATAAAAATAAATCAGATAAAGACTTTTCTAAAACGAGCTGTGTGATGCTCACGTGACAAAATAATACATGGTAATAGAGAAAAGGATGCTTTAGTGGTCTAACTGTATGAAGATCTCTCTCTGTATAACACCATGAGGTTGGTGTTATTTGGGCTGTTAAATTCCTGCAAAGATTCCCTTTAGGCCGGCTTTATTCATTAGCCTTTTATTGCCAAAACATTCAACGTGCATTGTGGGAATTCCTAAATGGAATAAACAAGCTTCCTGACACAAAAACTGTTTTGTTTTTTTTCCAGCTGTCTCGTTGAAACAAGAATTAGTCGGTTGTGGGGCTGTGAGCTGCTGTAAAAGACAGCGTTACCTAAGAATAATGCTGCATCCGCTTTATGGGACTCACTGGCTGAGTGAGTTAATGGTTGGAGGTGAATCCTTGAGTCCACGTCGTCAATGTTTTAAAGCCATCCAGAAGACAGATCGGCTGTCAGGGTGTCCTCTGAGAGCACTGAGGGGTCCAGTGTGTCAGCGGGTGCATATGGATGTATATTATGACCGGTTCTGTAGGATCATGGAGGATGAAGGACATCTGCTGCATGTGGACAGTTTGCATCGTCTTACTGAATGCAGTGGCAGGTGAAGGCTGGAGATAAACTTGCACACTATGCGTTTGTGTGTGTGTGATGGCTGCTTAGTCAATTCTGTCTATGTTTGGAGCGTTGGTCTTACATATCTTCAGAGATATTAACTTTTCCAGATATATAATAAGCAAGATGCGAAATAGACATGAACAATAGGCGCAGTATGGGTGTTTGACAGGGTCAGGGGTCAGTGGGCATGTCAGCTGGACATCAATGGTGGAACATTTCTAAGACAATTTAAATGTATGCAGTGTTTCCCACAGAATCAGACTGGGGTGCCATAGAGCATACGCGATCCAGACTTCCGGAGACCGGTTCAGCTAACTTACGGTTTAATTTTGGACCGAATTGCGCAGATTCTGACAGTACAACAAGTCATTTTGCGGGGTTGTGAGGCTTTTCTTACCGGTTTACAGACGCGTCTTTCACAATGTTAGCTTTTGGGGAAAAGTACCCACTGCATCACGTGACGATGTAATTACACGGCTTGGCCACAAAAAAAAACTGGCTTCGAGGCCTGGGACTCATCCTCTTCTTCGTTGGTTTTACCGGCGGACTAAAAACCACACCACCTAAAAACCACACCACTTACCTACCACCTACCAAATGCTTGTCAAAATAGCTAGCGACAGATAAGAATCAGTTTAAAAGCCAATGCAGAAACCTCAAAAATTAAATAGAAACAAGTCAGAGACAGTTATGTCCACGCATGGCAAAACATGTTGGGAAAAGTAGTATCTGAGAGCGTGCAAACAGAAAATAAACAGCCTAACTGGGCTGGTTTGATACAAAAAATAATAAATGGGACATGGAGACGTCACATTAGTGCACTGAGCAGCAACACATTTCTTGGCAAGGAAGCAAATATGCATATTTCCCCAAAATGCCAAACTATTCCTCTAAAAACTAGTAGCAGTCTTAATCCAGGGATAATCATTAATGTGACATTAATTGTGGTTTTCTGGACTGTAACATTTTGGTCCAACGTGACCCCACAATCCTGTCAAATGGACTCAAGTTACATTTCCTCGCAGCCCTTCAAAAGATTACTTTAGTATCCTGTATTTCACTGCAAGATCCTGCCATTGTTGATGCAGTGTTCTGTCTTTTAAATCTTCGGTCATTCATGTTCATTAATGTTATCTGTTTTTTTGCCTTTCCTCTTGCTTGTTTTTGTCGCAAAAACTGAAGATCAGCCTCATAGTTACTTGTAATCCTGTAATTTGATTACAATTTGATGAACACAATACAAATGTTGATTTTTTTTTTTAAAGCCAGATCATATATATAAGTCTTTCTCTATACATTCTGGTTACAGCAGAGTTTCCTCTGGGGTATGTACTGTATGTCACCATGCCTCAAAATCCATCAGTCGATAGTGTATTACAGCCGTGATGACAAACCAGCAGATCCTGCAGGAAAAACTGAGGCAATGTGGAGTCAATATTATAAGAAAAAAAAAAAGAGTAAAGCACACAAAGCAGGTTATCTGGAAACCATGACAGGCTTAGTGTCCCAGATTTTAAGGGCACTGCATTAATTGCTTGTTTTCTTTTTTCCTTTTTTTTTTTTTCTTTTTTTACATGGAAACACAAATAACACGTCTTACCTCGAGGCTTCCCAAAATGATTTTTATGATGAAAACCATTCAGGTGGATTGATGTGAGATGATAGCGGTGTTTTTTTTTTCTGAACTTGCCTACAGGTGTGACCTCAGAACTGGGGATAACGCAGGATAGATGTGACTCACCAGGCTCATGTGAACACGACTTGAATTCATGACCGAGGTGAGCCGAGTTTCTAGTGATTTTACAAACTGAGCATGATCAGTATTTTCACCCTCTTCCATGTGGAACAGGGTGCTTTGTTGCTTGATTCAGAGGATTTGTTGCACCCCTGACACAGATCTTGATTTGGAAAAATCTGGGAAAGAGGAGACGCTGACTGCATGGGGGCGACTGTCTGCCGGCTCTGACATGGGGGCAGAATTCGCTGCTTCCCGGTGAAGCGTCCTGTGAGTCAGACCTTGCCTCAGTGAGCTTTTCTCAGGGGTTGCTGCAGGGCCTCGTATCCCCTCTGTCTTTTCTTGTCGCTTTCTATTTCCTTCATTCTCTTCACTCTTTTCCCCCCTCCCTCCCTCCCTGTATTTCCTGCTCTGCTCATTGTCTGGCAGTAAAATCACCTTCCGTCTTTAATTCTTTCCTTATTTTCCCCCCATTTACCGCCCGGCTGTGGAAATCAATAATGCGCCTTCGCCAGACCTCAGCCATTTAATTTGACATTTGATCCAGTCGTGGGTTATTTATGTGGAGGAGATACAAATGAATTCTTTTTCGCTCTTTCTCCCCTCCTCTTTACTCTAGAGGTAAAGCCGTCTCTGGTGGAAGTGGGCTTATGTAAGCCTCCTTGATACACCATGTCGCGATGCCCACAGGACCCCATTTATGGTGATTGGTGACGCTACCGAGTCATCGCCGGAGCTGTGGTTTAGATCCCAATTTCAGGTCGCATGACTAATATCTTGCATGACTAGTCACATGCGTCCTGCACATTATACAAAGCAAGGCAATTGGTAATTTAGACAAGGCCTCGCGCTGTTATAGCATCTCTGTTAGTCAAAATTAAGTCACCACCTCATTTTGTAATCTGGATGACTGGCCTGGGGTTACGATGGTGTCAGACTGAAATGTATTATTGCGTACAGCAGAGGGACGAGGTCACTGAAATGATAGGAAAGAACGCAGCGGTACTCCTGTTCACAATTGCATTTTTTATTCCTTATGTGACGTAACAACACAACAGTGGTACTATATGAGCAAGAATTCCGGGACGCAAATTATGAGTCCTTTTCAACAAATTGCATAATGCGTCCTTACATTAACCGGATTACGTTTGCTGATGTTTTGCTGCATGAAAACACTGAGGCTAAAGGAAGGTCGAGGAAGCTGGAGCCTTTGAGCTCAGTTCAAGAAATAATTGCTATGAAGCATGAATACAGTGAAATGCAATTAAATTGTTCTGCATTAAAATGTATAAAAAAAAGACAACAATGTCAAAACCAGAGAAATCCATGATTAGTCGAGGTAAGTAATGTGGATCACCGCTGCAGTCGGGTTGATAAACAGGAGTGAAGATAAATCCACATTTTAATCCTGAAAATTAAAAACTAACCTTACAGCTTTCCTGACAACACTTGTGTGGTAGAAGTTAAATATTGTACATTTTAAAGCTGCAGTCTGGAGTCTTGAGAAAAAAGTGGACTTGGCCAGAATATTACAATGAGCACAGCTCCCAGGTCCCTCCTCCTTCCTCTCTGCTGCACTGCAGCCCTGCCTTCAAGGCCCCCTCCTCCACAGAGGAGCCAAGATGCCGCATTCAAAATAACAACAACAACATAAGCCCTGATTGTTCTAGTTCTGATCAATACAACTAGATTACAATGACGAGTGCCTCATGCCGATCACTGTAGTAACCCAAGTAACAAACAATATTCCTCACATCGCTGTAGACATAGTAACCACGTAATCATTACCCGGTACAACATTTTTGCCAGGCTGCCCTTCTGAAGCATGAGTAACGTTATTTTTCTAAATCAAATCAACCACTTCAGAGGGTACTGAACACAAACTAATGTTATAACTGCCCAGTTATTTGAAAGACACTTTGCTAACCAGTAGCCATAAAGACACCGGAGTTGCATACAAGCTAACAAGCTCGATTTAGCAGCAAGATAAGTAGCTCGACTGCAACATCGTACGGTGATATGCGCTATTGTGAGTATTACCGTAACTGCTGCCACCATACCCTTGTGGTAAAAACATAGAATGAAACATATATCAAGCAGGGGTCCTTACTTGTCCAGCAGAGAAGTCCTTAAATATCCGGCAGCTCCGTCCACCTCTGAAATTACGCCCCGATATTTATCCCTGTTTTCTCTCTGGCTCGGTCCAATTCTTTGTTTTTACACTGCTTTTCAGACACTGCGCCTGCGCGGGGGAGGGGCACTGCCCTGTGCACTTCTCAGACACTCCCCTTGGCTCTGATTGGTTGTGTTCACCCAGGAGCGGTGGATTCTTGCAAATCAAATTACAGCCACTGGGTGGACCCACAGACAGTGGATATTTATACAGCTGACGTGTATCCTTTTCTACTGTCAGATCATAATGACAATTTTAGCAAATAACAAAAAAATTGTTACAGACTACAGCTTTAATACAAATAAAATCATATGTAAATTGATTTTAAAAGATGCCTTTGAGTTGAGAATTGAAGCAAGAGCAAATGAGCTTAAATCCAAGAAGAACAAGACCAACGTCTGATAAATAGGCTAAGTCACACCCTTTCCGGTGTCCCCATGGGATGTTTATTTTGAAAAAACTTTGCACACTACTCAACGGAGGACTGTGAAATACCGTTTAGGTTTGTGTAAACAAAATCTTCTCGCTCAACACACGTCACCAACAACGACTTGGCACAGAAAAACAGACTAACAAAGGTGAAAGTCACAATAACTCTGGCCATTTCGACAACTGCAGTTATTTAAAAGGAGAGTTAGTCAGTTCTGTGAGCTTCCAACATACGGGAGCAGCTCTACCATGTTTAAGTTATTGTTTTTCATGAACATCGAACGGGACAACGTTATGTAGGCTACACGGCTGTTGGATGGTAGTCTTTCTGATCACTTAGTTTACTTAGAGTCATCTTTAAGTTGGCAAACATATCTGTAATTTATGGCACAGTTCAAACACAATAAAAAGACTGTTTGTGTCTCTCTGTTAATGACCACTCTGACATAAGGTCCTGCGGTGGTTCATTGGACGGTGTATGACTGGCTCTCTATTCATCAAGCATCTCAGAGCAGGAACTGGCAAGAGTGTGGCATACTTGGCCTAAGAAACCTAATCGCTCTAGATAACAACGTTAGAAAAAATTATTGCATCTCAGGCCTTCTCTTTGTCTGGAGTGCACGGACAAATTACATATTTTAAGGATTTGTTGCTGTTAAATTCTATATTTGAGTTCTTACCTGTATTTAGCTGTACACTGTGCATGTACAGTAAATATCATTGAAAAGCTATTTATTTATTTTGCCTTCATATTTGTTCTTCTGACCAAGAGACCCTTCTTACACGCAATAAAGTGACTCTCCAAATTTCAGATTTTTCTACTGTCTGAGATACTGCATTTTGCATCTGTCAAAGGAAAACTAGACTGCATCATTATAATTTCTACTTTGCAGCGGAGACTTTTGTAAAAAGTAAAGTAAGTAAAGTAAAGTTCATTCATATGTAATGTCACTAACTAAGCAGTCAAAAAAAATAATTTTCTAAAAAGAATATAAACTCAGCAGGTTTCAAATCAGACTTATCACACTTTAAAAAATGAAGAACACAGAACGTCTGTTAATAAATCTCACAGAAACAGCCAGTGCTTGTGGAAACAAAACTCTGATGATAATCTTCCTTGTCAGTAGATACTCGAAAAATAATTTCTTAACCAATCAAAACCGAAGCTTTTTATTCATCCCAAGACACAAATCTTGGTTGAAAAAGAAAAAGATTGCCTCAAAATAGTGGAATGGATGAATTTTTCATGAATGTTCATCCAGTGGAAATTGAATTTCATATGGGGGGTAATCACTGCTGTTGTACAAAGTCTGCTTCATAGGCTGATTTGCATATGAACTTCACGTTATTTTCCCCCCTGACCTCTCTGTCTCTGTGTCTTTTGTCCGACTGATGAAGATCCACACGTTGGAACTCCTTTTTTAATCACCCTTTCACTTAAATCTTTTGTCTCCAAAACCTTAAAGAGCCTCCTTTGATTTTTTTCCAGATGATCCTCCTCAGTTCCTCCGCCCTGATTGGACCATAAAGCCGTCCAGCAGAGTCGCTTTATAATTCGACCTGGTGACTCACTGTAAAAGGCTTTTTTATAGAGCAGTTTCACCCACGGGTTAACAACTAATTTACGGTGGCAGAGTGTGTTTGTCCGGGCGCTGCGCAAAAAGCTTCACTCTCCTAAATTCACTTTTGATCACGTCTCTGTTTTAGCCACGCTGCCTGTAGGTCCACCACACGTTGGTTCAGACGAACTTGGTTCAGGTCTGTTTAAGCTCTACTGTGTATTCTTGGCAGCCCCACGTCATTCTAGTGAGGAAACTGTGTTCATTCTTGAACTCCTGGAAATCTAAGCCGCTATACACTTTCAGTTTTGACATTTTATTTCACTGGGGCTTGTAGGAACACATTTCAGTTTGATTATCCCCTGAAGAAGCATTTCTTTTTTTATTACTATTCCTGAACAGGCATTTGTGTATTGGTTTATTGTCCAAGTAGCTGACATTGGGCATCCCCTCTAGATTTACATGTTTTCTCTTTATATTTTTATGTAGGTTGGGCTGGCCTGTAAGCATTTTACCGCCAGTACCACCACAAAGTGATAGGAAAATCCTTTTCTTATAAATAGACAATTTACCTAAATAACAAGAGTCAAAAAGTTAAGTAGAGCTTTAGGAGTCTCATGGGCAGAGGAACAAATGTCAACAACATCAATAACCATATATATAGAAGGTGGATCAGAGTTTCACATGATAAGAGCTGAAAAAAGGACAATAAACAAAATCACAGGGGGACATATTTGACATAGTTGTGAAATGTATGTTCTGACACTAAAGATGATTTGTAATGACTTTGGTGATCCCCTGACATTTCATATAGCACCGCTGTCATGTTGTTTCAATTTGTCCAATACTTTGGTTTATCATCAAATCCTCCACTGTCTGTGTGTTTAACCTCAGAGAGCTAACAGAGTGGAGTCGGGCTCTGCTTGCAAAGGAACTAGTTTTGTAGAATGTGTTTGTACGACCACAACAAATCCAAAGTGTTTTTTCCAAACAGATAGGACAGACTTATATCTACAGAAACATAAAGTTTCAACATATTAAATGTGCACATTCCCCGCATTTATTCTGGCGACTGCGTTTGGAGCAACCAGAGAGCAGTGAGAATGAGGAAGTGGAGGCAGGCATCAAACCAGCAGGGGGAGACCATCAGTGACGGCCTGCAGTAGCTCCTCTGCTGCTCCTCACAGTGCTGTTTGTGATGTTTGCCAGCCAGCGGCCAGAGAGAGGACCATGACGCCTAGATCTGATAAACGTGCCAAAATCCCATATCTTAAAGAATATTCTGTCTTTAAAGATGCAAAAATTGGATATATAGTTCTTAAATATGGACTTACTGGTGTCAGATTTATTCAGAAAATACAATAATTGCCATGATGAATATACAGAAGAGCAGTGAACCAATATGCTGTCAATATGTAATATGTGGGAGATTGACTTGAGGTAGATATTTAAACTCCGGATGTAAAGGACTTGATGAAAGTCGGCCTTCGACCTCCATTTTCTCCAGAAATGAAAGTCCAAACGGACCAGCGTCATTAAATTAACTTTTCAAGAGCCTAATCAGCCCCTCTTGATAACAAATGAAAGTCAACATTTTGATTACAGCCACTTGGTTCCTCCGAGTGCTTTAATGTGCTTATGAAGTCCCATTTACACGGTTTTGTTGAAAGGATGCTTTACAGTGGAGGAGAGAGCTGGTGGCTGATGAAGTGAATTTTAGACTCTCATTTTGTTTTGTTTTTTTCTTTTTTCTTCAGCCGACTGTTTTATTTTTTTCCACTGGAAACTGTCAAAAGCATTTTTTTAATTTTTCAAACCAGCTCAGACAGACTGGGTGTCGAGAGCTGGGAATTGAATTCTCGAGTCCACTGAAAGGGGTGTGGATGAATCCTGTTGAGCTGCTAACTTGATTTTTGTTTTTTCTTTGATGCACACACCAAACGACACACAAACACACACACACAAACACACACACACACACACACACACACAATGACAGTGTGTGTGTACGGGATTCCCTAACAGCGGTTGAACAACACTCTCAGTCACCCCTGATGTGAGCAGGAAAAACCTACTGCAGGCTTCCCATCTGTTCGACTCCAGAGTTATGGCAGAGCTCCAGTACACACACACACACACACACACACACACCACACATACACACACACACACGCACACACACACACCTCATTCACAAAGTCGGTCAGCTTCAGACCCTGGTCCGTCGGGAGCAGTGTGAGGGAGAGCAGCAGCAGTGTTTGAGGAGCTCCTCTGAAGTCTAGTTTTAACATACTGTGCCATTTAGAGGCATTACTCAGTCACTTTGAGTGAGCGCTCAGAACTATGAACAGTTTCCTGGCTGTTCAAACACAAACTTTAATACAGCCTGAAATGAAGTGAAGTCCCGGCAAAGATGGACCAGACTGAAAAAAACAAAAACAAAACCCTCGCCACAACTCTCCCTCAGTCGCTCACAGACAGTAAACTGAGACCGTGGACACTTTAAACACATTGAACTTTACTATATTTGTTCAAATGCAGGGACTTGTAAGGGTGCCGTGGACTTAATGCATTTTATGCTCAAATAAAATGGGGGAGAATGCAGTTCACTATGTAATAAATAAGCCGGAGTGATTGTAAGAGGCTGTTTCTTGGCTTCCTGTTTCGGTCGAGTGACACCAGAGTAATGTTGCAGTGATTTTATTCAGAAAATCAATCCCTCTCTCAGTGCTCCATGCTTATGTGCAAGTACCTCGCGGCAGGGGTTTCACAAGCCCCCAGGAAGAACGCCCGGATTTGAAGCCAAAATTCCTGGTGGCCAAACCGTGTAACTACACCATCACGTGAGGGCCCGAAAAGACTTTTTTCCATAGGCTTACTGTTCATCATTTTTTCAAGCGTCACAACCCCCCGTGAAATTACTTGATGAATGAAGCAATTTGGTCAAATAAAATTTGGAAAGTCTAAAAGAGCTGCAGGATTAAATCTTACACACTGTTTTATCACCATTCAAGTTAACAGGATGCTAAACCGAAAGTTAGCAGGCTCCGTCGGTAGAAGTCTCTTGTGCGCACGCTCTATGGGCCCAATAACGCAGAACATCTGGGTCATTTTATTACTGGGACGTCATTTTGGCTTCATGCACCACTGAGCAGCTTTCATAGCAATGAATGGGGCTCAAGCAGTGTGTCCAGATTTAGTATATCTTCCTTGGGGTTTCACAGATTAATCAATTTGTCAACCTTAAACCGCTAGCGGACACTGTCGGTCCCTCGTTCAATATTTTAGTAGAGAGATTTAGAGATAGGTAGGTAGATACTTTATTAGGCATCATTATTAGGCTATTCAGATCTTTGAGATGGCCTTCTAACAACAGAAGGTGGACATGATGTTGTATATTTGTTCAAACAATAATTTTCTACATCATGCCATGTTCAAATAAACAGATTTTAAGGTATTTGGAGAAGGAAAAAAGCAGTCATTGCAGTAGTTAAACAGCTCAGAGAAGCATTAAACAGCCTCTCTAAAGTAACTCCTCACTGTTTGTCTTTGAGATCTTTTTGACGAGAATTGACTGTTGTAATTATGTGAAAAAGGCTTGATACATTTCCTGAGAGAGACTACTTAATGGGATTAGTCACTGACTTTTAAAATGCCGTGCTCTCTTTGTGAATGCTCTACCTCGCAGAATTTATGCCTGTCAAAAGTAGACAGTGGTGTAAGAGACAGGCAGGCGTGATTAGGCTGGAAGGCTGGAAGGAAAAAGTAATAAAAGGTAAAGAGAACTTAAAGTGACGAGGGAACGAGTTAACCTGAACCATTTTTACACTCATATGAGAACACACACATGTTTTTTGTTTTCAAATGCAGATCAACGTCATACATGTGCCAGAAATAAGGGAACAGAAGGAAGTACCACTTTATCTAACCTGATGAACGAGTGTGTGAGATGAACTGAATTTGTGTCATAATCTTTGATAATCACTGACATAAATCAAATCAAACAAAAACAAGAACATTATACTTTAACTTCACTTCAAGTCAAGCCAAACAGTCGAAGCCAGTTGAACAAAAAAACTTGAACAAATAAGATGAACACAGACGGGTCATTCAAATCAAGCTGCAGAGTCAGAGTACAGCAAGCACGGCTCTGTTTCTGAAAAAATACGGCCACCTTTGTTAAACCTCTCGCGATGTGTCACACTGACGCCTGGCCGTGAAAACACTCAGGTAAGAGCAGGGGGGAAAAAAACAATGAACTGATTTCAAAGGGCTAACAGCTGGAGAGACTGATGCAAAAGGCTGACGTACATCACACCGATGCCTCGTCTATATGGTGGAGCGGGAGCTGTGCGATAATACATAATGGTGATGTATATTTAAAGACATGGATCAGTGTGGAGGGTCTATCACAGCGCTGTCGTTAAGGGATGCAAAGCGTGCATACAGAAATATAGAGTTAAGTTAACGAATGGGTAGAATAGAATAGAGGTGCACATGAAACAAGGATTATGCCATCCATTATTTTATCTGTTTTTTTTGCTCTTAGTGATTCAGGCACAGCGTGAAGGAGACCTGGACGAAGTCTGCTGGTTTTTTTTATTTTTTTTTGGTATATTAAGACTCTTAAATCAGTGCAGACCTGCGAGATCTGCACTGACAGCTGCATTAGCACTTAACAGAAACACAAATTTGCCTCCCAAAGAAAAGCAGACAAGGTGTTGGCATTAACTCGAGCAGGTGCTACAGGCGGAAACTGTTTCAAGGCCTTCATCTTTGGAAGTCGTCTGTTTTATCAACATGGATATAAGTTCCTCTTGATCGTTGCGGTATCAGAACCTGAACAGTAGTGATGATACATTTCGCTTTGCAAGCACAGACATCTTTTACAATTGAGCAACGTGTACAACTTGAAAACGTTTCCGACTGCCTAATTTGCACTTGAAAGATTTCTTGTTGCAGGGGAGCACGAGAAAATCCCAAAGTTTAATGGCAGCGTATTGTTGCCTCGAGGCATTTTCTATTCATTAGAAATATGTCTTTGATGGTGGACTGGTTGATTACTGTCTGATGTCAGAGGTATGCATAGTATTTATAGCTTCTGTGCCTTAGCGTTGCATTTCAAAATGCGTAAACGTCGTCTGTGGCTCAGGGGTAGAGCCAGCAACTTGTTATCGGAAGGTCGCTGGTTTGATTCCCCTGGTCTGCATGTTGAAGTGTTCCTTGGGCAAGATACTGAACCCCAAAACTGCTCCTGATGTTCTGTATGGCAGCCACCGCCATCAGTGTATGAATGTATGTGTGAATTACTTAAGTCAAAGTGACTCAATTAATTAAGTCACTTTGGACAAAAGCGTCTGCTCAGTGCACTAAAATGTAAATGTAAACAAGCTGAATGCACCTAAACCAGGAATAGAGTTATCTCAGTGTTCAGAAGAAGCACGTAATGGAACAGAAAATGGACTCACAGAAACATCATCTTCATTTGTTTTGTTGTGTTTCAGTTGAGGCTGATGCATCAGGGAGGAGGAGGAATAACAGAAAAGTGACAGCTAATGAGAAATTAACCCAACTGCCAGAAAAAATGTTAGCTAAATACTTTTCAGCTGACTAGTTAAAGCGTCACATGTCTTGATGTTGCAATCGTTTGTTCTGGTTCAGTTTTCCGTTTCTCTCTTGTCACAACGCTGTGTTTATGCTCAGAGGACTCATTCAGGCTGTCACAAACATGTCTGGAGATGGCCCAACTTCCTGTGAAAGATTTTCGGTTTTGTTCGCCTCAAATACGGCTGGAAGTATCCCGAGGAATCCCATCAAAATACCCGGTTAAGGCACCACAAACATGGCTTGAGATGGCCAACACACACAAAAAATGGTTTTGGTGGTCACAAATACAACCAATTTTCCTTTGAAAATATCTACCGGAAAATATCTGGTGGTGCCACACTTACAAATGACGCATCGCCTAATTGACTTGCCTGTCTTTTAGCCTCTTTGCCTGTAACCATGATTTTCAAAACCTTACGAAGTGTTTTGTTGTTTAAAACCTAACTGACAGAAAACTGAAAAAGAAGAAAATAATACATGAACTTAGCATAGAGCACCACACATGAGTCCCCAGTCTCCTGTAGTCACCAAAGATCATTAGAAACAGACAGACGACTGCGTATTGTGCATGACCGTGTATGCTTTGTGTCAGTATGTAGCACAGGTGTGAATGTATGTGACAGGTGAGACCAGGAAGTTGAATGTGTTTTTCTTTCAGTGACTGCACTGAGGTTGCCAGGTTTGATACAGTTGTTGACATTGCAGCACAAAATGGCTGTCATGATGGCTAAAACCACAAACTTGCATCTTTACATTCCTGTTTGTGTGCAGATTAAACAAACCAGATACCATCTATTAATTAGCAAGCTTTAGCGATGTTGGTAAGCTCTTTTTAAAACTCTGGACTGAGCCAGGCGAGCACCACTGTAACACAGTCAGAGGCATTCAGCACCACGGTCAGCTCCACTCCCACGTACACCATGTAGTCAGGTACTGTTGAGCTGGTGTTAGGCACCAAGTACACCCAAAAGTACAATGATTAAAATCCTTGAATCTGAAGTAAAAACCAAAAAGAAACACAATACATTATATTTCTTTTAATATCTGGCTATAACTTTGGAATTGGAACCCAGAATTACTGCATTTTTTTTTATTGTGTATACATTACCGGCAAAGAGTAGCAGCTTGCTACTACATTTGTGACAAAACTGGGCAATTTTAAGCCAGATCATGACCTTTTCCTAACCCTAATCAAGTGTTTTTTGTAACTAAAAATAAAGGATAACATCACAAAATATGCAGTTCTTGGGGAGGACTTCTACATTTGTGAAAAACTACTTTGGAGCCACAAAAGTAAAATCATTTTGTGGCTCCACAGCATGTCACTCAGTGACTAACTTGCATTGTAGGTAATGTAGTCATGTTCTGTTTCACTATGTCCTAATATCTATATTTCTGTAAATCTTGATGCCTCTTTCTGTCTATTACTAATTATCTTGTGTGGCCTGCCCTATTCCAGGTCACCAGGGTGAACAGGAGGTCTTGTGGCAACTTACATATAATTTTTGTCAGACATTTCGGTAATGTAACTTGTAAACTGTGATTTGTTGCTGTTTTCTGTACATGCAACATCTATTGCATGCCTGTCAGTCCTGGAGGAGGGATCCTTCCTCTGCGGCTCTTCCTGAGGTTTCTTCCATTGTTTTTTTTTTGCCATTTTCCATCAACATGGCAAGTTTTTCCTCACTCTATTCGGGAGTCTAAGGACAGAGGATGTCATTCGCTGTACAGATTGTAAAGCCCATTGAGGCAATGTGATTGCGATTTTGGGCTGGATAAATAATATTTATTTGATTTGATTTGATTTGTAGGCACCAGATTTCATGCAGCTTCATCTGAAGCCACAGATGTCTTTATACTTTTTATATTTTTTACATGTAAACCTGTAAACACAATTTAATGTCTACATATGGTCTACACAGTCTACAATAAATGTGTATTTAAATAAATGCAACAGTAAACAACATACAAAGTCTACATCCACTTAAAGTGGAAGCTGTCTGGTTTAATGGGTTTTGTGTTCAGGCAGCCTCAGACGGAAATGTGAGAAATGTGCACAGACGTTTGATATCCACTGGAGATGAATTGACGGGAGACAAACAACCTTGAGCTTTTTGCTCATCATCCTTAAGTGCTACAGAGTAAATATTTTCAAAGACGTATGATGCAAATTCCAAGAGCTGCAATTAGGAGGCAACGATCTGCCAAACAGTCCAAGGAGGACTTTTAGCTTTTTGCAGATTTAGTTTACAGTCAGAGATCCTTCCTGCTTTGTGGCTACTTAAATAAAACAAACAAGCACAACTACAGAATGACATTGATCATGATTTTATGATGAAGTATTAGCAGACTGATGGGAGTTTTCATAGGAACCAAATCTGTATCTTCACACGTCAGCAGGATTCTCTCAAAGCGAGTGGACGAAGTGAATCTTTATTGATCTCTGGGGGGAGATCAGACCTCTGCAGCCACAAAATATAATTGGATACATACAAAAAAAAAGAAAAACATTAGCCTGGAGGTTCAATCTTGACCAGGCTCACTTTCCACCACCTCTCATGGTCTTCATCAGTGTTTGTGGACATCATGGTGACAGAAGTATCATTTTGGGAAGTTAGTCTTTTACTGAAGTTTTAAAGGTGAAAATGTTCTCTCGTTTTGTGAATCAGAGTTGAATGACCTTTTAAACATCGGTATAATGTTCTGTGGCAAGGTTTCCTCTAATTGGATTGAAGGCATTTAAGCTTCCATTAATATTATCAGAGGGAAGCAGCTTTTTCTGTTGAGTCATAGAATGATTTTTTTCCCCCCCTCATGGATGAAGAATGTGTGCTGATTTTCAGCATGCTTTACTTGCCCAGCAAAATCAACTTCCTGCGCTGCTTCTGGCAGGGTCTCGCACTTTGAATTACTCGTTTTCAAGGAGGTCTGTACCTGAGGCTAGCACAAACATTAAAATCAACTCAACTTGAGCTGACTGGAGCTTCACCGTCTCCTGCCGTTGCGCTGCGTCACCCCGAACAGATGATCTTACAGTTCCTTCATGTCTCATCACACTTTTCATTTCTCTTCACGGGATGCAGACAAGACTTTCAAACTATCTCTACTACATTCCTGGAGAATAATTGAAGTGATGCTACCGTCTAAAATGATATTGATGATGTTGATGAAAGTCTTTGGTCGCCATACCATCAGCTTAAAGGAGTAGTGCAACATTTACGGTGCCAGAGTAGCTGTTCCCACTTGTTTTGCAGTCTTTATGCTAAGCTAACGGTCTCCTGGCTCTAGCTGTATACTTTCATACAGATGCGGTGTTTCTGACACAGAGAGGCGTTTCTGTTATTCAGCCTACCCTAGATGATAGAAATGGGGTGGACTTAATAATATCATACAAAAGATAGTTCCTGCCTTTGATTATGAGTGGCTGAGCCGCATGGAATAAACACACACCTGTGACTGCATTAGATCAGTGTTACTATGCTAAAAATTGTCTCAAAATGTCAGGATTTGTCGTTAATTCCCTTTGAAAGAAAAAAAAGGAGGGGGAAGAAGAGAGAAACTGCAGAGCTGGAAAAGTCCAGGAACAAGGCTAGGACCGTGGGAGCGTGCCTATGTTCCCACATTGTTCCCAAAATTAGGCCCTAACCCTAACCCTTTTCAATCAGCCTATTTTATTTTTTCTTATAATGACTGTGATTGTGATGATTTCTGCTTCTGCTGATCAAAATAAAATTAGTCATTCATTTACTATAAAGTGCTTCCTAAAAATCTTGTGGGAGGACAGGGCTTAAATTGAAGGGAAATGTAGGAACACAAGACTAATTCTGAAAATGTCCTAGAAATGTGGGAACATAGGGCTGTGGGACCATCGGGATGACCCAGGGACGATTAAACAGACTACGTGATCTGTTCACTGTTTTCATAGCTGGTATGCCGCGAACAATCTGGACATAGACTTTAAAAACAATCACCAGAAGTTTGACACCACTGTGAAAAAAGGAACAGGTGAGAATTTTAAAAGAAACTTAGCCTATAAAGACGTGAAATAACATCCCACCGCGGAGAGTACACAAAATAAACTCACAAAATGTCAAGACAGGAAATATTTGAAAATCTATTTTCTTCACATTACAGAAAAATAAAGCCTTGCATCGTGCCTAATTACACCCCTTAGGGTTTCTTGCTTTAGAAACACCCGTCACAATAACACAATACAGTTCAACAGCACCGCGCACCGCATCATCTCTAGTGTCAGCAGAAACTAAACATGGAAACCTTCTCGAGGGAGGATTTACTGCAGGACGGTTGTATTGGATTGCATTAGTTTCAGCCAGGTGTAAAGAATGAACTGAAGGATGATTGTATCTTTTTTTTCCTTTATGGTAATTTGTTGGTTTGGAAGAAATTTCATCACAGCCGGTAAAAAGTGAGAACTCTATTAAGATAAAAGACTTTAAACAAAGTGACTGAATCCTTTATGTCTTTTCCAGTACAGCAACCAGCGCCGTCGTATAGGGGGGAAAGGTGATGACAATTCTAAGGGCCCACAGCCCGCTATAGGGCCCACACACAGCCCCCAGTAGCCTCTATGACAAAATGGCTATGCATACACTGAACTAATATATATTCATACGAATGAATCCGAATTAAAACAAAGCCACAAGTCATACAATGTTCTAATTTTAATCATTTCAATAACCCCCTAGCCCCTTCTTAAAAAATGGTTTGGTCCACACCGCGGTTCGTTCTTCCCATAGTTCTTCCTCATCGGAATTAAGTGAGCGCGAGCTAACTCCAGCAGGGTTAGGATGCCCCCCAAAAAGCACAAGTCCGGACACCAGAAGAGAGTTGAGAAGGAGGCCAGGAGTAGAAGCAGCAGAGCAGGGGCCCAGGACATCAACAACTTATTTTCTAAGAATGGTGAGAGTAAAACTACCGAGGGCGGCTGAAACAATTAGCCTACTTGTTCATTAATTTAATGTCTGTAACATTACCTTTGACGGGGCGCAGGCTGGAGCCTACGTTAGCTGTCATCTGGCCGCGCTACACTCTGGACAAGTCGCCAGTTCATTGTAGAGCAACGGTTCCTAGAGTAGCTATAACTGAGCGTGACTAATTTAGGGGCTACTACAGTGACTGTGTGTTTCACACATATCACTGTCGGACAGTGCTCCAGTATGCGCCCATTCAGAGGCTGCATTGAATTGTATTATGACGCATTCAAGTTCTACTCAGTAATTATGACCATCTGACGAAGGTCAGTTACGTTATCATGATGTGTTCAATGTGGTCTTGTAAAATGTGTTATTAGTGGGACATTTGAATAGCCTAAATACAAAAAAGTTAAATGTTCAAAGATTTGTTTGTTTTCATAGCAGTATAAAATAAAAGACACCATAATAGCTGACAACAACAAAGTAAAAGAGACTATTTAGAATTCTGGACAGTTTACATCGACTTTTGAATGGTCTAAAAATATTTTTTGCCTGGTAAAGTGAAGCTGTCCACCTAGAGCTATGGTACTAAGAAGCCCATTTAGATTTTGTCCAAGAATAGGTTAGTTCTGCATCATTTTTTCCATTAAACATAACATATAATGTTTACAATATATATAGTGGAACAATAAACCTTTATGCCCTGCTGCTCCAGAATCAGCAGTGGCTGCTTCATCTGAGTTTGACCCCACAGCAGATGCTCAGCCCAAAAGTCCAGTGATGCCTTTGATGGTGAGTGAGGGATGTACACACTGGTTGGCTGTTTTGGTTTATTAGTGACCCACTACCTATTTGTTGAGTGTTTAATTGAAAATGTATTTGCAATCAGAGGTGTAATAACGTGTTGCAAATCAGTGAAATGAGAATAAGACAACTAATAATACATCATTTACATAATCATACTCTGACTTGTTAAGTTGTTAATCGTAAGAAAGGAAACAAATTGGGTGTATTACACCAGGCACCGTCAAGAATACTGAAAAACAAGAAAATTGAAGGTGGCAATGAATGGGGTAGAGGGGCCCACACCGATATTCTTTCAGGGGGCCCAGAATTCCTAGCAACTGCCCTGACAGCAACCACCACTGCTGATGATAACGTAACTGACGTGACTCAGGTAGAAATGTTCACAGATGAGGTGATGTCTTAAAGTGTAATCACCTTTCTCTTACCTTGTTCCTTCCTCACTTTCTGAAAGAAGTTATAGGACTAAATGAAGCTCACTGATACCTTGAGTCAACTTGTGGATTTCTCTGGGTTTGATCGTTGTGAAACATTTGGAATAATGTAAGTACACAACTAAAGTAAAACACAACAAAGGTCCAAAGGAATGTTACATATTATTATTATCTCTTTAAGTAGCCCTCGTAGTGATGGGAACGGCAGTTCTTTTTACTGTACTGAATCTCTAGAATCCGTTCATTAAAATGATTCGTTCAAAAGATTCATTCACTGAATCGTTCAGTGCTCTCCAACTCCCTGAACTGATAAACAGCCAAACGATCCGTCATTCAGTTCATGATTCAGCCCTGAGGTTCACGTTCACTTACTGAGGGACGGTGCGTTCACGGACTATAGTACACAATCATTTGCGGGAGACGCAGTGCTGCTTTGAGTGGTATACATGCACTAAAATTATTACATGGTGAAAGTGTCATCTGTGCACAGTAAAACCACTTAACATGATGCTACACGGATCTTAGCGACACAGCGCTAATTTTAGCAGTACGGTTACTGAACGTGAATCAACTCCTCGCCCTGAGTGAGTGAGTGAGTGAGTGAGAGAATTTTTTTTTAATTAACATGTTAGATATACTTTTCCTTTGAACACATGGCTAACCAACTGCATGGGAATGCCAAAATATAAATAGATGAGCTAAAATATATACCTAACTTAAGGAGCATAATAGTAATCATGTGGTATTTAACTGTCAAGCTGGGCAGCCTGCCCGATTCAAACACAGCTAAACAAACCAAGGTCCGCAAGGTTCAATGAACAAACAAACAAGCTAACAAACTAGCATGAACAAAATTTTGCCTACTCACCAATAAAGTGTCTGTGTGTTTTAGTAGAGCATCAAACTCCAACAAAAACTGTCTTATTTTACTCCCAGATGTGCAGTAGATCCATTTCAGTAACATGTTTTGTCCAAAACATGGCAATCTATGTTTAATCTGTGACAAAATGGGGACAAAATTGCGATTGTAGATGCTTTTTTTAATTGGAGCAGATACGAGTTGCTATGCCCACCCTATGCCTACAACTGCCAATGAGTAATCATGTTGAGGCCATCACTCTCTCTTATTTCTCCTCTCCCCTGAGCCAGTAATATAAAGTTTATATCAGTTCTAAATGCTTAAACTTGGGAAAAAATGCAAGTTTATGGAGTTTGATGCAGTTTGCGCTTCGAATTGCAGTTTTTCCACCTAAACATCACTCCTGTACTAATACTTCTATATACTCACATTATGCAAGTTTATGTATTACTTACCTTCTTCTGCTCTTTTAATTGGTTGTTTTTTTCACCTAAACCGTTGTTGTTGTTTTTTTGTTTTTTTTTACAATTTTATATTCACAAAGTTAGTGTAAATAGGAAAAAAAAAGCACTGTAATGACTGTATGCCCTGGAGATTCTCAGGCAGGGGGGACTTCAAGGCCACAAAATGCTTTTTTTTTTCTTTTCTGGTTTTTTCGCCTGGTGTCTGAATATTTCCTTAAAAAACACGAGTTCAGCCAGTTTGCCAAATATCAAAATGTGTACGTAGGAGGGGCCCAAAAAATATACTCTGCCCAGTGTATTCTATCCATTTGATCCGGCCCTGCTTCTGATGACACATTAAAGACCTTTGACATATTATTTCTGCTATTATTTCCAGAACCATGATCCTGCGGGGAAGATTACAAATAAAACAGACTGCGTGTCCTTATTAAATTTTTGTGCCTAATTCCCACATTTAACAAAATATCACACTGACCATTAAAGCCATAAATCAGGGCTGTTCGGTTTATTAATGTATTCTTTGGGGCAGTGGTCGCGCAGTACATATAACTGGAACCTAATGACACAAGGCAGCCTGCTATTATGGTGAAAAATGACACACCACAACTCAGCGTGGAGCCATTTTTAATAAGATAGAAGTTCACGCGCAGGGAGCTAGAGATTGCAGCTTGTTTATTATAATCTTATTAACTGGCGGCAATTAAAGCGTTTTATTGCACCTTTGAAAAAAAAAAAATGACGCTGTGATGCAATGAGAGCGATCATTTGTCACACTCAGCCAGTCAGTCGCTGTGTATTTTCACATCAGCACATCTGGAAGTTTTTGGGTGTTAAACGAGCCGCGGGGACTTCGGTGCTGCTGACCGGGCTGACTGACGCCCCTCCTGCCTTCCTGCCCCGGTCGCTCTCTCGGGTAAAAAAAAAAAAAAAAGAGAAAAGAAAAAAAAAGGCGCATGTGTGTTATTGCTGTGATGCGAGTTTGAGCCGCATCCAGACGCACTGGCCGCCGCTGGCTGATGCTCTCCCCCCCCACCCCCCCTTCCTCCTCCTCCTCCTCCTCCTCCTCCTCCCCTCCTCCACCTCCTCATCTTGGTGGTGGCGGTGGTGTTGTGCGCAAAATCTCCAGCGCCGGACGGACGGACGCAGTTTGACGGTACAAACGAGCAGCGGCTCTGCGGAGGGGGGGATATCCAAGAGAAGAAGAAGAAGAAGAAGAAGAAAAACAACAAAACAAGAAGCCATCCTAAAAATAAAAAAAAAAAAGCAGACATGGATATTTAACGGGCATTTTTTTTTCTTTCTCTCTCTGTTTTTTCCCCCCCTGCCCCGTGATGTTGCTCTCGCCCTGGGGGTGTTAATTAAACCTGCTCGATGTCTCTCATCAGTTTATAACCGGAACAAAATGAGGATTTCTTCTGGCGACTGGTTTCTGTTGATATTCTCGGGCTTCTGGGGACTGGCGATGGGTGCTTTCCCGAGCAGCGTTCAGATCGGTGAGTGTGTGTGAGCGCCTCGGACGTGAATCATGTGAATGAATGTGCCCGTGGACGTCCTGTCTGCTGCCTCTGCGCCGCCGTTTAACACCTCAGCACTCCTCAAAGTGCACATTTCTGTCTAGTTCTGCTCCACACCACACGCACGCTTCTGTTGCTGCACGTTGAGCGCACACACACACACATACACACACCCCTAACGCGCTTAGTATCTGCTGGGCTGGAGTGTGTATCCCGGTGCACTCCGCCACTGCAGCAGATCAGAGCAGCAAAGTGTGTGTGCATGTGTGTGTGTGTGTGTGTGTGTGTGTGTATTCCCTATGCAGGCTGCCTGTGCATTGACTGCTGTTAACACTCTCGCAGACCCCGGTGTCGTCCTGTCGCTGCAATAAAACCTCTGCCACGGTCCCACAGGCCTCCCAGATCCACTGTTCTCCTCCTTTTTTTTTTTTTTTTTTTGTTCGATCCCACCTCCAGTTTATTCAAACAATTCCATCTTTGCATTCAGTGGGAGCACATAGAAATGATGGATTTGTGGTTTTCATTCCTCCGGCAGGCAGATTGACTTGGTTGATTTAGAGGCATGGGGATGGAGAGAAGGGCAGACCGTGACCTCCAGTTGTTGATCATCACAGCACTCTTAAAAAAAAGATTTAAGAAAAAATCAATTATCGGAAAAGCAGAAAATGAAATGTAGGAAGGTGTTAAAGCCTCAGACTTGTTCGTGGTCTGACCCTCCGCTGCACCCCGGCTTCTGGCGGAGTCGAGGCGCATCAGAACCAGTCCGGCTGATGAAAAATGACAAGCTGTTCAAATGATTCTCCTTGTCCTTTTATATCAACGTGATACTCGAATCCCCCGCCCAGCCCCTCCAGGCGGGGTCAGAGGTCAGGGTCTGTTACAGAACAGCACCCCTGAAACTGGGGACACTCGAGCTGGTCGGGGGTTTAAACCTGCGTCTGTGCACTGCTGCTGCCGCTGATCAGGGTGCTGGTTCAGTCACAGTTCCCTGATTTTTTTTCAAACCGCTCCTCATTATGGTGCGCAAACATTCTTGATGTGATAATACCTTTCCCGTTTCAGCTCTGTAATTGCCCTCTCGGAGTGTAAAAATTCCACAGTGCACCAGTGTTTCTTCAGCCGTCAGACTTGGTGTAACACTTCTGAGCTGCCACCAAAAAGCTCCACCAGATCTCAGAGAGGGCAGACAGCTCTCCAATCAACACTCAGTCATTTTCAAATAATTGCCACTGAAAATCAACACTTGTTAGCAGAGGGAGATTTGCTGTGCAACACAGAAACACAAATACAGTCATGGTGGCAAACATGCTCCACAACCGCCACGGATTAAGTCTGACGGCGCTGACACACGTGAAGGTGGAGCCTGAGAATTATAGATCCCCCTTTTCATTCATTATATTTTCATTCATTTGCTCACTGTCACCAAGAGTCATGGTGACTGCAGCCTGTCCCAGCATGCATCACATGGAGGGCACAGGGGACATTCTTGACAGGAAGTCAATCCATCACAAGCAACACACACACAAAACAAAAAAACAACAAAAGCCAAAATATCACACAAAGTCAAGAATCAAATTCAATCCAGTTAATCAAGATTTAAAAAAATATATATTGAATGCGACACTGAAGGAGATCTGTGAGGATTTCGAGGTTCTCCTTTAAGGCTCATGAAGCTTTTGTCACTTCTAATGAAGATCCTAACATCATCTGAGTAGCCTGGCTGTGTGTGTGTGTGTCTGTAGGGGCGGGGGGGGGGATGTAAACTCTCCTAAGGCCGTGCCTCTTCACAGGTTTTTCACTGAGGTGGAACTGGTGTTGCTAGACTCACTGACAAACGGAGACCCCATTTACACCTGTTATTAACATGCGATCCGTATATGGATGCAGGTACAGGTGAAATGTCCAAAATCCATGGTTTTGCGGATCAATGTTTGGCCTGTGGACATTTGGATAACGGAAATCTAAGACTTCCTCTTCGGTGCAGCTGTCATTGTTTACTGTCTGATTAGGCAGAAGAGAAATGCAGTTGGGAGCGAGAACGTGTTGGCATATACAGTGTCTGTTTAGAGATGTTAGCCCAAACACTGCAGCATGGTCAGTGGCTTTAAGCTTCTAACTACTTACTGCCCTAATATCAATTATGCATCTGAACAAATCTGCAGTCAGGTTGGCAGTAATACATATGCAAAGTTAGACTTTCAAAATAAAGCTTACAGACAAGCAGTTTACATATTGTGCAACCTATTCACCAGAATAAATGTTAGGTAAGTATGTCATTATAAAATCTAGATTAAGACAACAGGATGTTTCTCAATGTTACAACTTTCCGTTTGTTTCAGTTGAACTTTGTATCTCTGCATTGTCACAGCGCTGTGCTTGTTCCTTGGTTAGGTTGAGGCACAAAAAGCACTTGGCTGTGGTTAGGAAAGCATCAAGGTTTGGCTTAAAATACCTGTTTCGGTTGCCAAAACAGCTGGAAATGTCTCCAACTGTTTTAACTGTAATAACACCACCACCACCCTCTCCACCTCTTGCTGTATCAGATGGCTGTAACATGCACATAATGTGAATGTGATATGCAACATTTGGTAGACATGTCAAACATTAACTTATAATATCATGCCCTCGCAACTGGGCTGCATTGTGACATTTTATCACTTCTGTATCGTTATTAATGTTCGGAAAACATTCTGGTTCGGTTAGGTTTAGGCACAAAAGTACTTGGGTAAGTTTAGTAAAATATCAAATTGTTGGTTAAAGGTGTGATAGGTAAGAGTTGGCCACCTGGTGAACTCAAACTCATACAAACAGGGGACAGCTTATTGGTCGTGTAACCGCCAGTTGCTATGACAGCTGCTGCTAGATAGCTGTTCTGAACTTTAGATAAACTGAACCTAAACCTGAACACAAGTTACGTGACTTCAGGTACCTGAGCAATGATATGTAATCCACGCCTGTTTTAGGGTATTGAACTTTGATACTTCTATGGCACTGACAGAATTGCCTCAAGGCTATCATGTATTGAAAAATATCATGTCATTCGAGACCAAATTTCAATATCCAAGCAGTTATACTCATCAGTGTCAGTGATCCAATAAGCATGCAGAAGGCTTGTTGTGCCGAGATGTAACAGTACTGGTGATTAGCTGTCTTGACTGGATCTTATTCAGGTGTTATTTGTTCAGTGTGACCACAATCTCAGCTGAAAAATCTGCCCAGTCTGTTAAAAGGCTTTCCTCTACCTGCTGTCAGAAAGCTACAGACAAGCTCTCCCTCTGCAAAGGAAAAATAAATAGAGCCCATGCAGCAGCACTACTTCATAAGACTCTCGAGGGACCAATATCACGTGCAAGACGGGGGTCACCTGTCCGAGCTAGCAGTGTCCTATGAAGCTTCTATCCAAAAGTAGCCTACAGAAACCATCAGCGGTTTCCATCTGTATCTATGTGACCCTCACCTCGCTCATCTCAGTGGCCCCTCAAAAGTATCCTGCATTTCTTCCCATTGACAAGTCGGCCGGTCCTGCCTGCATAATCTGCATACAGAGATCTGATCACTGTGCAAGCAGAACTGAGATAACGGGAAGGATTGTGCCACCAGGTGTAAAAATTCAAAGGCCTGTGATCCAGATGTTTTCATCCAGATAACATGTGCCAGCTGGAAATGGGGTCAAAAACAAACAGGCTCTTTGGAGCCACAAGAGCCTTGTTTTTGGCAAACCATATGGCATTTATGAAACTTCAAAGTCTTGAAGCCCCGACAGTGTTTACTGTTGTACTGACTCTCATTTTGTGTAACACCAGAAGCTGAATGAGCTGTATTTGGGTCAACACTTGATTTATTTAGTGTTGAAGATAAGCTTTCAAATATGTAACATGTAAAGGGCATTCCTGCTGATCAAAATGTTCACACCATTTATGTTTGTAAATCAGGAATCGACACCTCCTGAGAGCATTTGTGAGTCAAGGGGGACGTGAAACTGTCACAGCTGAAATTATTTGAAATTCATAGCAGCCCTAGTTTTCCAGAGTTATGCAAAATGACGGTAGAGGATTTACATGCGTGGGCGTCACGAAGGAGTAAAATATTCTAAAGTTTACCTTCTAAAGAGGTCAGCCATAAAGAGAACACACTGGCATTTTGCTTTAAATGACATTTATACTGTCGCATCCCAAGAAATATAGCCTGAAGTTAGACTTTCAAATGTGAAACAAACTGCTTCTGACCTGAAACACCACTGACATTTGCACAACCATAAACAGCGTCGTCAGGATCTCCATATATGAAGAAGGCAAGGTTCTGATTCTGAGCTGCTCTTGTTGGCAGTGTTGATCCAGGAAAATATCTGGTGGATAATATCACTTTTCTGTTCGCGTTAGTATGAAACAAAGGTGATTTAAATGCTAATCCAACTGCATCTTACAGTACACTGTCACAAAGGCTGGCGGTGCTTAAAGAGTCGTGAGTTGCTTAACTGTTGGATTAATTTTGGATTGTCAGCAGTAGTGTATCGGCAAAGTGATTTACCAGAACAATATTGTTCTTTTATTACATCTCATATATTGTCTAGTTGTCCAGTTGTGTCCACCTCTAATATGATAGAGGTTGCTCTCTGACCACAGCTGCTAAAGGAGTCCAGTCAGGGCATTTACCAAAACTTTATCTGGGTTTAAACCTCCATTTTGAGGTTGTCCTCACATGAAGGTGTTTATTCACATGCCAAATATGACCTACGTATGTTAACCAGGGCAGGGACCTTGGTTTCTTGTAGCCATGATCAGGTTCCCTCCCAGCCATTGCCAGAAAGCTATTTTCTTAAACATAAAGACATTTCTTTAACCATAACCGTGTACATTTTAGTGACACTGGCAGCATGGGTGCACCAGTTTGGTCCAGACTGAAATATCTCAGCGACTGTTGGATGGCTTGGCATGAACTTTGGTACATACATTCATGGTCCACAGATGATGAATCCTTATCACATTTGTGATCTCCCGGCTTTACCTTGGGAGCCAGATGTAGGTCAAAGTTTTCACGTTTTAAATGAAATATCATGACATCTACTGGGGTGGATTGGCACAGCGTTTGGTTCAGACATTCATTACTCCTAGAGGATGTATCCTACAGACTTTGATCCTCTGACTTTTCTGCTATAACCACTTTCTTGGGGATCCCACTGAGCAAAGACATGACCAAACACTTCCACTCAAGATCCAGAATTGAACGTTTTGGTGGCATCGTGGTAATATTCACTGGTGAGGTCCAATTAACATTTTTTGTACGGTTCAAAATGAAAATGACTACATAAATATCCAAGACAACTTGCAGTCAGATGCTCAGGTACTAAACCTGTTGTTGCATCAATAAGTGGTTGTATAGGGGGCAAGATCTGGAACCTCTGACATATCAGATCATAAAATGTTGATAGAGATTATTTTGGGAGATAACAACAATCAGCGCCTTCTGTTCCTTGGTTTGCGGCCTTATTGCCGACATTAGTGCAATTGTACTTTTCCAATTAGCACCATTGAGGAGGCTCTAGGTGGTCCTCAGGAAGGATGTAAGAGTTATATATATATGTTATATATTTTGGTGAATTGTGTACTTAATGTACATTATCCCAAATGTTCCCAACAATATTCAAACCCTGAGAAGTTTACGTGACTAAAATAACAATAAAACTTTATATTCAAAATTTTCTCCCCTGTGAACATTTCTTGCCTGAGTCACATCAGACCGATTTTCATCGGCCATGGTGGTTGTTAAAAACGAGGACAGCAACTCCCATGATCCCACACGACTATTTTACAACATCATAAAACTGAGGCTTTGTTTTCATTGTTTTGATTGAGGGACCCGTATAGGCAGAGATTACATACTGTTAGTTTAAGTTTGAGTTCCTCCCTCATACTGTTTTACCAGCATGACTAATAAATATGGAGGTGTGTGTGGCCCCGATGTCATAAAAGTCTGTCTTTCTTAATAAACTAGTGTTTCACACTGGCTCTAAAAATCTAATTTGTATTCAAACTGTCAAAAATCTGCAGATGATGACATTGTTTTAGTAGTTTCTGCCTTCATTTCACTTCATGTCTCTGTGCTTGTCAGCTATAATTAAACTGTCTGCAGTAAGATTGTGGATTATTCTCCGGTGCTTCCTTTTTTCTTTTTTTTTTTAACATCGTCATGTGTTTCTTTCCCTTCTGTTCAGGCGGTCTGTTCATCAGAAACACTGATCAGGAGTACACTGCCTTTCGTTTGGCAATCTTCCTGCACAACACCAGCCCGAACGCCTCGGAAGCCCCGTTCAACCTGGTGCCTCACGTGGACAACATCGAGACGGCCAACAGCTTTGCCGTCACCAATGCCTGTAAGTCTTCCGCATGGCTTTGTGTTGTGTTTGTGCATTGTGGGGTTTATGATCACACTAAAACAGGAAAGCGAGACTTCCTGTACAGCAAAGGCTGTGAAATGGGTGGTAATGTGAGGACTCACGTCTTCCCAAGATTTTTTTATTAAAGGATAATTCAGTTTTATAATGACTGTGCACTTCATCTCATCATTAATCTTATCCGTGATAATAACATTGTACTCACCAAGTTAAAGAAATAGTTCAATATTATTTTGTAGTAAGGAGCTGGAGATAGGATCAAGACTGTAATTTTTGTACACTTTTGCACAGATTAAACAGACGAATTAAGCAAATTCGACATGATAATAAGTGCAAAGTTAAAGGATTTTTAAACTTTGCAGCTGTTCCTGGATCATCATAATCAATCAGTGCGTTTACATGACACTCAAGAAAACCGAATTACTGGGTTAGTCCGACTATGATCGGATTTTTAAGATGCCTGTATACACCTTAGTCTGACTAAAATCGGACCGGATCGGATTCCTCATAGTCGAATTAAAACACCTAGATTATTCGATTGATAGTCGCATAACTCCTGCATGTATACGGTCTATCAGATCGGATCGGATTATACGTTCTGCGCAGGCGCAAGATTTCTTTCTTGGGCTGTGAGCCGGAAGTAGAAGGACGGCGATGGCAGCGTCTTTCCTCCAAAATCACCGTAAGAAAGAGCGCCATTGTGCATCTAGTTTGTGTAATTATCATGTACACCATATATGAAATGTACAAAGATGTAGCTTCGTCTCGCACTTCGTATGCCATCTTTCTCGAATGCCGAGGCAGTTTGTTGTTGCTGGTGACGTAAAGAGGTCAGCCAGAGGTGGCTCTGTTACCACTAGTTGAAATGGGTACAGCGCCATCTATCAAACCAGGGTGTGACATGCTTAGGCCCAATAATGCGACTTTCTCACCGGCATGTATACTCGGACAATTGCATTTGTTTGATTGAGTAGCATAGTCGAACTATGGCTGTAATCCAACTAAGCTGTGCATGTAAACGTACTGAATGTTGCTTAAGGAACATCATTGCAACTGATCAATCAAATGTTTGTCATGTCATAGTTAAGCGACTCAGGAAAAAGAAAAGAAAAAATCTGTCCCTGAAGAAGTTTTTCATATAACTTTTGAAAGGGTCAGTTGTTTACCTCCCTAAACCTAGCCAAGGTTTTTAGTTCCTTTAACTTAACCAAGGTTTTAAGTTCCCTTAACCTGACAAAGCCTTTTAGTTCCCTTAAGTTAACACCAAACAACCACACAAAACTGAGTGAACAGATAATTTATAAGTTCCAAATTGGGTACAAAGGCTCTGGACTGAGAGTCCTAAATTTAACTCAATTGCAATGAATGTTGTGGAACACCAACATGGCAATATAAGATACACCATGTCACAACATATCATTAAAGTTATCCAGTTGTTTCACATCTACAAATGTAGAAACACAGTCTCAAACAGTTGTCTCTGACTTGGCAGCAAATTCAAACGTGTTTCTCAGAAAGAAAAATGCCAACATTGTACTCTGGTGACTTGGTTGTTTTCACTCTGCTTTATTATCCTGACTGAATTGTTTCAATAACTGGCTAAACTTCTGGCTCAGACTGCTTGTGTTTGTTGCCCCGCTGGACCTATATTATTTTTATTTGCTAATTTGCAGTGCTGCCAGATCTCAGCAATAATTTTGGTGAGTACAATGTTATCATAATGGATATGCATCATCCAAACACCCAAGGTGCAATAAACTGGCATCATCTTTTGAAAGGTGGATTCTCTCCGGCTCTATCAAGATGAAAAAGTATATCGTTATTATGAGCATTAGGAGTGGCAGGAGTTAGAGAAATGATGAGTATGGTAATAATATCATGTGAATGACATCATTTTAAATGAGAAAGGTGGAAATGTTGTAAATGACACATTTTTAGGGTTTTGTTTCAGTTCAGTTTCAGTTTGTGTGAGAATAAACACGTATGTGTGTGTGATGATGTGGCAGTACAGCTGTGTCTGGGAGTGTCTGCTGGTTCACATCTGATCTGAGCAAAGCTACACACGCTGAAGGGGACAGCAGCTGTAAACACACAAACAACAATCACACACTCTGCTGTGATATGCTAACAGTGGTAGGCGGTGATTTTTTACTGTGGATCCCGAGGGAAACGTCTTCTTTCTTTCCTTCTGTGTGTGTGTGTGTCTGTGTGTGGGTGTGTGTGTGTGTGTGTGTGTGTGTAGGTGTGTGTAAAAGTGTGTGTGTTGCAGGGTGTGGGGGTTCTCACAGAGACCATAAAACTACGCAGCCTGATGTCTTCTACTATCTATGGTGTGATCTGGTGTTAGAAAAATCAATGGCTAAATTAAGCAGAGAATGGAGTGCTGTTATGTTTCTTTGGTAATCGAGGGGGTGTAGTGTGTATGTGCGTGTGTGTGTGTGTGTATCTTACGGCCAGAGAAAGATTGCAGATTTGTTCTGATTTTATGATCTGTCTAGAAGAGCAAGTAGCCATTTTTGAAGAAGTCTTGGGGTATTTCTCCCTCTTTTAAACTCCCATTTTGGTAAATTATCATCATTTAATGAATGCCAAATGCGCCATTAGGAGTTCCTTTTTCCGATGTACCCATAGATGTACAGACAGATACAGTTGGATTGCTTGGATGCTGTAGAAAACTTTAAAAATGGATGATTATCAAGCAAGTTCTGTTATAGTAGGGCCATAAGGAGCATCTTCCCGCTTATTTCATAAGCAGATTTGTGGATTTTTTAATAGACACAGCCACCAAATACAACCCCAGAAAGTGACACTGAATTTAAACATGTGTGTATCATGTCTGTGTCTTCAGATTTGACTAAGTTATGATTCCTCTTGTCGTGTCTCGTGTCTCCCATGAAGCCTAAATTTGCTCAGCATGGTTTACCTTGAAACCATGCTGACACATGCATTCACTCAAATGCACCAATATAGCTGGAAGGTTTTACTTACTGGTGACCTCTAGTATTAAATAGCACTGGGTGAAGCTGTGGTCTCTGTCTCTGTGGACAAATGAGCAGCACACAGAATAATAGAAAAGCCAGTTAGAAGCACACAAATAGAAAAGAAAATGAGTTATTGAAACAATAAGCACCATTAAAGCCATGCCGAATTAGCTATTAGCACTTCCTGTTTGCAGTTTTACCATGGTTGTACAGACAGCCATCACCAGATTACTTTGATATGAGATCAATTTAAAAACGTGATGATTCCAAGGCAGGTTCTGCTATATTGTTAGTGCTTTCACGAGTGTCGTTTCCCACCAGTTTCTAAGCGGATTCATAGCTGTTTGGATGGACACAGACACAGGATTTGACGATATCCTCAGAAAGCGTCACTCACACTGAATGTAAGAATATAAGTAACACCAATGTGTTTGTACAGTTTTGCCTATTAATGACCTCTGAGATGAAATTACAGCAGATGAAGCTGTGCTGGTCTCTGTGGACAGATGAGCCCCAGATAGAAAGATGCAAAAGTAGGTTATTGGCACAGGAATAGAATTAAAGATGAGCAATTAAAACAATTTTCAGGGTGATATATTTTGTATATCTGCACACACAAACACACAGCTGACGGTTGCAGTATATAAAAAGTGGTCTGTGGGACCAAGCGTGAATATTAACGCGGTCTGAGTTTAAAAGTACAGTGTGTTTGCCAATTTAAAGGAAGCCTCTACATAATGATCTAGATCCAAACTACTACTAAGTGCTTGAAAATTCTTTATGAGCTGCTCAGAACACTCTTCGGAATTTGCATAAAAGCAGCATCTGTGTTAAAAAAAAAAAAAAAGAGCCCAGGGTTGCAGAATATGAAACATCTTTATTTCAATAATCCGTTTGCTTGTATTTCAATTGCAAGGTTACACCATCCTCCAAACAGGCTTTTTGTGCTCGCCCGGTCAATACAGGCTCTGAAATGAGGCGGTGAGACAGGAGACGACTGTCAGAGGAGCTCTCGATGACCGCAGAGCAGCAGTTGTCCTGCAGTGGAGGCATGGGTGGCTCTAAACTGTATATTTCCAGGGACAGAAGAAACTATGGGATTTTTCACCTCTCGTCTAATGGCTGCACAGTCACAGGAAGTGAGTCTGCAGCGCATTGATTGGCCAAGCCAAATCAGAGCAGAATTACATGAGCCAATCAATGGCTCTGATAGCTCAGGGCCAGCGGGGAATCTGAGATCGAACCACAGCGCTTGTTTTCACCCCCTCGTTTTGCATTTCACAGTGTCTTTATCACCCCCCCGTTTTTTTTTTCTGCTTCACGGACCCTTTTTTTTCGCTCCACTGTCAGCGGCCCTGAGATAATGGTTATGAATAGGCAGTGTTAGCATGTGATGTTTAAGGGCATAGCGTACATTTGGGAAAGGGGAGATGAGAGAAGGAGCTAATTTGTGAAGAGAGATTAGGCCATTCAGCGACTCGGCGTGCTGCTGTCAGGGAGGCTGATGGGAATAATTGGTGGGAGGACGGGGACAAATGTTGTTGTATGTTCCCATTGTCATTGATAATAATTCAGTGGACCAAGACCCTCTGATAGATTCTGTTTCATGTGTTCGATTCACTGTTAAGTCTCCATTTTACTCACAGTGGGGTTACTGGCATTGTACTCAGATTTACAACTTAGTTTTGTTGCCTATCTCGTAACTTTCAAAGGTCTCAGTGCAGTATAATGTATCAGTATCAAGTTAATTGTGACACCCTGGTGTAATTACTATTAACAAATGAGGGCTGGACGAGACGCTTGTTATTCTCTCTGTCGCAGCGGTGGTGCTGAGGGTCTCCCACAGGCTCAGAATTTATACGTGGTTCTCAACCCTGTGGGGGAAAATTGGGCTTCTGCCAACAACCGGGTATTTTAAGATACGCAAATGCAATAATTTATATAATTATAAGACAGTGACTAGGTGTGCATTCGATTTTTTTAAAGCATCCTGTTGTGTTAAACAAGCTTGGAGCCGCTGTGTGTGAAATTTGATGTGATTACAGTAGGGCTGATATCCAAAATCCAAATTGCAGAGAAGCTCCAATTTCTTTCATAAAGGTAAAATGTGAGAAATCAGTGTTATAATGAGGTATTGTAGGGCTGCAGAGATGTCCCAGCCTGAAAATATTCTTCACCAGACTGTAAAAAAAACCTGTTTTCATGGTTCAGAGCCCCTGTAGGTGAGCCGCACGTGGAGGAAGCCTGTTTATGCATGTACGGGATCAAAGCCAATGACATCTCAACTACCAGTGCACCTACAAGTCTGTACACAACATTGGCACACTGTTAGTAGATGGAATAGGAGAGGTCGCATAACAATCAGTGTGTTTACGGGGGTATGTTACAGTAAACCAGAGGGCTTCTCTCTGCAGAGCATGTGTGATTGACAGCAGATGGGAGGTGAAGGGAGAGGGCAGACTGTTCACTGGTCAATCAATCCGAAAAAAATAAAAGTATAAAAGGCTGAAATTGGTCGCCAAATATACTTGGGTGGCTGTTAATATACCTGGGCTGACCGCCCCAGTGAACTCTATGTGTGTGAAACACTAGAAATATTGCACTTAGGTTTGTTTCATTATTTAATGTGAGGAATCTTTCAGTCCGCTGGTCTGTTTTTGTCTGCGGCTATCCTTCGTCTCTCCAGTGGACGCTTGGGTGACAAAGATGCTCAGTGTACATCATGATTTATTCACTAGGGATGTTTCCGCTGCACATTTATGCATTTTGTTTTTTTGTTATCCACCAACTCTGCCAACTCAGCCAAGCATAAAATTTGTTTTTGTGGTGTTCGGGCTCTTTCCACCGAGGTTTTTTCCGTTTTGAAATATGGCTATTCTGATTGCAGCACCAGGGTTTCTGGTGTCATTTTCAAATTCTAAAAAGAGTCATCTTAAAGGATAAAACTGATGATATTCTAAATATTGTCTTGTTGTTAACAAATCCATGAAAAGACCAAAACTAACAATGAGCTCATCCTATTAACAGCTAAAGCCTGATGCTTTATCTTATTGTTCCATAGAGCTCCATCAATGAGTCACACTGTTGCACACTGAGTAACATTCATACAAACGAACATGCACACGGTGTAGTTTATTTTGAGTCGATCCCAGTTGGATCGCACGAAAGCACCAAATGTTCATTAATCCGCTGCTGAAGACGGACCCCCAAAAATCCACTGCTTCCTCCTGTTTTTTCCTGAACGCCTCTGCTGCCCAGCTGTTGGAGGAAATTACTTCAGTGAACGTATGTGTTGAGCCGCTGTTAAAGATTTACGTCTTCGGCAAGAGGAAGAAAAGACACAATGTTCCTCTTGAAACTGAAAGGTTGAATTGTCATAATGGGAGAGGAACTATAATTGGTCTCCATCCGTCCATTAGGTTTCATTGAATTGAATTTTCTGCGCACAGTGTTTCAGACTTTGTGATGAAGTGAAAAGCTGCATCTTATTTCTGCATTTCCAACGAGGACATCAGGTCACAGCGATGACACAGTTGTTACTGACAGGCCTTGAGGAACATCAGTTTAAATGTTGCCTTATGTCACCTACAAATGCTGCATGATGCGTCGCTTACATCCGACTGTGGTGAGGCTGAACTGTGATTCTCAAGATGACGCATGCATGCACACTGTTATTAAGACAGAAAACCCCCGCTTTCACATGTGTGGAGCAGCCGGAAGTGAAATGCCAAAACAACAGACTGCCCGGTTTATTATGAAACACTGAGCCAGCATGATGGTGATGGTTTCATGGCTCTCTGCCCTCCTCTCAAGGTGTCATTGTTGGTGGTTGAGGACAGAGTGAGTGTTCGAGAGTCCTTGAACTTGAGTCGTCCCTTGGATGTGAGCATATCTATCCAGGGAATTCAGACTGAAAGTCAACGAGGAACATTCAGGTGCTTCTGTGTACAAGCGGTGACATTTCTCTGAATAAGAGTAGAAATTTGAGGCACTGCGTGCATGGTATGAGTGTGATGCTCGAGGACTCGGGATATCCCGACTATTTTCAGTACAACAGATGATAGACTTGAGAAAAATACAGCACTGAGGAGATTTCACCTCAACAATCCCTTGCAGGATAATTCTCTAAGCTCAGATTTTCCACATTGAAGTGGAATGAAAATGAAGAAAGTATGTGACGGGAATAATTGGAAGGAGAAGTCTTCTTTGTAGGTGGCAGACTGAGACTGCAGTAAACCCGTCGGATTTGACTAAAAGTGACAGTTAGGTGTTGGAGTTTTCTTTTGTTTGTACCTTGAATCTCAACACAATCGGCAGAGGAAATGTTAACTGAGTGTGTTTCTGCAAACAGAAGCTCTACAGTTCTTTATGTTGCAACTTTACATTTGGTTAGGTTTTTCAGTTTTCCAATTTCTCCCTTGTCACCATGCTGTGCTTTGACCCTAGGCTTAGGCACAGAAAGCACTTGGTTGTGATTGGGGAACATCATGGTTTGGCTTAAAAAACCTCTCTTGGTCTCGAGGGCGAGGTCTCCTTAAAAACAGCCGCTCACCTGACTTCCTTTGAAAAATATGCGATTTTGGTTGCAGCCTTAAAGGAATACATCATATTGTTAACATCATCATATAACTGTGATAAAAAGCCCCAACTGATATACTAAGCAAACACTTTCTCTGGCTTCTTGTTAAGCGTCAATGCGCTTGCTACACTTATCCACCAAATTGAGCCATCAGTTTTTTCCGTAATCCTGCTGACAAACAAACCAAACTGAAGACATGACCTTCCTGGCGAGGGTAAAACATGATATTGTGCGGCAGTATTGCTAAAAACAGGTTAATAAGGGTGACAGACATGATCAGTTTGACAATCAGATCAGTTCAGATCAGATAGATGACCTCTTTTGGAAGAGAAAACAAAGAGGAACAATAACAGTTTTCTTATAAACATCCATCACAGACCTCTAGGTTCAACTTTATCGTGCACCGTGTGCAATCACAGTTTTGCTGTGCAGTGAGGGTTTGTTCACAATATTTCAGGCGCCCTCACTTCAAATCAAATGGTTCAGAGAATCTCGACTAAACTGTTGACTCGTTAACACCTGGTCTGATCGATGTTTGTTGCCCATTCTGACCTGCAAAGTTGTCCCATTCTCAGTAGTTTCAGTAATTATAGAATTGAGTAAATACAATGTCATTATAACCGGCCAAAGTCAGTTACAAAGATAAGATATATTCAATAAAAATGTATCTGTAAAGGATGGAGGTGTAGCAGTTTGGATGACAGCATCTCTGTGCTCTCATTATAAACACTCTTTACAGACATTAACCACAACCGTGTAGCAAATAAACTAAAAATCGAATCAGTATTCCTCTGAGTCCTCAGCGGTGTGTGTAACCTTTTCACTGCACTTCATTTATCCAGCTGATCCTTGTTGTGTGTTTCGTGGTAGCCTCTCAACCACACAGCCACACAAAGGTTTTTCAAGGCGTGTGGGGGTGGGAAGCGGTTCATTTGACCTCCTACATGCTGCCCCTGCCTCTGCCTTCATTGAAACAGTGACATCTTAATCTGCATTGACTCATTTATATTCAGAGTGGCGCTCTGACTCACTCCACATCCAGATAGCGAGCAGACTGTGCTCCTATATGCACTCATGCAGCAGAGGAGACCTACATGTTCCCTGCCGCTCGCACGCGAACGCATCCACCCCTCGTCCGTCCTCCAGTGTGAAAACTCTCCCTCATGAACGTGTCTTATGTTCTCCTGTGCGTCTGAGAAACACACGCAAATAATCCAGCTGTGCAGGATGTTAGCGCTATCTAAGTCCATTATCTCCGTTGGCTCCATTCAGAGGGGCTCTTCTGCTCTGTAGTGCTGCCCTTTCAAATGGCCGTCTGTGGCCCCCATTCATCTGAGGATTCATCTGAAGCTCCGCTGCAAATACACGGGCCTCTTCGGCGGTGTATACTTGTGTGTTTAATGGCTGGTGTTCAGATAGAAAGAAAGGATGGAAAGAAGGAAGGGGGATGGGGATGGGGTTGGGGGGGGGGGGCGCTAATGAGAGATTAATGTGGCGAAGCAGGGAGGAAGATGGAGGATTGAGGGGGTGAGGAGAGTTTTACAAGAAGGGATTCATTAGCCTGGTGAAAGGTAAAATGTAAGTGAGATAATGCGAGTAACAGCAGAGCCGGAGCTGTTTTCATCATGACTTTTTCCACATTTTCATTGCCGGCTGCCTGAAATGTGTGACGGCGCAACTTTAGTCATACGCTGCTAAATTTTGTGGAGACATTTTGATGAAAAGTGTCCCCTGCATCGCCGTACAGTATGTGCGGCGGGGAAAAATGCAAGGACATCCAATAGAAGAGTTGACTTTGCAGTGAAAGAGAACAGCAGAGTCTAATTCTCTCTGCATAACAGTCTGCACCCTGCTAACCTGCCAAAATACAGTGATTTTAATGCATTGGTTAAGTAAAAGATTAGAGTTTTAAGATTAGAGCCACTGTGGTATAGGGAGAAATGAAATACAATATTAACAATGATGTTTTCATTCAGTGTATAATCACCTGAAACTATGAACTGCTGTGTATTCAACAGAGGGAGCAGAACAGACAAACCAGAAAGAGATCCTTTCAGGTAAACTTACCTGAAGGCCACCGTAGGTTCTCCTACACGCTTGGAAAGGGAGGGGTATTTAGCATGTTGCCATCCCCGACCCCACCACTAGACCACCAATTCCGTTTTTTCCATCACATCTGCCAGCCTGGCTCTACTCAGTTTCACTCACAGCAGCAGGGAATTGCATTTCCACCACAGCTGGGCCACCTGCTCGAAGGTGTGTCTCAAACTAACGGCTCACTGGTCTCGATGCCCACAGTTCTGCCGAAGAATCACCGCCAACAAAGTGGTTCCACTACTTCACAAAAAAAGTCCTGCTCGGAGGCGTGGCGGGCGCAGCTTGGGCCTACTCCTGAGCAGGTCCATTGCAGATGCAAGAAGAATGGTGGTGGAAAGGCAAATTGGCGCAATGTAGAAAAAAAAAAGAGATAATCATTTTCTTAAAAATGATTCAAACTGATTAATCGATTTTCAAAATAGTTTCAATATCAAATCATTTAACATCATTTCTCAAACCAGTATGATTCATTCGGCATCCCTGCTTTTGTAGAAAACATAATCGAACACAGATAAACTGCACTGATTACACACAAGTTGCATTATGATCACAAAAACCAAAGAAGTCCTTCAGTGAACAAATGAACACACACACGTCATCATGATGTATGTTGATGAAATTTGAAAAAACCTAAAACGGTAAGTGTACCGATCTAAATGTAGAATATTTTAAATGTGGTTTCTCTGTTCATTTCCACTCCTCCCCCTTTTCCCCCGCTCCACCTCCCTGCTGCACCTCCCCCTCCTGATCTGTGCACTCGTTATGTAAGTTGCCCCCAGAGGTGTCTGTGTGTGCGTGCGTGAGTGTGTGAGTGTGTGTGTGTGTGTGTGCGCGTGAGCGTTCGTGTTCGTGGGGGACGGTTGAGGAAGACCTCTGAGCGCACAGCGTCCACTGAAAAACATTTAACTGTTGATGTGATCCTTCAAAAGCCATTAGATTTGTGAAATTGATTGTTTGTCTGAGGAGCGTTACTGCCCCTCAGTTTGAATGTGCTGAGAAGAGAAGTACAGTGAAGAAACAAAAAAAGAAAAAAGCTGAGTGAACAACAAGTGGACAACTGGAGGAAAAAGGGGAATGTGAATGCTGTTTTCACAGAGAGATGTAAAATATAGACAGAGTTGGTGCTGAAGCTTCCAACAATATCAAAAGTACAAAACTGGCTATTAAAATATTAATAGAAATATTAGCAAAATGTACTTTGAATATCTATAAGTTCTTATTAGGCAGAAAAAGGCACCTGTGAGTATTATAGTATCACGTCTGGATTATTGTTATTGATGAATTAGCACGTGAGAATCATGTTTCTATTCTATTATTTTGTGCAAATGGGGCTATTTACACACTGCTGGATAGTTAAATCTATTAAAGTGCACCGTATTTTATAAACCGATTGCATATTTGTGTACGTAAAATCTGAATCTGCAAAGTAACTAGTAACCGTAGCTTTTCAAAAAGTTCCGTGATGATAAACTTTATTTATGTAGCACCTTTTCTTAACAAAGTTACAAAGCACCTGAGAGTTGAATAGAAATAAAAACAACAACATCAATAAAAGCATATATTAAAGATTTGCACTACGGAGGAAACACTGCACTAAATTCTCATTCCTGTCAGACAGTAAAAGCCCCCGAAAAACATTAGGCCATTTAAAATTGCCCGTGGCGTAGCAGCCACTGTGGCCGTAAGTGGCAATACGGGAAAAAGTAAAACATAATAATGAAACAGTAGAGCAGTTATCAGGTTGATTCAGCTGCACATCAATATGTAGCTTCGGTTGAGGTTGTTCAGGCATTTGAACAAAAAACGGATGCTGTTGTTTTGCAAAGTCCCTGAGCGCATTGAATTGAGAACAGGTGCATTCAACTTTTAATTTGTCGGGAGGCAGAATGTTTTATTCCTTCCACCGAGCAGTAATAGTCGGGCCTTCATTTGAAGTTTATCAGACTGTTGGCTGCAGTCTGTGAGGAAGTGCTGCACCAATTTCCAGGCTCAAAACAAACTTTATTCTTCTCAAACTGAACCAGGAGATGAATATTTTTCCTTGTCTGAATATTTAAATATAACAACAAACTGTTGAAAACTGAGAGCCAGATGTTTCTGTGTACAGAAAGTGACTGTGGAGGCCAGTTCCCTTGTTGTCTGCCCCTTAAAAGTGTGTCAGCAGACCGTGCTGAACTGTGAGAAGGTACATGAAAATACAACAAAGAGACAGATAAGTGTGATCTGTTTTGTCGTCATGACTGAAATATTTCGGATCCAGCAGGGGTGTGATGCAGCCTCACCACATTCTTACTCAATTAGAAATCTATTTTGGGACATGAGGATGTTCGGATGGATTTTCTCCAAACTAGGACAGGAAGTCATGCCAGACACTTTGTGTTAATCATTTAGACACTTCTGTTCAAATTTTAGCATCTTTGAACTTCTGTTTGATTTTAATGCATCACTTTGCATCGCAAATAACAGAACTGGGTACACTTAATGATATGAGTAAACAAGGGCCATAATGAGGCAGGCTGGGGTCGAAGAGTTGAACCGTTTGGAGAACTTTGGAGAGGATACAAGGAAGTTTGCTCTAATCTATTGTCTCTGTGACAGGACTTATTTCAACATTAGGGTCTTTTTGTCTCAGATGATGCACACACAATCAATCAGCCAGTCAAAAACCAGATCAGCTGTTTTTTTTCTTAAGGTCAAAAAGTCCATCCTAGTCCAACCCTTGATGCTGTATCCTGACGACACAAAGATGACTGGTTCGGACTACATAATATTTCTGTCTATTAAGATGATCCCTGTGTCAGATTAGAAGATTATAGTGTCGGCTGAACGGGACCGGCATCGCCATGTCTTATTGTTGAACTTGTCCGACCTGGCAACAGTAACTAAGGGGGGCAGGACTAAAGATGGGTCACTTGTGTTCAGAGGCTTGTAGTTCTGTGCCCCTTGGCATTTAAAAGTGATTTGGGAGGTCTCAGACTCATACAGTTTTGCGAATTAGACTGCCACTTCCAGTTTAGTGCCAAAAGGAAGGTTCTCAATGGAAATGGTTAAAATCTTCAGGCTCATACTTATTTGGAAGTACCGGTAGAATAGGTTTACATTTAAACACATTATTTTTCTCATGTGCTACATTGCTGCAGCACCCCACATTGTGTCTTAAACACTCTGTTTTACCTATGGAGTGAGACATTTCGCCTCTGTTTAATCTTTGATGAGAGTTGCTCATGTGTATTACTTCATGAACAGGATGTAGCCAATCAGAGGCAGAGTAGGGCGGGTCCTGCCGAGCAAGGTAGTGAGATCGAAAATAACGCAGCTACAGCAGGAGCACTGTATGTTTGCTGACTGACTGGAGTGCATATATTTTAAAATAAATATATAAAAATGAATATTCGTAGTTTTAGAGTAATGCACATAAGTCATGGAAGTAAAGGCTCGACTCCAAACTAGGCCTTTCAGGCAGTGCAGGATGCGTCCTATGGGAGAGTGTAACTCCCTTTGGCATGGACTTTGGGCTTTTTTTTTACTTTGCAGACCTTTTTCCATGCACAAAAATACTGCATTACATAATAAAGGAAAGGCAAAAAACCCCAAAACATGATATGACCTCTGTAATCCTCTGTGGAGTAGGAATTTGCTCAGTAAAGCTCACGGCAGTCCGCACCAAAGTGTTTTATAGAGTTTTTGTCCAAGTGGAAATGTCGGCCTTGTGGCACGACAAAAAACATCAGGAGGTCGAAATAATCAGTAGGATTTATCCTCTGGTGATCATATTCACAGCGAATTTTGCTTCTAATTCAGCTGTTTTTGAGATAACCCTTCATACATTCAAGTGTTGTTTTAGGGGAAAATTTGATCTGAAAGTGCCGCTCCAGGAAAGGTCAGGTGACCTCTAGAATCTGCCGGAATTTATCTAATGACATCATGAATATTCAGACCACATTTCAAGGTAATCGGGTTTGTTGGTTAATCAGAGAAGAACGTACAAACCCACGTCATGATTCATAGATTGAACGACCTGAAGGACAAACACACACAGACATAACCAACAATATGATACGTGATTTATCTATTTATTCTAGGGAGTATTTCATGTTTTAAAATGTGTTATGTATGGTTTTTGAGACCCTAAAATAAACTTTTAACGTTTATTTTTCACGTAAAAATGGGGGGGGGCACCTTAAAGCTACAGTGCATGTGCACATAATGCTGTTCAATCCACGTCGACCTTCGAACAACCGTATCAGTCAGCTGCTAATACAAACATTGTCCATGCAACATTAACGCTAATGAAAGCCTAACGGATTGAAGTGAATTGCTTTGCGAGACAGAGATGCCCAGAATATTTTAAGAGGCTGACGGAGATGGAGAGGGGAGTGGGAGTGGGAGGCAGATCGCAGTAGGTCTGCTCTCGGATCACAGTGAATAAGTTGTGTGATTTCACAGATGGGTTTTAGCAGGAACACACTCTGGCCAGGGGAGTTGTCCTCACACACTGGAGGATGCTGCTACAGCTCACACACGGAGTCATACGTACTGCACGCATGAGCAACTATCACTTTTTTGGAAACGGCAGGAAGTAGACGCAACACTGCGATCCTCCGATTTCAAGCCGGAAGAAGATTCCTTAGGTATGAAGGACAACAGTGAAGAGATTAGGCTCAAGTTCCAAGTAAATCATCACGATTAATGGATTACAAGGAGGCTGAAATCAAGACAAATACATGCAACTCATCTCTGCCCTCTTGTCTTATCCTGAAGAGGGTTTCTTTTATTAAATTTGTACATATAAAGTAAAACTGTTCAACTTTTTAAAAGAAGAAATGGCTCATTCATTCTCTTACAAGAAAACATCATAGGATATTAAACATATTTTAAAACACTCAAGGATTTTGCTGCCTAACTTATTCTGTCAAGTAGTTAATGGTGGCTAATGGCAGAAGTCTTTAGATGGATGTTGCTGCATAACTGACATCACTGAGTTGGACCACTGGTCTAACTGATGCTGATACTGATGCTTACACAATGTTTCAGCCCATCGCAGATACACCTTCTGACTTTTTTTATCCTCAAAATAAAAGTAGAGTTATTGTAATGTGATAAAAAGTGATTCTCAACCAGGGCCTGACCTTTTCTCAGGGGGTATGTGGAGAAAATACAGAGTAGCTCAACAACAGTAATGTAGAAAATTTAATAAACTGGATAAATAATGGATTTGGCCAATTTAATTTACTCCATGTGGTTGTAAGTTGAATACAAACAGACCGAACTAAACATTAACAGTTCAGCTGTTATAAAATATTGTAACATTCACCTTTATATGATTAACAGTTGAATAACATCCAGATGGAAATTAATTCAAATACTCACGTGAGGTTCATTCAACCCAATCACCATAGTAAATGTTTGCTAAGTTTTTTTTCGGCAAAACCACAGATAAGTTAAAGCTTTCTTTATGTTCCTACTTTATGCTTGTTGGGGATCATTTCTGTGTTTCCTGACAGTCAAAATGCTGTGCTTATTGTCTGGTTAGGTTTAAGCAAAAAACACCACTCGGTTAGGGTCAGGAAAACATCATGTATTGGCCTTAACTACCCAAAAGGGCCGCCACAATCACAGATAGAATCTGTCCCTCGTTCTCTTTAAAAATACACAGCAGCTTTACACAAATCCTGAAACACAGACTTGAACTGCGGCCACACGTCTGTCAGCATCGTCGCCTGTAACTCAACCACTATCCCCTCCAAGCATGAAAGTCGGGTAATTAAGATGTAATGTAAGCAGTGACATTTCAGCAGGCTTGAGTAGAGTAGGATACAAGGCAATGCTCCAGCTTTTTTTAAAAAAAAAACCCTACTTGCCCACAGCCCACATGCTCCGGTCGTCTTTGTATTTTTGAGAAGATGTGTTTGTACCAATTACGGAACGCCACGAAGAGGAAATTTCCCTGTCAGTTAATAAACTCTGCGACACCACTGTGGTTACCAATTACAGCGGACATTTTTAAAAGAAAAGATTCTTGTCTATGACACTCAATATCTGTAGAGCACTGTATTAAGTTACTGCTGATGCAAAAACAAACACTTCCTACTGCTGCAGCTTCACATTGAAAGCATTTAACCACTTCTATTTGCAAACATGTACGTTGTAAAAATGCAGGATGTGTAAGATGTCGTGTTTGCAGCTTGTTCCGTTAAAAAAGAAAGACGGCAGAGGGGAAGCTCAGTATCCAGTAGGTTCCACGTTGTAACCATCACCCCTAAAAATAAAAGTAAAGAGGTTTTTAATAAACATGAAACTTTCCTGTTTGTTCCAGTTACACTCTCTCATGCACTCTCTGTCTTTCAGAAAAGTTAATCGTAGCAGATATGAGACGATATGGAGATGAATAGTTGAAATGTGATGATTCAGCACTGTGTGACACACTTTCTTCTCTTTATGTTAATGGGATAATTCAGCATTATGAGCCGAAATTACTTTCCAAATTACACAAGGAGCTCTGACAGAAAAGCAGACAGACGAGCCGAGGCGATGGAGCTCTCTGCCGCTGCGGACGCCACAGAGACAAATGTAGGAAATATCCATGGGCTAAATGAGTAGGTGTGTCCAAACAATTAGCAGTTCTGGTTTAATGGTCATTAGATTTCCAGTGTGAGTTGAGGTGCTTTGATTGAGAAAGCCTTCGAGGACTTTGTTCATTAGCAGCTGTGTTCATTAGTTGGAGGTCAAACAGTCAAACTCCCACTGGAAGGCATCAAGAGGGAGTGAACCGTGACCTGAGTCTCCCCGGCCCACAGCTATGATGACCTCCTGCCCTTTGACCTCTCCTCCTTGAACAAAAAGATGGAAATGAGCCAAATGGTTTGCTCTAATTTGGGCTGGCCGTTTTCTTTTTTTTTTTTTAGGTTTACCTTCAGAAAAGTGCTGACAGATGCCAGAGTATGACCAATCTCATCAGAATGGGAATCATTAGCTGTTTTACATGGGACATAATATTCCACTGACAATCTCAATGATAGCCCAGTCTTAATTAAAATGGCCCATATAACAAGCTTCAATTGAAGAGACTGGCACTATCCAGCCCAAAGGGAAGGAAACATGAAATGTAACAACACCTCTGCAGAATCCTTTAACCAATCACCTAGAGTTAGAAATAAGTTCATAGTAAACCCAACAATGGTTTCACTTACTACTGCCTGTTTTTGACTCTCATTTGATGGTAAACATCCTATAAAAGGATGCATTTTGTAAAGATAATTGTGCTTTGTCTGAATGACTTGGGCCAAATTACGACGACTTTATGCTCACTTGATTACTGTCATGTTTACGGGTGATTAAACACCTAACAACTGGTGTAACCACTTCATTAAAATATATATATCCTGATTTACTGCTATGGGGCGTGTGAACGCCAACACTTCATAAATGTCTGCATAGGTCAATTACTAGTGACTTCGGAAGCAACATATGTCACCATTCAGCCCGTTCTCACTCAAAGAACGTGTCAGACACAGCAGCCTGGTCAGTGGCCCCCCCGCGGGATAGTATAAAGAGCGAAGCAGGAAGTCTGAGTCTGGGTTGGTTGGATGGCTCATTCACAGGCTCGTTCCTCCAGAGACCGAGGTTGCGTCTCGTCTGTGACAGAGAGTCAAGAGTAATGTTTTTAATTCATGTAACACTAGTAAGTGAACGTACGATTTGATGTCAGGTATGTTATGTTGCTTACGTAACTTACATTATGTTATTTTATTTTAATCCACATTATGAGCCTTTCCCGAACCTAATCAAGTATTTATTTTTTGCCTGAACCTTACCTAACCATAAGTCCAACTGGATGTTGTACATTACGTATTGTTGCTAACTTAACCACATGTCTTTTATTTATAATCTACCTTCATTATGTACCTAAATTAAAGTTACATCATGTATGTAACTTAAAGGTGCAATACGTCAGAATTGACCACTTTGAATTCATACTCCCAACAAATTGGAGCTGCTCACTGCTGTGAATTGTTTTGTTTTTTTATATTATATTTTATAAATCTATTGAGTCTTTTTAACATCCGTCCATCTATGCACCACTAGCTCAGGGGCTTTGGACCTCTGGTAGAAAGAGGATTCCCGACATGGGGCTAGCTGGTTAGCATGCTAACTTAATGCAGACTTCCTTGCTCTCTACACTACTTCTCCTAACTTCCCTCTGCTGACACGTTCCATGGACACTAAAGGGCTTTGCCCGACAAAAAACATACAGTGCTTTCACCATATACGGTCATGACGGCTGGTAAAAGCACCACTTATCAGATCACTTCATTAAATGTCCACGTAAAGAGGGAACTTGGAAGCAAGTAAGAATGATTTTAGTCAGGTTGAAATAATATTTTCCACATTAAACACAGACAACAAGATCAAGGTTTCAAAGAGTTAAGCTTCAGGACTTTTGTCCCACCGGGATGCTTGTGGTGTCCGTGCAGGTTTAAATGTTTGTTTGCTGTCTTTTCCCTCCAAAGCTTTTATTGCCTTTGATAAACTGCAGATAGTCGTCACAGTTCCTCAGTCAGTTCTCAGTGCGAAAAGATTCCACAGAGATCGTCAGCTGTCACACATCCCCATCATCACTTGTCATGCTGCAGCATTTGTACAGATACTTTAAAGATGGATTATGACAGTTAAATTCTTTATTTCAGGATACATGAGATAATTTCATCAAAATCATTATAATACAGCGTCGGTTAACCGTTCATCAGATCTTAGTGTCTGCTGGAAACGTCTGTCCTCTTCTGGTATATTCTGCAACGTTCCTGTACTTGCGGTGCTTCTATTTCTTCGTGAATGTGTGATGTTGCTTCCTGTGACCACAGTGTAACACATTTCAACCAGCCATGTTGAATCGGTCGCCATTGATTCGGTCAGACAACAAGCTTGCACTCCTGCACCCTTCATAGTCTGGTTCCCAACATTAGTACACTTTAGTCTCTATAGGCAGACATACAGTCAGTGGATGCAGGCATGCACGTACACACACACACACACACACACACACACACACACATGCACACAAACACACAGACACACACTGACCTTTCACCCGATCCTACTACGGCTCCATCTAATGATGAGACTATTATTAGAGCGGATCATTACTAGTTATCAGTTTTCTGTGAGCCATTCACCCTCTGTACACCACTGTGTGTGTGTGTGTGTGTGTGTGTGTGTGTGTGTGGGTGTGTGTGTGTGGGTGTGTGTGTGTGTGTGTGTGTGTGTGTGTGTGTGTGTGAGCTTGGCAGAGCTGTTGTTGGATGGTCTCAGTGTTTCATCTCTCTCCAGCAGGCTGCCAGAGAAGAGCCCCTGATTGCAACATGATTGGCGAATTACTGCTCTTTTATCACACCAGAGAGATGCCCTCATTGGTCGGTGGACAGAGGGAGGGAGTGGATGAGCTGATTGGGAGAAGTTGGGCATTTCTGCTGTCATGAATGGTGGCTTAATAACTCTGTACAGAATCACTCTAATGGCGGGGTTGATGATTGTGATTTATGCTCCCAGTACGGCTGCTTTAAATGAAACAGGGAAGGAAACAGAAAAAAAGAAGACGTGTGAGGCAAAATAAGAGTCCTAAAAACTGAACATGACTCTTCTTTGTTTGTTTGTCTACACAATGAAGAGTGTCTATGTGTAACCTCCACCTGCTCCTCCTGCTACTGCTGGTATGTCAGCAGTGTTGCCAGATTGTCTGAATGTTTTCCAGCTTAATAATTGATCAAAATCTGCCAAAACTGATTAAAAAATGTTATACATAAGAAACAATAAAAATCTATAAACAAAGCAATTTTTATAAAACAGCGATTCAAGTGTGCTCGAACACATAGGAGGCCACATAGTACAGTGCAATTACCAAACTCTTTCCTTTCAAAGAGCAAATGAAAGGACTGCTCAAATGACAAAAATAATAGCTTTTGTGAAAAGCAAAAAGCCTTGACAAAACCTTAAATTGCCCCGCCACTCATGAAACACACATGAAGAGAGAGAAAAAGAGAGAGCAGTCCCATGCTATCAAGAAGCTGAATGAATAATGATGTTTTAATGATGTAAGCACAGACGTTTCTTTAATAGAAAAAAAAAATACAGATTTGTAAAAACACTGCTGCTCGTGTGCGTCTCTGGAAAATTAGTTATGAACGTATTTTCAATATAGTTTTAAAGATTTAAAGGAACAGTTCACCCCAAATATTCTTGCATTATCTAATCATCCATAATGCTGATGGGAAGTCAGGTGAAGTTTTTCATTCCACAAAACACTTCTGGAGCTTCACAGCAAAATGTAAAAAGAAAACCAAAATAAATAAATCCAAAAATGGCTCTGCACAGTTCGCCAGGTGTCATCCAAGTCTGCAGGCGCTCCATAAGCCATAAGTTAAGCTCATCAGCATGCACTCTGTCTGAATGGAGCCATTAAAACAAGTCCCCGTCTACTTCAGTTGTTGGGGAGAATGCACCGAGTGTAACACCTCACCTGACAACAGCATGCTTGTGAGAAAATAATGACTGAATTATACTTTTTTTGGGTGAATTGATCCTTTAATGGATTTAAAAATCCGCCCAACTCAGGTAAATCAGCCCATTACCTGTCCATCTGCTCAATCGTGGCACTCTGTGTGTCAACCCTCTTTCCTAAAAATGACATTAAAGGAAGTTCAGTCCGGCCTTGATTCCTCTGAACTTAATCAACATAGTGAGGAAACATTTAAACACACCTGCTGTATCTGCTCATTTACGCTCACTTTTATTGTATTGATTTTGCTCTACAAGCGTGTGAGCTCCTGGTAAGCAGAGCATTAGCCGTTTTCTGCACATTCACCCTGTGACCTTTTTCTTTGAAAGATGCTACATTAGTTCAACTTAACTTACTGTGCAAACAAAATTCATTCTAGATGTGAACCCACTACACAGAAACACCGGTGTTACTGAATGAATCAGGAGCGTTTAGCTTTTAGCAGTGCAGCTCCTCACTGGTGACTGAGAGCATCGTCCTCTATAAATATGTTGCTTCCTCATTAAAAGCCTATTAAAAGAGTGCTGAGCTAACCGTATGTGCTGTGTCTGCACTGGATAATTTCATACTGAATGTGACAACTTTTACGAGCAACAGGCCGCGTGAACAGTGCTGCGTACAGAAGTGCATTTGCAGTGATGCCTATTACAAAGACAGCGGCTGTGAATCCAGCCACAGTTTACAGCACAGCTTCTTCATATTTCGGAGTCAGGAGGTGGAGTTGTTTGTTTTGGAGGGCCAGACACAGTCCGACATGACAACTGCTCCTCTTCCCAAAGTAGAAACGGCTCACCCTGCAGTATATGCACGAAAAAGATGGATAGTTTGGGCTGCGGCTGTAAAATCAATACTCGATCAACAAGCAGGGAACTTATGTGCAGTAAAAGGTTCTATATGAATAAAACATAGATACATTTACTGACACCTTATTGATATTTATACAGATGTTACACCTTTTTATTACTAGTAGTTTCTACCTGCTTACATTTCTATTTGTGTGTGTGTGTGTGTGTGTGTGTGTGTGTGTGTGTGTGTGTGCGTCTTACATTCTCTCTCTCTCTCTCTCACTCTCTCTCCGGGAGTATCACTATGTGTAAAAAAAAAAAGTAGTTTAAAGCCTTTTGTAGCTCCAGGAGAAGCTCTGCGTAATCTAATATTGCCTCCAGTGATGTCAATCAGTGGCTAAATTGCATGCATTATGGGTAATGTAGGCTCCAGAGTTATGAAAAGGAAGAAGAATGCGTTGACAGGTGATGTTTCTGGCTCTGCCGTATCGGTTGATCATTTATGTCCAACAGTGTAATGATAGAGCAGCAGGCGGCTTTTCAAAACCTGCTGCCTACATTACCCATAATGCAGCTTAGCCACTGAGTGACATCACTTGAGGCAGTTTATCAGATTAAATGTAGTTACCTCTGGAGGGGCCAATCCCAATTACGTTATGCTGCAGTTTTTGCTTGCATGACTTGCCATTTATACATGTTTCAACATTGTTGGAGGGAGCGTGATGGCAAGCATTCCTCTCTAAGTGATGTTATATGTTATATTTTCAGCAGTTCCATAGCTCTGGGTTACAGAAGACTGTAAAGATGAGAAAAAAAAAAATGGAATCATACAACACTGATTAGATTTTAGCCGGGCCCTATTTTATCCACCGCCCTTCTCTACACACACAGATGCACATCCACAGCTGACGTAAGGGCTTATTTTCTGAGACAGCTTGCAGTGGATTTGGAGAGCGAGCAGGGAAGCGGCTTGTTTATGCGATGCCCTTGACATTTCTCTGCTCCTCACTTCAGCTCAGTCAGAGAATCGAGACGCGGATTATTGAACCGCAGTCCTGCAGCCCACCACCACGTCCAGCTCCCCCCTGCGTGCCCTGCCGCACCCTGGCTGTGATAACGACTTGTCCGTGAATCCTGACCGGGGATCTTAAACCCCCTCCTCTCCTCTCACAGTAAATCAGCTGACTTGCCCGATCCTGAGGGAACGGACTGCATGATGATGCACATTAATGGGTCAGAGAGAAACATTCACCCCCCCCCCCCCCCAACGCTGCACGACTGGGACCGATGAGATGTTTGATTCTATAAGAGGAGCAAAAGAAGGAGATGGAGGCGAAGAGGGAGAGGAGGGATAGAAGGAAGGATGGAGGGAGTGGGAGAGGGAGAGGAGGGAGTTTGACTTTGATGTGTCATGTTATCAGAGATAAGGGTGAAAATGCAAATGGTTGCAGATAGAAAGAGGGAGCGAGGATCCTTTATGATAAGTCTGAGTGGATGCAGATGTGGCAAAATAAAATCTGTGAAATTAACAGTAAAGAATTAAAGGAGCGGCTCGCCCTAAAATGAAAAATATATGTATTCGCTATAGCCAGCCAATCTTCTTCAGACAATGACCCTGTTTTATTTACTCTGTACCAATGTAATTGCAAAGTCAACAGGAGGTGTGGGATCCAGAATATTTTCTCATTGGGTTTCCACGCTTGGACGTTTTTCAGAAACTGCACAATAGTTGCTGAGATATTTGAAAATGTCTGCTTAAAGTCAACTCAAAGCTATGCAGGTAAATACAAGTTTTACCACGTCATTTGAGGCTCTGTGATTGGCCGTTTCTTGGAGCAGTGCACAGTGGGATTCGATGTTCTAATGTATAATGTCTTGCACCTTCTACTGGGAGAATTTCAGGCCCTTCCATGTGTTTAAAACAGTGACACTTTGGTGAAGACAGGACATTTGCTCCAGTGACCTCAAAGATGGCACGGCCTCATACTTAAAGGACTGAATAGGTCGATCGTCAGCGTCTGCCGAAATGACAAACTATATCAGCCTTCCTAAAACAACATGACCATTTGCAGCCTTACCAGACCTTCGTCAGACAGTTGCCGTTTGGTTTTGGAAGAAAAGTGCTTGGTTGGGTTTAGAAGCACAACATCATGGTTTGGGTTTGAATCCCTGTCTTTCATTCTGTAACACAAAAGAAGTCACCACTCACTTCTGGCTTCACCTTGGACACGATCAGCGGTCTCCTTTATTAAAGTCCTGTCCTTGTCTAATCCGTCCATCATCCCTGGTCTTTTGTTCACCTAAAAACATACATAAACATGGTTTGAATTGAAACTGATAGATTTTGACCTACATCATTGATTTTCTGAGGAGGACAGGCTCTCATTTCCCTGACAGGTACCAGCAGTGTAGGGCCCAAAGTCCTTTCAGGCATTTCTCGCCACTCAGCAGCCGCTTTGGCTGCGCAGTTTTTTCGAGCTAACAAGAGGCTCGTATCTGTTGGAATGGGGAAAGAGCCATAACGTCACTTTAGATACTCTAGAGAATCACCAAACCAAATGTTATCGACAAGTAATTAAAAAAGAACACAGCTTAAAAAGTTTGTATACTTTGCCTCGTGTTTTTCTGGTGAACATGTGTATTAGCATCCTCTTTAATGCCTGACAGAAGTCCATCTGCAGCTGCACCAGATGGTTTGAAACACGACTGGCTGATATTTCATAATTTGACTGTGATGGCAGACGAGAAGAGACGTGTCCTACAACCACCGTCTCTGTTGTTACAGACTTCTCTATTCGTGCCAACCCTAACCCGTATGAATGCTTGGAGTGGTTTGTCTTCTCTCTCTCCTAATTAATTTTCTTTTTGAATTGATATTGTCAGTATATTGTTGAATATGTGAGTAAATGTAACTTTAAAATGACATGACAAATTTTGGAGAAACAAAGTAGATCCCTCCTCAAGTCAGTAATATGGAAATTTTAAAAACGTAGGTAGGTTTCAATAAAAGATTAAAAAGAAATGCAAATTTAAGTTGATTTTACTTGAAAATGTTTTTGGTTTTTTTTGCATAAAAATTAGTTGTTCGTTATACAAAGACTGTTCTTACTTGATCCACATGATAATCTGATGCAAAGAGTGGCCAAAAAATGCAAAGTAGATCAAGCAGGACATATTTTTTTAATCAGTGAACAGAAGCAAATACTCCTGACATCCTGTTTGTATGGCTTAGTACAGTATACATGTAGGAACACCTGGTCCCTCCTGTACTGCTGCTCTCTTATATTGCCGCAAGCGGTTGTTTGGAAAAATTCAGACTTTGGTGCCAGCTGTCAGCAGGAACAGGGTGAGAAATACATTTGTTATGCAACAAGATTTTAAATTTTCAAGAAGAATGTGTCAAAAGACGCCACTGCAGTGTAGACAGGTGGAGGTTTAACAGTAAATCAACTCTTTCTGCCACCTCCACCACTCTCTGGAGTTGGCACAGGTATTAAATATGAATAAAACAAACTTCTCCAGCCATTTGTGGTGTGAAGCCTTCTTTTCTTATTTAATCCGAAGGGGAATAAAACCTACCTTTCTGGTGAAAAAATAGTTTATCTCTGACAATATATTAGTTTGCATTTCAGCCAAGCTTCGAGACATCAAATCATCAGAGGACAGTGCGAAGGTGGTGGTGTGACTGTGGCGATGCAGCTCTCATAAAAGTTAAACTAAGCTGCTGGATGGCAGAAAAATAATTTAGATTTTAATGCTTGCTGGAGAAAATTCTTTAGCAGAAACCCATGACTAAAGATTTAAAATGAAGACGTTTCAGTCCAGGCTGATGTGGTAACATCTGTGGTCACTGGTGGAAATCACACATTTGTTTTAGTAAATAAAAAAAAAAAGGTGCCTTTGTTTCCCTCTGAAATGACCTGCCAGGATCTGACTACAAATCACCTGACTTTACGTTGGTAAAAGTCATGGAATCGTGTCAGATTCTTGAAGACGTTTCACCTCTCATCCAAGAGGCTTCTTCAGTTCTGACTAACTGGAGGGGAGTTGCAGGCTTTTAACCCCTGTGTGGGAGTGTCCTTAATCATCAAGGACAGTCGTTAGGGCCAGTTCAGTGGAGAGCAAATACAGAGTCAGGTGAACTTCATCATCAGGGTGACAAAAATAAACACGTTGTGAAATGGTTGCTGTTTGGTTAGGGTTTAGGCAACAAAACTACTCAGATAGGTTTGGGGAAAGATCATGTTTTGGGTGCAAATAAGTACATTAGTTCAAGTTGTTAGTCCTAAGTTGACCATGTTGGCTCCACACAGTACCCAGCCCCAATTTTTTGGTCTGTGTTGATTAAGGGTATTTGTGGAGTTGGGATTCCAAATGTATCAGTAAAGCATTCAGTAGGACACTTTTTCCATCGTGCCTTTTCTGTGCGTAGTGACAACAGCATTAGAAAACTGTTTATTTTCAGGCACTTGCAGCAGTTGATTAAAGTGATAGAAAGATTGTGGTCTTGATTTAATGAAAGAAAAAGTCCTCAGTTGCTTGAATGATGAAACACAACATGATTGTCAACATTTAAACTTCACCTAAGTGCTTTTGTTTCATAAATTGAACCAGACAAGACAAATCCTGCACCGTATACGCCCTCCGACCCTGCATCTCTGTTTATTCATTTGACAAAAGGTTGCCTGTGAACATAATCCAGCGATGATGGCAGTCAACGTTATTGAGGAAAGAACTTCGGAGTGCAGGAACATCATTTATAGGAGACAGGGTTGTCTTTTTAACACTCAGACACTTGACAAAACAAAACAGAGATGCAACGCCACCCGTCAACTGTTGCTGTCTTCCGCATTATCTGTCATGTCGTTGTTGTGCATACATCACCATTTAGAATCATCTTTGTGCATTGGTATATTTGACTTTGTGTGGGATAGAACGAGACTACACAGAAAAACAATGAAGGATAATGATCTGAGTTGAGAAAAGGGGCTAAGACTACACCCATTCTTCAGTTTCTTTTATTTCGTCCATCCATTCTCAGTTGTTCATCTTCCAACATAGTATCATGGAAGATCTAGAAGATATTCATGTACATGTTTTTTGCGACTCTCTGAGTGAGACACAAAGTGCAGGGCTCTCACATCAGAATGCAGGGTTTGCATCCAGTCTGTGGTCTGGTTTAGGCAACAAAAGCACTTTGTTTAAGTTCAGGGAAAGATTGTGATTTCAGTTTAATATTAACAAAAATCTGTTCATGAAATAGGGACAAAATGTAACCTTGATGGATTCCTCTACATGGGCAACTGTGCTCATGTCCACTAATCCTACAGATTGAATTTCATCACAATTTCACAAACTGCAGTGATACTTGGACGGCTGTTCATTGCCCAAGTGAGGGCATCTGTGTGTCAGCCTGTATATTGTCATCCTCACAGAAAAATATCCCATATTAGCCATTTATTAATATGAGTTCCAGTTTCTGTAATATGAAGCACATGTTGCACTTTCGATGACAACATTTCTGGAGACTTCTGCTTAGGAACTGACCCAAATAATTTCAACAATTTGAAATAAAAATTGAAGTAATTGTATATTGAGTCGCAGGTGTGTGACACATTGTGTAACGGCAGTGTCAGCTGCCAAACTTTGTATACATTTTTCAAAAATCACCAAAAACTTCTGCAACTTGCCCTCGCCTTCTCGTTCCCCTCCATCTGTATGTCATCGCTTCTCAGTTTTCCCTGAGCTCCTCTGCCCCATTTTTATATCTGTCCCCCAAATACACACACACACACGCCCACACACACACACACATCACATCATTCATACCACTCCATGGATCCAGGCCTCCTCCCAGTGTTATTTCCTGTCTCCGTGGGGAGCTGAGGGTGGGTTAATGAGGCAGACAGGCCAGATGATGCTCCTCCTGCTGAAGAACATCCAAAGTGTCTTAAACCTGCATTATGCAAGACCCCTGTCTAACAAAAGACTCATGACAACACAAGATAAGAGCCGTTTGAAGCTGTGAAAGTGGGTGTCTGTGTCAGCTTAAAACACTTGTTCTGAAATGTGTGTGTCAGATCAACAACCTCCCTGTATACATCAAAGTACACTTAAAGGGACATTCTGTCGTGGAACTTGGAAGCTATTGTCATACTTTGTTTTAAAGCATTAAATTGAACAGAAATTGTATCAGTTCCCTGGATAGTAGCTGCTGTGGAGCAATCAGTGGTTGTCAGTGAAAGCTGCCTTGCCGCTTTAATCGTTGCAAAACTTACAGGAAAGAATAATCCTCCTAATCTGTGTAACGACTTCAGCGTGAGCGCAAGCTAAACTTAAAAGTAATTCATACAAACATGAATTCATGTAAATCTGTCAGCAAGTTGATCAGGAAGTGAATCGGCTACGCTATACAAAAGCTACAGGGATTACCCGGGGAATGCATTCTGTGTTTTAACATTCAGTCAGGCTCAGAAACAAGTGTTTGAGATGTTTTCTTTGAGGTTAAAGACGGTGAGAAATCTGCAGGGGGCTCGTGCTCCTCCTTCAGATCTTGTTTTCTCTTGCTGGAGACCATGTGTTTTTTTTTTTCCCCCTGCTCTAGATCTGATGAGTAAAACATTATCAGGAAGTTGAATGAAGAAGGGCCTGCTGTTCAACTCTAATTCAACTGTAATTCTGTCCAGCACCAAGTGTTCAACATGTTCAAATGTGCAATTGCTGGTTAGGTTTAGACACCTGAACTACTCGGTTAGGTTTAGGAGAAGATCATGATTTTGGTCAGCTCTATGAGGTCAAACATGTCAGCACTCAAACATGGGTCTCCTTGGGAGGAAATCCAACCAACTTGACCTCCTCCGGATGTGGTCTTCTCTGGCCGTTTGTGCAGCTACACTGGAGGGTTGCATTTGGATTTGAAGCTAGAGAGCTAAAACTACAGTTTAAAGTTTTGGGCCTCGGACAAAAGCTGCCATATTTGACGAGGTGGGAGTGAAAATGGGCTGCAAAAACAGTGAGCTAAAAGCCACACCTGTGTTAGCATGCGAAATTTTTTACATTAGCACTAAACACAAAGTACAGCTAAGACTGAGGGGGAAACCATGCATCAAAGTATTAACAAGGTGGATTTTGATCCAGTGGTGACGCAATGATCATTCAGAGATTTTACTCGTCTGATTTTATCTTACTCACCTGTTCATACTTTCTAATAAATGTGTGGTTCTCCTGTCTGTGCTGCCAAATGCCAGTCAATTGTGTTGATATGGCAATTAAGTATTGTATCTTGAACCTCTTGAACATGAATATCTTTGCCACATCTCGTGACAATCAATCCAGTATCAGTTGAGACTTTTTTTACCCAAAGCTGAAAATATCAAGCTAAAAGAAAAGTCAGGGAAACAAGAAATTCATTGGGATTCATCCTTCGGGGACTGAGAACGTGTGCAAAAAAAGGTAATGCTAATCCACTCAGTGATTGTTGAGATATTTCAGTCCGATCCGAGGAAGTGGATGGACTAGCAGCAGACACGGCGCCAGTGTGTGGCTGAGAATCTTACTGGTAGTTCCTCCTGGGTTACTCCCCTCCACCGCTGTCATAGTCCATAAATTGCTTGTGTGTGTGCCAGAGTACATTTCATATGTCTCACCGGTCTTAAATGCAGTAAACCCTGATGATGTGCATCCTTGTAAGATGTTTGCGATTGAAGTTGGTGTCTGTTTGGGTGACTGATGGGACAGAAAGATAACAGGGACAAAAACAGAGAGGAGGTGGAGAGGAGGAAGTGTGCTCATGAGACAGAGGAGGTAGGGAGGGAGAAGCGATGTTCTGATGTGCTTTGACACCAGTCTAATATAAAAAGTAAACACACGCACCTGCACACACACACACACACACACACACACATGCACGGGGCTTCATTGACGTGGATTTGTAGCAAAGGGGGAATAGAGTTGTGTTGGTGCAGCACAAAACCAGCTCGATGTTGGACTGAATCCAGCCAGGTGTCCTCCTCTCGCAGCTTCTGTTTATTCTGAGGCCTTCAAGAAAAATGAGGAGACTTTAATGATCTCTGCAGGGAAATTGGTTGTTATAGCAGCAGAGGAAAAAAAAAAAACAGGGCACGGTATGGATGGATTACTGTAAAGTAAAATAAATCACAGACAATGGAAGAAAATGCTTTCAAACGCGATTTTCAAATTTTTTGTATTGCAGGTTTACATGCGATGAGATAATAAATTATGTGTGTAGAGTGAACATTGTGGGATCTTTATCAAGATTAATAGAAATGTTTAAGAATTTTTCCCCGCTCCAGTGATGATGTCATCCACAGTGGAGAGCTGAACATTCCACAGTGCGCCCCCCTTTTAAAATCTGAAACCGTCAGAAAATATCCTAAAATGTAAACTCTGAGAGGTTGTAAACTGTTCAAGCTATCAAACTGACCATTAAGGCCAGTAAAGTCCCAACTCTGGTGACCCCTTTAAGGTGTGAATTACTTTTTTTATGTTAAGGTATGGCGAGGCAACAAGGCTCCAAACAGGTGTGGTTTGAGCTCATTTCACAATGATTTCCTGCTATTTTGTAACTGTTTTTGCTTTTTTTTTTTTTTTTTTAAAACGGTTTGGCAAATCGCTTCCGAAATACATAGAACACTTGTCCTGCTCATTTTGCACATTATGATATTTTTCTTCTATGTATGTGTGCGAAATGCTGCGAACTAATAATCTGCCAGACAGTCATTATGAAGAATCCTTAATCAGTGGCATAGCAAATAATATATAGTGTGCCATGTGCTTTTTTACAGCAGGTACACAAAGTCGAAATCAACTCATTCATAAAATAAACAAGATGTCACAAATCTGTAAATCTCAAATATTCTATTTTCATTTTCCTTTCACAAGCAAAAATCCCACTTGTATTTAGTAATTTAATTCATAATTCTGAGCTGGAAAAGCTATTGACAGCTCACACACATCATACATTATTACAAAACTTGCCTTTGCCTGAAAGGTATAACAATGTGTTGTATTTTAAAAGCTTGTGTAATACATTTGGAAGTAGAGTATAGAATACAATAATTCCATATGGAATGAATCCAAATAAGTATCAGAAATGCGCTCAGGTGTTCCTTCCAAACCGCACAGCAAGTATGCTGAGTGAGCAGCAGACCAGAACAAATAAATAACCAGCAGCAGTTTTAATTATTGATATTCACACTGACAGCGATCTCATCTGCCCGCTCACTCTCAGAGATCGCGGTGACAGTTTTCAGGTGCATCACACCTCTGAGAGGCATGATGTTAGTCGCACACCTCACCTGAAGTGTGGTAATTTGATTCATGCCGTAGACGAAGAAAAGCTGTCCAAACCTTTTCTGCCACAACTGGACATATTATACTATAAGAACATGCTGTATTGTTCCCGCTGGCCAGGTCACCATCTGTTTCATCCTCACTCAGTGAACACCTCCAGATTGTTTTTCATCCTGTTTCCTGCTGCATTCTTTCATTTTGGATTCATTTTCAGACATAAGATATTATATCACACACACTTGGGGGCCACTACAACACCAAAACGACCCGTTATCATCTCTACTTTGTTCATTGTTATTCCTGTGCTGTGGCTCTGCTCTGAAGGGAAGCTGGGAGGTTTTCACCAAACAACACAAAGCTTTGGTGTGAATTTGTGGAGCTTATAATGTTAAGTAAGAAGTCCGGAAGAGAGTTTTAATGTAATTTCTTGGCATGAATCTTAATTAAGAGGAGGACAAAGAAGGAACAAAATAAACTCTAATTTGCTCCAGAAATGATTTTCTGGATGTATATATATATATATATATATATATATATATATATATATATATATATATATATATATATATATATATATATATACACATATTTATATTCATATTTATATTCATATTTATATTCATATTTATATTTATATTTATTTATGTGTTTTATTTTATTTTTTGATTGGATTTTAATTTTCATGATGACTTTTACTTTAAAATGTCAATTTGGATAACCTATAAAAGCATGTGCTGATGAAAGCACACATTGTGAATAGAGCCACGGAGCTCTTGTTCAGTTGTAATTAATGGCTTTCTCACCAGACCTTATGGAAAATTTAACCCCTATCCCGAGTTGAATTCGAAACCCCTGCGTGGAGCTACAGGAGGATTAAAAGCAGAAATTATTGCCGGCTAAATCACGGTGACACAATAATGCAGTGTAGCAACCCAGAGGTTAATAGCGGGGCTGCAGATATATTGGTGTCAGGAACACTAAATACTAGGTTAGTTCAGGTTGTTGTGACACGGTCTCCTGCCTGCCTTTATTTCTCTTTCTACTTTCAGTCGTAAATTATGGCTACATACAGCAGAACCATGTTGAAAGTTCACAAAATCTCATAGTAAGTGCCCTGCTGGGAAAAACCAGGATAGACCAGCACCAAAAACACAACATATACTGGTCTTGCTGATGACTGGTCACCAGCAAGACCAGCATATGTTATGTTTTGGAGCTGGTTTTGGTGCTGGTCTATCCTGGTTTTTCCAGCAGGGTGCTCTGGGCTACAGTTTTTATAATATGATGTAAATCTAAACGTAGTTTTGCATAGCTGAAGTTTGTGCCAAGATAAGACAATGGCGACACATTAAAATTGTTGGACCACAAGTTGCTGAACAAGTTAAAGAGTCTGTATGGTAGAAGCTGCATGTGGTTGTATAGGCACAGCTGTGCCGGTTTGCTAACATGCTCCAAACGACATGCTAATGTTTAGCTGCAGGGTTGGGAAGGTCTCTGTTTTTTCCAGTCCAGTCCAGTCCGGTGTACCAGCTTAAACTGCTTTGATTTCATTTTATGCTGAATACCTCATTTTAAAATTTCCCCAAAAATGTATCATTCCCTTTATAATCTTTGCTGATTCACTCTAATTCATGGGCTCTCATTATGTTCCATTAGGGAGAGCCTGAGTCATGTGTGACACCTAGTAGTAAAATCCGGTATTTCCAGTCTGGTCCACGACTGGGCTTAATATCAAATTGCTTTGAACATTTTTTATCACACTATTTAGCAGGTATAATGTTTACAGTGTTCATAATCTTAGTTTAGCATGTTAGCATGCTAACCCTGGCTAATTAGAGCTAAACGCAAAGTACCTCAGAGGCTGATGGGACTGTCATCACTTTCCATGAAACTGATTACAATAACTGTGTTTACGAGTCAGAGAAATCACTGAACTCAGGTTTCATCCTCTTGGAACAATAAATGTCTTTACTTAGCTAAATACTTGTAGTCTGTTACCATCAGCGGTACTGACATACTGACAAAACTGACATCCAGTCACATAGTCACATACATATCTGCCAGTATGTCTCCAATCTTCCAATTCCAATTCCTTGCATTTTCTTTGGCATCAAATGACCTTTTTAGAATGAATAACTATGAGCTAAATATGAGCTAATGGTAGACTTTTATTTTTCATGGAACCTTATTGGTTTTACTAAACTTTGTGTGAACTCGACTGTGAAAACGTAATCTTTTCAGGCCAACAGTTTCGACACTGTGTGAGCTTCATCTGTTCGTCTGTGTGGCAAAAGGAGCGAGGGAGTAGCCGGGAAAATGAGAAGATAAATCCTGATCCCAAATGGTGTTGATAGCGCGTGTTACCAGCCGTAATGAGGTAGAGTCGCCGCTGTCTCGCTCAGATGGAGATTTATACAGGAATGAAGAGGTCCAGCTGTCTTCCAGAGCGCATACCAATAAAGATAGATCAACCTGAGGAGCCCGGAGCATGAAGGGTAACAAGCATGATAGAGAATGCCGGTGGCGTGAGATGAACATGTGGGGGCATCTCACGTTGTGGAGAAAAGTGACTTTTAGCAAGGTTAAGTGAGGTACAATGGTGCGCACTGACAGCGCAAATTGTTTTTCGACGATTGGCCATCTAACAGCAAACTGTGCTTTCACATTGTGAACAATTTAGATAATGTGTCGCTCTTTTCTGACCAGCAGTGGGAGGTGGGAGTTGCTTGATTGCATCCATGTTGGAGTCTGTCACTGCACATTTTTAACAAGCCAGCCGGACACTTCAGACTGCTTCTGTGGGGTTTTTTTTTACATTTTTTTTTTTTTTTCTCTTTTTGATGAGTTGACCAGCAGTGACTTTAGTCAGACCGGAGTCATGAATCTGCTCATTTGGACAAAATCAGAAAGACTCAACTTGAACGCCAATGACTTGTGACTTGATTCAGACTTGAACCTTCTGTCTTGGAATGACTTGTTGACCTCAAGCCCAAGTGTGCATCGATTTGTTGTTTTCCTAACTACGAATACGCTTTGAATCAGTCCAATGCCAGCCAATCGCATGGAGTGATCTGAAGCGAACAGCATACAGAAAAAAAACACATGGGATCATCTTGAACCGAAACTTGGTAGCTGTCCTTGCTTGGAACTTGAATCAGGACTTCATAGGCTCCACAGTCCAAAGCTCAGTAAGGAGGCGAAGAGGCAATATGCTTTTTTTATACCTCTTTCTTTTCTTCAAACATTTTTCATTGCTTGGCCTGTTTGGTAGTATTAGCCGTCACCGTCTTTCTTTAGAATCGCTATAAGAGTTTGCCTATGTTAGGCTACATAGCGCTGCTTCAGTTGTCCACCTTGAAGCACGCTGTCTTGCCTCCTCTTTCTGTTTCTCTCTCCTTTCTGCCTTCTCCGCCAGCAACAAGTTTTTTATAAGTTTCACCACTGACTCTGTTGTCACAGCAGCAGGTGAGCAGTGCGTGGATGAAGCGTGTTGATTATGCTGCCGATCAAAACCAACATGCACCAAATGACAACCAGGTGCACTCAAAACAATAGCATAAGTAGGTCTACACTGAATAGGAACGTCCCACGTCACGACCAGTGCGTTTTCAAGAGGGATGTTATACCAGAGATTGCAGTATATTGGAGAGCAAGTATGATTGTTCACTAGTTATTGGATCGTGGATGGCGTCCTGCTCTCGGACGGATGAAAAGAATAAAAGTATAAAAAGCTAAAAAGGTCTCCTACTATACATGTGCAGCCGTTAATATACTACCTGGTCAGATCCGCCCAACTAAACACTGCTTTTCTCTTCGTGTGCATTCATGTACCACACATTTTGCTCAAGATGAAACGTTTCCAAGTCATGGTGCAATATTTTTAGTGTTCACTTCTGGGGAACCCATCCAAAAGTTTCAGTAAAAATCCAATCCAATGGATTACATTACAAATGGCAAAATTTACCATTCAATTTGGTAACTAACTACCAACAGTTTAAGAGCAATCTAACCCAATAATCTTTCCCTGAATTTGCACCACCTTAACCTTATTATATTATCTGCGTTCAGATGCTAGGTGGGGTCATGATTTCCCAATCATTCTTTTTAAACCGGCAGTAACTGATCACCCGTTGGTTACCGCGCATCAGTTCGGGGTCATCAAGCTGTAGATGGGAATCAGTAGAAGTGGATTATTTTTGTTAAAGTGAAGTGCAGAAACAAGTCCCAGATGAGACATCCAGTAGCACTTTATGGGTCTCACCCCAATCATCTGATGTATGAATTTCTGTGTCTGGGCCAGCAGGGAGGCGTCTTGGAAGTGAAAAGCAATTAAACACACAGGCTGAAGCACTCCACTGTACTGAGCTTTACTGAAGTGTAACCGTGGCAGAAGGAGGAGAGAGAGCGAAAGAGCCCAGAGTTACCCACCGCCATGTCATCTCTGCTCCACACTGAGAGAGAGAGAGAGAGAGAGAGAGAGAGAGAGGAGAGAGAGAGAGAGAGAGAGACTACATTAGCAGCAGAACAAATACAGAGCAAAGAAAAGGAGGAATGGGCGGCCGGGAACAGACACACTCACAGTCATCTGGGAGGAGAGGAAGCTGCAGAAAAGGAGAAAGACAAAGAACAGCACACACCAGGGATAACAGATGGAGTTTGGAGGTAGATACAGTGTCTGGTTTGGAGCTGAGCCCGATATTCCCGCGAGGATAGGAGGTGACAGTTTGCCATGTGCCCCCCCTGTGCAAAGTAAAGTGCTCTGTGAGACCGTCCGGTTGTAGTAAAGTTATCTTTACAGCTCCCAACTTTATCACAATGTCACACGGTGAGTTCAGTGCAGTTTCTCCAACCTTGAAAACATCCTGATGATACATTTTTCAAATTCTAGGACGGTTACAAGCCGCTAATAATGTTGTCTGAAAGAAGATTTAGACTTTATTGTCCCAGAGGGAGATTTGTTTTCACAGCCGGTTCAATACAGAGAGACACTGCAGCATACAGATAAAGACAACACACAGATTCTCCATGAATACATTCAGTGTCGAGATTTAAAGGATGAATATTGAGAACTGGAGCCAACACGTAAAGTTACACTGATTATGGACGGGTTTAGTCTCACCAGATCTGAAGATGGCCAACAGGATCATATCAGGACACTTGCTGGAAATACCGCTGTGTCTTGTGGACCCTGTAATTGTGACCTTATCCTGCATGAGTAGGTGCAAACATCAACTCTGATATCTCGTGAGTTTAATAAATGATCCTTCGTGGTGTCATGATGTCATCTCTCCTTAAGCAGCAACACTTACATTATTCCATCAGATTGTATACCTTCATACGCAGTAAACCCCCCCACACACACACACACGTATTTTCCATAGCTGTGTTTCCATCAATGTAGTTTTAAAGGAGAACTTTGGTCGATTTAAACATGCAGCTTCATTGCTCAAGCTACCCTTGACTTGTCAGTACCAAAGACGCGAACAAATTTGGTCCAACCATTACAGAGCTCCGTGAACGGAGACTTAGCATTGAACGCTAACAGCATGGGGTCAGAACTTTGCACTGTGTTTTAAGCGTCTTAACATGCTCCACATCTCACACCAAACGTTATGCAACATCAGCAGACACCTTAGCACACAGCACTGTAGCGTGTATGACTCAAACTGAATAAAAAAGTAGTTAAAACAGTGTGTTTGTGCAAGGAGCTACTTACCTGTTTGTTGACATCCGTGTCTTCCGGTAGCTAGGCCAAACTAGTCAATCTGTCGAGCGTGCACTTACTCCCTCACTGGCGGAGACGGAAACGTAATCCAGCATTTTCGTGTTTATGTTCATAATGTACATGTCCATGTTACAGCCTGTCATGAGCCACGAGCCTTACAATAGCCTGTTAAGCCTGTTAAGTGCACACTCGATGGATATGCTAGTTTGGTCTAGCTACCGGAACACACGGATGTCAACAAACAGGTAAGAAGCTCCTTGCACAAACACACTATTTTAACTACTTTTTTATTCATTTTGAGTCATACACGCTACAGTGCTGTGTTGTAAGGTGTCTGCTGATGGTGCATAACTTTTGGTGTGAGATGTGGAGCATGTTAAGATGCTTAAAACACAGTGTAAAGTTCTGACCCCATGCTGTTAGCGTTCAATGCTAAGTCTTCGTTCACGGAGCTCTGTAATGGCTGGACCAAATTTGTTCGCGTCTTCGGTACTGGCAAGTCAAGGGTAGCTTGAGCAATGAAGCTGCATGTTTAAATCGACCGAAGTTCTCCTTTAAGTGTCTTTTAAAGAAACAGCATAATTGAAAAAAACTGTCTACATGTAAAGAAACTTTTTGTGCTCACTTGAGTTGCTGAGTTCAGGCGCTTGATAGAAGATGGAAACACGTTTCCAAATAGGTTCTGATGTAGCAGACATTTAACTCACATGACCAATCAGCAGTTTCCATTTCGAAAGAGGCACGTGTTTCCATGGTTGAAAAAGTCTTGAAGACCTCTCTCCATCCTTCTGTCGTAGATTCTTCTTCTTCTTCAAGGATCACTTGCAGTCGGCAAACAACTGGTTTTGTCACTGTTTTACAATTTCTACGTCCTTCTACTCATTTATAGTTGTCTATACTGCCTACTCCCGATGGAACCGTGCTTATCGTAGCCTCCCTTGTGTGCTCCAAACCAGTTGATAGAAACTTGCCTAATTTTCAAAAGTTTGCTTGAAATTCAGTCGAAGGTTGGATGGAATCGCTGCTTCTTGACGTCAGCGAGAGTAAACAAACACAACAATTTAATAATCATCTTCTAAAAAGAAGTGCAACTTATTTCTTCCGATCTTGCATCCATGACATCAGATGTAGACATTTTCTATACAATACAAATGAAAAAAAAACAAACAATCCAGTTGAATGCTGTCCATTCATGGTCACAGGAGCTAATGCATCCCCACACTTGTGGAGATGGTGAGGTTATGCCAAGTATAAAGAATAACAGCACTCAGGTGTTAGCCCGCAGCTATAGCTTAAATTTGACTCTTCATGTCCACATCAACCACAGCATGATGGTGACTGCAGCACCAAATCTTTCATTTTTAGCCCAAAAATGTTAAAAGCATCTGGACATACAGACAACAAAAAATAAAATATGGAATAAAAGGTTTAAATTCCTTAAAGCTAAAATTTTCTGCGGTTTCAGACCATCAGTTCAAAGTGTGTGTGACATGTATTTCTTTTTCAAACACTAACTCTCAGAGCGAGAAGTAATATCATGGTGTCACCACACTGTCCAGCTCATCATCGTCAACGTGAGAGCTCAACTTTTTTGATTGCGCGGCAATCTCAACCTAGAAATAAAAAATAAAAAAAACAATTCCCGCTGTGTCGTGAGGCGTGTAAATGCAACACGGCCTCTGGATTATTCATGGTCTGTCTTTTAATAATGCATGCTGTTTAACTTTACGGTGGAAGTGAGATGGAGCTGTGTGTGAGAGCACTTTGCAGCCCGACAGTTGCCAGCTTAAACCCCAGGAAGGGGCTGCGAAAATGGGGAAAGTCTCCTCTGTTTCAACAATTACTCTTAAAGACGTGGTAACAGTGTTCTCGAGTGTGTTTATGTGTGTGAAGAGATTGGGTGTCCACGCTCCTCTGAGCAGCCAGATGGTGTTTGCCAGTGACGCAGTTTTTAGCATCAACCTTCAATCCTTCTTCACACACATCACATACTGTAAAGCCTCCGCACGCACACACACACACACACACACACACACTCCCTGTTGGGTCTTGCAGCGCTCCCTGATGGTGCAGCCCAACACCGTGGCGTCGTGTTCAGGCATGATTCTCTTCTCATTAACCCTCCCATCTGGTTGTGAGCTGTGGCGGTGTTTAAATGGAGGCATGCTTTCCAGGCACTGTCACTCAATCACCACTTCCTCTCTCTCTTTCTCTTTCTCTCTCTCTCTCTCTCTCTCTCTCTCTCTCTTCTGCTTCTACTTATTCATACCATTCCTCGCTCGCCCTCTCATGTGGTTTGCCGTCTCCCCTGTAAGCTCCCCGGTTTGTTCATCTCGCAGGTCAGGCTGATAATTGAAGCTGATTGTTGATGTTTCATTCAGAATCAGACACGGCTGGGTCTCAGTTTTCCATTTGTGAAATGATGCAGTCACAATAATAAGCTATTGTTAGCACCGATGTAAAATACATTACCACCAGTTTTTCAGCCTCATTTGAGCTAAAGCTCTTTAGATTTTTTTAGCCACGCTAGCAGCCGGACACGAGGAGTGTCAGTTTGTCGGCTTGCCCCCTAATCTGGACTGAAATATCAGAGTCATGTCTCCCTCTGGATGTACTGTAATTTTGGTGGCTTTTAATCTAGCATCATCATCAAGTCCCGCTTTCAATTATTCCAACACACCTGCAAAACTAATTAATTCCCTTCAGCCTCTGCAGTACTATAAAAAAAATGGGACGTGAAGAAAACAAAACAGACTAGATATGGTCAGTTAAATAATAAAAGGTAAAGAATAAAAGAGAAAGCATGCAAAAAAAAACATTACAATACATTGACACCAAATTATCAGCTGATTTTTGCTTTTATGAACAGCTGATGTACATCAATATTAAATGGCAGGGTCTAGGTTAGGTTTAAATTAGGTTGTTTAGGGTCCAAGCAGGAACTGCGTGTCAAATGTCGCACAAATGTCAATCATTAAGGAAATTACGTATGTATTTTATCAATTTTGGCCATGAGTGGGGCACAGTGGCTCATTAGTGCCCCCTAAAATGCAGTCCCTGGGACGACTGTTACCTACATGTATGAAATTTAAAACACACCTGTGTGGCACCTACGACAGCTTAGATACTTTTACTGATGGGAACGTCTGTGTTTTAGGTGTTGTTGGACCCAGAAGCGGACAACAAGGCAGGGAGTAGTGTAGCAAGGACATTTATTGAGGCTGTCACAGGGAGTATACCGGTATGAATAGTCACAGACTCTGGCTGGAGAATCCACCAGAGAGGAGGAGAAGAGGTAGCTCACTGGAGGCTGGCTAACTGGAAGTGGAGCTGCTGGTAGATGAACGTGGTCAACAGTGCAGGCAAAAAGAGCAACAAACTGAGTCAGATCGCTTTGTAAAGATCAGCAGGAAAACACACGAGACACACACTAAAGAGACGAGCACTAACTGGGGCCATGTACCACTCAGTAACTGACGAAATCATCTGGCAGCAGGTAGAGTGAAGACCAGGGCTCATCAGCAGCCGCTGAGTGCTAATCTGCTGCAGGTGTGTGTGAGTCAGCAGCTCCAGTGAGGGCGAACCCTGCCCAGCCTCTCAGTGCACCTCTGAAAGCACAGCAAACACAAAAAAACACCACAGCACAAATCCACAACAGAGAAATGACTGAATGTGACCGTTTGCAGCACATGGTTGGTTTAAGGACCATCAGAAATTTGACAGTCTTACAGTAGTTTCTTGCTATGACAAACGGTGTTTTGGCAATTACTAAAGAAACTTTGCCTGCATGTTTTGGCATTCTATTATATTACGCCGTAAAGCACAACTAAAGGCTCGGCTACATTGACTGACAGTAAGCCGCTAACTGCTTTCACCCATACTCCACCTCTTTGCCCACTTTTGTATTTGTCAGGACTTAAAGCAGAGTAAAGCAGCGCCAAGATGGTGACAGCCAGAGCCGACGCACTGAGCCTCATAATGGTTCTGCAGGAACCTTCGTATGATGTCGTAGAGACTACAGCACATATATGTTCTATAACGCTGAGGGTATGTTCTCTTTTGGGTACCGTGTCACATCAGGTGATGGGGATGTAACGACACAAAGACACAAACTTCATGCCAATTTTGGCGTCATCAGACTTGAATGTTAGCATGCGAACACACAACACTAGGTTGCGAAAATGTCATGCTAAACATTGGCATGTTAAAGATTTCATTGTGCTTCCACTGAGCAGCACAAACTTTACAGAAGGTAAAGGACTTTCTTTAGTTTTGTGTGTTTTCTACTCCGGAGCTCCATTTGTTTCAGCTGAAGAGGCTTTTTATGTTCCCATCTTTCCCGTCATGTCTCTGTGTTTATGCTCCCTGTCTCTTCCATGCACAGTGGCATTTATTAATGTGTGCATATGTGTGTGTGTGTGTGCGTGCGTGCGTGCGTGCGTGCGTGTGGGTGTGTGAGCAGAACTCCCTGAAGGTCGTTGTTGGTTGACGTCTTTTTCATCCGCCCCATGACCTTCTATGTTCACCACCCAAGGGTGAAAGCATCTCATTACTGAATTAATTACTTTTTGTGCACATTCACTTCTTTGAATGTGTTCCCCTCCGCGCTCTCTGATGTGGCATTCCTGCGGAGGTTTGTCATATAAACAGCTAGTTCTCCAGATCCATTTGTTTGTTTCCTCTTTGGTTATTGTCTGAAGTCGCACGACGAGCGGCCCGCTTTCCTTCAGAGGGACTGAGTGAGAATCTAACAGCCGATGCCAGTTTTCACAGTCCCTTTGACATAAGCCGACAGAAAAATAGCAAACGGGCGGAAGATAACATTTCACGGTGTCACACAAGCATACATTTAACACTCAGCAAGCGGCAGCGTGGACGCTGTTGTTGTCATTGAGATGATGACCTTGTTACCGGAGTGTGTTGGCGCTCTCATCTTACAGCGTGGCTCGTTATTAGCTGTAATGTAAATCCATAAGCGCCCTCCGCAGATTTATATGCGTGACTGAAATACACAGAATTTACATAAAGCCGTTGCAGCATTTTCTCCTCTTTTCCTCCTTTTTGATGAAAGGCAGCGGAGGGATGGAAGCTCCTCCTGGCATTCCCTGCATGGCAATCCAAGTTGACGCTTACTTTAAGTTCTTGATAACTGTCTGCCCTCCTCCTCCTCCTCCTCCTCCTCCTCCCCCCTCTCCCACCCCTTTGCTGGGTAACTCTGCAAGTATATTGTGTGCTTTTTGATATTTTTTCTGCTTGTCTGAGCTGCTTTCAGCGCTTTTCTAAAAATAGGACAAATATCTCTACAGCGGTTAGTGCAAGGTAGCGGCAGGACAGAACATGTCAGCTGTGTGACAACAGTGTCGGGTCTGGACCACGTTTCCCAGGGATGAACATGAAACACTTTGATCTTTTTTTATGTCTGACATCGTTTTGCATTTCTGAGGCAATGTTTCAAAGAATCTTGACAATTGCACGTCAGTTATCAGTTTATGAAGTCCACCTGTGCGATTTAATGTAGTCCATTATAACTCCTGGGTAAATCTGACATTTGTGAAGCCTTTAATGTTTGGCCGTTTTAAAGCACACAGTTTTAAGACTCATTTCCATTTTAATTTTCTGAGGCTGTAGTTTGCAGTGATTTTGTACTAAACTGTGTTTTTGCTCCTATGACCTCAGAGCTGCAGGGCTTGTCAGTAGATAACAAACCGGTACGTTTTGAATGCTTTAAAAATTGATTTCACTTCATTTTTTAACCACTTTGGGACTGCAGAACAAGCTGAAAACAAAACATCTGACATAGTGTCACTTTGTAAAGGCGTTATGGATTAGCAAACAGTTTTTCCTATACAAGGAAGTTCAGGTGTGGTTGTACTGAAAGAGACCAATCATAAGAGGGCCAGTGCCTCCCTTGATTTCTGCCATATTGTCATAAAAGTCAGATCAATTTGTGAGAGCAGAACTCAACTTCCGTAGCGTATGAGAGAGAACCTTTGTTCTATACATGCCGGTGCCCAGCTGCCTGAACAACTTTCGGGTGTTGAAGATGTGCGCATGGACTGATATTGTGCGAGCTGCAGTTCATATTTGCACTTCTGACGTAATATAATTTGCTTGTGAGCATGTTTTCTTGCGCTTGATTCATATGACATAAATGAGAAACCTCAGGTGAGCCTGCAGAAGGCGCTGACTGCTGCAAAGAGACGTGCGAGTAAAAGATGTGTCTGACACGCTTGTGGTCTAGGCATGAGCTTTGTGGTGAGAGCCAAATGATTCATCCTCTGGGGAGCATGAATGCAGATTTCATTGACTTTATAGACATTGTTTTTTTTCTGACACTTTTTCACTGAGCAAGTGTTGATCAAGCTGAAATTAAGGATGTTGTCCAAAAGAAGGGTCGAAGGGTCATTAGGAGTCATCCTCTGGCAACCAAGAATATCCATATTTCATGTCGTAGTAATCTCCTGAAGCTCCATAAGATGTCCTTCTCTCCACCAAAGTGTCGAAAGGAAGGACAGATATTGAGTAGTCCTTTCTGCTGGAGATGAAGAAACGTAATTGAAAGCTACAATCCTTCTCATTCTTGTTACCTTCTGAGGTGAAGGCCTCTCTCGCTATTGAAAAAAAAAAAAGGAGCCACTGTGTTGGATTAACATGATTAATGCCCTCATGAATGGGAGAGAAAAGTGTGACGTAATAGAAATACAGAGAATGAGGAGGAGGACTGAATCATTGGGAGGAGGGGAGGGAGGCTGCAGCAATGTCTCGGCTCTGGTTTGTTTATGGCTGCTGAGATATCACTGTCTGTACTGCCCTCGCTCTGCGTCCTGTCCTTTTTTCGCTCCTCTCCCTGACTCACAGCTTTGATTTACCTCGCCTCACCCCACGTACACAAACTGCATGTCATGAATATTCATCTGTTTGTCTGCCTAAATCTTATTCTCTCATTGTTTATTCTGTTACTTTTAAGACAGAGTTTGTGGAAGACCCAGTGTGTGTGTGCGTGCGTGTGTGCGCGCGTGTGTGTGCGCGCGTGTGTTCCCAGTTCCATGCATTTCTGAGGATGAGCAGATCTGACAGCATCAGCCGAAAAAGAACTGTTGTCCTCAGACCAAGAATCTCCCAGCTCTTGTTAGTGTGTGTACGCGTGCGTGCACGTTGGCGCGTGCGTTCATCTGTCTGTGTTCATGTGTGTGTGTAAGTGGGTGGATACGCTGTCTCAAAAAATCATTGGAGCAGAGTGTTTCTTCAGCCAGTGTTCAGCTTCCTCTTCCTCCGAATGCCCTCTCCCATGATGTCTCAGTGTGTGTGCGTGCGTCCGCGTCTGCTCATGTGTGCACTTCTATGACCTAAAACAGATCCTATTAGCGATGATATTCCTCTGTGGGTAGTTCTTCAGGGCCACGTGGCGCAGCTCCGAGCTGGGCCCCGGGGCTGACAGCAGACCCGCAGCCACCTGACTGAGCTGAGCAGGTGGAGGCCTCGTGGTGCAGCTCTTCCCCCAGGCCCACACTGTGCTTTCTGACCATCCAGTGAGTCATATACCATTAGCTAACATGCTAACAGAGCCCATCCTCCTACACTGGAGACCATGATAACAGGATTATTTTACATTAGAGATGCACTCAAACCTCCACATGCATCTTAAAGGTAAAGTACCATGTTCTATTTATGAAAGGCAATACATGATTGGAATATAATCAAATAACCAGAGAAGAAAAAAAATGTTTCAGTCAGTTTAGCAGTATAAATGCAAATGACGTCACAGCTGTTGCTGCACCAGTACACATGCTCCTACACAAACTGTGTACAAACGCACAGCCACACAGACACACACAGCACCTGGTGTCAGTTGTTGTGTCTGTCTGCACCCTCCTTGTCCACTCAGCTACTTTTCCACAGTGCTGTCATCGTCAGCATGAACGGTGACGTGTCTGCGTCTGGGGGTGTTGATGTGCGACATAACTGATGTTGCATTCAGGTGCTATACTGACACGTTGTATTTTTCCTACAGTACTGCTGACTGCTGACGTTATCTGCGACGGTTGTTCATTTGCTACACTTACAGTCATGTACTCACATTCACTGGTAAACTGCATGCCGTCAGGAAATGTGACCTACTGCTTGGAGCTAGCAGTGATATTTCTGGACAGTGTAATACAGATACATGGACATGCTGAGCACATGAGTGCATGTTGTATTTTTCAGAGGTTTTCTTATTGTTTCTATTTTTCCTGAAGAATGTAGGACTGAAGCATTTGATTCAATATTCAAGACTATTGCACGTTAACCCTAAATCCATTCATTCTTATGGGAACGTTCATGATGTCGGATGTGTTCTCAAAACTCCTCCATCCATTTCCTTGCACTGAGTACCAGGGCCATACAGTATGTCTGTAATCATAGCACTTTTATGATAGATGCTAACACCAGCATGCTAACTTGCTGCTCATTGTTCACCTTGAAATGTTTACCTCCCCTGCCATCTTGGTTTAGCATAAGTACACTAACATTAGCTCTTCACCAATTATGCAGTGCTGGACAGTTGAAGTGTTGCCGTGATGCTAAATTTAAAGTTATATACAAAATGATTAATCTTCATCCTAAAGACAATATGAATGCCTTTTCTAAATTCCGTGGTAATCTATCCTCTAGTTATAGATTCTGACCAATCTAGAAAATGTCAACTTGCTGTTGGTGGCTGATGAAGAGTCAGGGTATTGAGTCGCAATGATTCATCCTCTGAAAAGCATTCATGTCTGCACTAATTATGTGCTAATGCATTCCAGTTGATGTCGGGATGTGTCACTGATGATATGTCAATTGGACGCTTTGACCTGCTGGTAGCAGTGGATGAAAAGTCACTAAGCTTTATTCTTTGAAGCTCTTGAATAATGTCAGATTTCATGGCAATCCATCCATGTTTGACTAATTGTTAGCTGTGGGCTACAAGTTTTTTTTCTCTGCCTGTTATTGTTGGTATTTTGCCATTTAAGTGTGCTTTATTAGCTATGAGCAGTTCCTGGTTGCAATTACACATGGATGTACAGAGACCTATCACTGGATAACTGTGATACTGAAGAAAACTTAAAAACATGACGATTGTCAGCCAAGTTCTGGATTATAATGAGCATGTTTTTTCTACGATTTCTAAACAAATTAATGGATGGTTAATTAGCGATAGACATTGAGATAATTACATCCTCGGGAAGTGTATGTCACGCTGAATCTAAAAATATGTCCAACATGTCTGTGTGTTCGGATGTGACAGAGCTATGACTCAGGCGAGAACAAGTTCTGATGCAAATTGCAGCTCGCTCCTCACATCACTCCTTCCTGACAGTTTGTGAACCTCTTGATTGTGGCTGTCCCATAAAGAGGAGTTCAATCTTGGTCAATTCTGTAACTTCTGAGATTTCATACAATCATAAAATGATGCAGTTATATTTTCGAGCATAAACAATGGACACAAATAACCATTATCTCTCAAAGACACATTGCTGTATATTGTTTTCGTATTAAAACTTTCTTTTTGTATTAACAACACAATTTAAAACTTTTTTTTAATTTGTAAAATATATAATTAGAGAGGTTGAATAATTCTAAATCCTTCTTTCAATAAATTATTATTATCATGTTTTGCTGTGTATGTCTGTGCAGTAGACTGTACGGCAGCTGTTGTTGTCACTGCTGATGTCTGTATTGGATGAACCTTGAGTTTATTGGCCAAGTCACCTGTGGAGCAGAGAAATGTCCAGCAGCTGCTGTAAATCAGGCCGTACGGATATGAAGCAGCGGCAGCAGCGGCGAGCGTCAGGGGAGCCATACTGCAGCTTATTGGTTTTCTCCCTGACATGCTCACATGTGGGTATTTATGTGTGTCACACTGAGTGTGTATGTGTGCCTCCCAGCTTCATGTGAGGTTTGGACCCATTAAGGCTGATAAAGCAGCAGTGTATTTCACATCATGAGAACGCTGCGTCTGTATTCATAGAAGCTTGTGAAGAAACAGGCTGTAAATAAGACACATGCCCTTTGTTTTGTTTTATACTCGGAGGTTATGAGAGAGGAAAAGAAGAACTAATTACAAATATAAATAGAGATTTAACAGGAGGAGAAAAAAAAATGGAGAAGTTTCCTTCCACTGTGTGGAACAATCAAGGATGGACTTTAGTGATGGATAAACCTTAAAATGGCGACGCTCCCAAAAAATACGTGACCTTTTTTCAGTGATCCAAACTCAACCCTCATCAGCATTTAAGTCATTGTGCAACATTTTATTATCACTGTCCTAAACCGCAGAAAATAGGGCCAAATGTTGAAGAGAACTCCTCTTCAAAGGGGCAATTTGTAAGATATGGCCAGAAGTTTCTCTCTTTTGCCAAACTAAGATGAGCATATGCTGCTTTCATGTGCCCCTGAGTTGGGCAGTTGTTCTTCCGAATTGTTTTCATGTGCACTAAGTCACAATGTGGAAGCAGCATGGACACCAAAAAGTTGTTCGCTCAGAGCGTTTCCAACATTTTTGTGACATGCATGCGCAAAGAAAACGATACAATGACTATACAAAACATGACTTTGGTATAAGATTTTTATCATCAACCCAATATTTTCTTTCGTCCACCATGTTTTAGTGTCAAATAACATCAGCTCAGGTGCTCATGTACCACATTTTTTTTAACTTTCTGAGTCGTTGTTCAGGCTTTAGATGGCATTCACGTGGTAACGCAAACTTAATTACCTTAAGTCATCGTAAAACAAACTTAAAACTTGAGAAAGGACACAAAATGCTCTCATCCATAAATTCATAGCCCTGATCGGAGTTGTAAATCGCCTCCATACTGCCTGTTCCCTGTCTTCGTACTGGCATCTGTTGGTCAGAGGCTTTGTATAGTCCCAGTCTGAACCCTGTTGCCTGTGGTTACTTCTAGCTAACATTAACTATAGCTACAGATAGCAAACAAAGAACAGCAGTTGAAGGTTCCATTTGAGATATACTGCCCCCTATTTTTTGTAGCTAGCTTCAAATTCAGGTCATTTTTATGAGTTAAGGCTGATAAAAGGACCATTCCTACAGACAATTTAAACTTGAAAAATATCCATCTTAAACATGCTGTACAAGTTCTTATGTGGACGTAATGCACAGTAAACGGTTATCGGATTTATCTGACAGTTGTGCATATGAATCTTCCTCAGCCGGGATGTTAGTTTGTGTGAGGGCTCGGTGGGACACCAGCTCATGGCGCAGCACATAATAGTCTGCTTTTCACACTTTGTCAATATTTGGCAGCCATCTGTCTATCAAACTCTCCTCCGCTGTGGCTTCCTCTTCTTAAGAAAAAAAAATCTGTTTACTTCGACTGCATGTTAATTCAGTGAGGGCAGAAATTAAAATTCCCCTGCACTCAGCAGCCCTTCAGCTCCATCAACAAAAACATCTTCACTGTTTTTGGTTCACTCTCAGTGCTCTCATAATGCCATTTGGCAACAAGCTGGTGAACATAGAGAAGCATTTAGTAGCTAAAGAGGCAGATGTTTCCCTCAGGACCTGGTGGAGACCAAAATCAGAGCTAAAAGAGAGTGAATATTGGACTTTGGAGCTTTCTTATTTTTTATTTTTTATTTTTATTTAACTTTTAACCAAGAATTCCCTTGAGATTAAAATATCTTTTTCAAGGGAGACCTGGCCAAGATAGTAAAAACTCCAAATGACTGATAAAGTTTCACTGTAACTGCTGTTACTGCTTCCTAGCAAGTTTTAATTTCTTAGGTTGCTGGATTTGCGGCATCACCTGATCTCACAAATCTGAGGTGAAAGCAGGAGAGAGAAGGAGTTGACTGGAGGGAAAGAAAGAAAAAAGAGAGTGCAGGGGTCTATTTCGGCCAGCAACCTGCGTGTCTCACGGAAAAAAGACACGTGCTCCAACTTGTCAACATGGACGCTAAGATGAAAAGCAAGACGCGTAGTCCGTTAGCCTGTAAAAGACGATACTAGACAGATGGTCCAATCACATGCCAAGTATATTTTGAAAGTGTCTGCCCTTTAGCGAGCATTTTCCAAGGATGACTTGCCAGATTGTCTTGTGCAACAAACCATCTGGCGCTTATAACAAGTTGTAACAAGTTTCCCATATCAAACAGATAGATGAGTTGATGATGAGATGTGTTCACGCCAAAATAACAGTTTGGTAGGTTTAAAGAAGGTTCTTTGGTAAGCGCTCTGTCAGCGTGGGTAGATCATTTTTAGTGATTACTGGATGAGATGGTTGTTGTGCACTGTGCGTCACTGCTTTGGTTAATTCAGAGACACTTCTATTAATCCTTGTGTTTATTTGATCTTCTATATTTCATAGTTTTTTTTATTACTGTTGGTTTATGTATCCATCCTGCTCCCTTTTATTATTTACTGATTTGTTGTCTTTTAACTTACTTCTTTTTTTCCCTTCATTTCACTGCTCTTATTGTTGTATATCATTATGCCAGACATGTTTGCTAGTTTGCTACCTTTTGCTCCCATTTCATCTTAATAAATTCTTTATTGATATTACAGTTTTTGTGACGACATCTGTAACTTTCCAGCCCATATGATTGTGAATTCAGGACACTGCCGTAAAAGAGGTTAATGATCGGTTAGTTTTCCGTGAATAAAACATTGGTTGAATGAATAAATGAATTAAATTACCAAGTGTGGCATATTTTAGATGACCCTTAAAGGAAACTATGTTTTATATTATCTTGGCTTCATAACCTCATTCTTATATGACCAGTCAGGGTGGTTTGCAGAACTTTTAAAAATGTATTTATTCTATTTTATTTAGAGGGTACAGTGTACAGCTCCATAGCTGTCCCCATCCATAGCTTCAAGCTAATATGCATCCGCAGTCCTGCAGCAGGTCAGAGAAAGTGAACACTAAAATCACCATCCAAACTGTCGGATACACTTCATTAAATAAGCGACAGTGTGACTGACCTCGTCCGCTTTATGTGCTGTCCGCTACGCAAGTCAAATAAATGGTTATGGAACGGACGCTATAAAAGAAGTGGTACTGATATTATTATTGATTTTCTTTCACATTCACAAGAACATAATGCACAGAAGGAGAATCCGGGGCACTCCAGTGCTCTGGACCACTATATCGTTTTGTATTTCTTCTACATTCTTCCGCCGTAAGTTTTTATTGAGTCTCTTCCTGAACTGTCCCCCTGTTTTTGCCACATGTTGTGTTTGTCACACTTGGCTGTGATGCAATGACACATCAGCTTGACCAATCTTTATCAACAGAGCTGCCGGCAAACCTTGAAAGTACCAGGAACTCGGATTTAGTCTCACCCACCGAGCAGTCTTGTCGGAAATAAAAGCTGAACCAATGACTGTAGGCCCTTTTCACAGGAGATATTTCAACTTGTCATGGTGGAGAAAAGCACCAGTGTTACTAATAACATTAACGATGGCTCTGTTCTGTTAAAGTAAGCCATGAGAGTGTGACAGCGAGCCAGCGTGCACAGTACACCAAAGCAAATAAATGGAAGTCAGCCATCATTAATTTCATTACTCACACCTGTGTGTTCTTCCTCCGTCCGTGCCCGTCACTTTACGCGGCTACAATGTCATTTAGTGGCGGTGCTTGCTCACTCGCTCGCTCATTTCACCCTGTGTTTCACAAGGGAAGGTATTTCACCCTGCAGCCTCGCTTTCTCCATCATTTTCCTCCACTGGAGCTCAAATCTTAGCAGGAGGCCCGGCCAGTTTGATTGGCCGTCGTCCATTATCTCCCGATAACTTCCCCTCTCCCTCCCTCTCTCCCCCTCTCTTTGGCTCATGTTTTATGGATGCTAAGTGGCGAAGGATTTACGAGGAGTTTACTTCACTCATCCCTCGGTGGTTGCACTTAAAATATTCACAGTTTGGAGCGTTTTGTGCCTCCTGACGATTCCCTCGGAGGAGCCCTGATACATTATTAGCTATTATATTTGTTGTTTTTTTTGTTGTTTTTTTTTTTACGTTTTTTGATTCGGAAATCAAATGTGTGTTTTACCCCCCTGGTTTCATAAAAGCGTGGCTAGCATACAGGGTCACGGGGGCCAGCAGTTTTGATCACATAGCTGTATTTTATCCATCTGTCATGTTTTTATTTTTTTCCCCACACGGCCGACAGCAGCACAGGAAGCAGGAGTCCACTGGCCGCAGAATGCACTTAACGAAATTGTGCAGCTCCAGCTCTGTCTGCCCATGTGTGATTTTATGCGCGTTTTGCCAATATTTAGGGCGGACAGCTTCTGATATGATGAATAGGATGCAGTTTGTTTGATTACATTTGTTTACTTGGGCTTGTAATGAGACTTCCTGAATACACCGATTCCACAAAGTCGTGCATAAACATGTTCTGCTATTTGTTTGTTCTCTAGCTATTATTTTTTCTTCAGCTTCGTGTTTGACCTATAATAGGAGGTTTGTCCTTTATGATTAGATCAAGATAAACCGTTTTCACCAGATTAAAAGGTTTTAATGTTTTTCTTGAGATCAAGTTCTGGTGAACTTTGTTGTAACCCTCTAGACCCCTGTGGATTCATAGAGAACCCTTGCTTGAAGTGAGCAATTCAATCCAAACAAACAGCTGTATCTCAAAAACAGGAAGAGATTGACAATCAAAAGTTATTATTTTGAAGTACACACTTCTCTCTGTTTTCATTCAGATAAAGCAACAGAAAGCTCTAAAACGGTTGTAAACAGTAGTGAAGAAACTGAACGACAAGAAAGAAGCCTCAGGGCAATCTAACTAAAATGGGATCCACAAGAATTCACCCCGGTTCACACTCTGACAACAAAATAGATCCTTCGCTGAGAAATGTTCCACACATCAACCCACACAGCAACGTTATGACAACAACCAACAGTAGGTTGGAAGTCATTGGTGTTTCTTGCACTTTATCTGTAAAAAAAAACAAAACAAAGTACGCAGAAAAATTGCCACAACTCGGTCAGTCCACCTCACGAGACTTCGGCACACTCACAGTGTCTTTGGCGCTTTCCACGCTGCATGATGGGTCAGAACCGCTCTCACAACAGAATACCCCAACACTCGTCAGATTATAAAGAGTCGGCAGACACATTTTTTAAGTGGAAGCCCACCAAAAAGAAGCACCTATCTCAATGGTACAATGTTCATATTCTGGACAAGTCTTTCATTTTTGATACACTTGGAATTATTTCAAAATGGCAGCTGCTCCTGGGCATTGTTGCGCCCACAGGGTTAAAGGGTAACCCCACCAATTTTACACATTAAAGTGTGTTAGCAGAGTAGGATTGGCGGAGTTACCCTTTAAGGCCCGACACCCTGCGTTTAACCAGCGTCCTCCGTGTACGCTTGCAGAAACCCACACGCACATACAAGTCGACCGCTAATTCTTGTAGCCCTCAACCTCAGCCCCGTGGTGCGACAGGGCGGAGGGTGGGGGAGGAGGGTAGTGGGGTGGGTGGGGGAGGAGGGGGCGGTGTGTGAATGCTGTGCGGACCAGAGCTTCATCTCTCCTCCCTGCCGCCCTGCGCCGCCAACCTCTTTAACCCAGGGCATGGTGGGAGACAAAGTCAAGCAGACAGAACGCGGCGCTGCGCAGTTCATGTGTGTGCTCATGTGTACATGTGTGTTTAAGGGGAGTGTGTGTGTGTAGTGAGGCTGTGGCACTCATGCATTATGTGGGACTGTGCTGCAATGATGTCCAGTGGGACTCTCTCCCTCTCTCTCTCTCTCTCTCTCTCTCTCTCTCTCTCTCTCTCTCTCTCTCCTCTCTCTCTCTCTCTCTCTCTCCCTCTCTCTCCCTCTCTCTCTCTCTCTCTTCCCTCTCCCCCCCCCCCCCCCTTTGTGTGTGTCTGATGCCAAAAGGAAAAGTCATGCGCACAAATGCGTACATGCATGCAACATGCACTTGAACGCACAAAAGCACATGGTACAAGTGCTTTATTCAATCTGACACACGCTCACACACACACACACACACACACACACACACACACACACACTCACTCACACAGAGGACGTGAGGGAGGCAGCAGTATGTTGTTAGTTGCCAGGTCTAACTAGATGCCAGCAGAAGGCAGACACACAGACACCGTGTGAATGTGCCGTATCGTTTCATCATTTTTTAAATACTCTACCATGTTCGTGTTACCTGCGAGCGAAACACAATCCCGATGCACTCTGCAGTCAGTTGATGAAAGCTGTTGCAGCTCCGTGTTCTCTTTTTGTCTCTACAAAAGGAGGTTATGTTTCTGTCCCAGTGGTCGGACGGTTTGTGTGTCGTTCGCAGGATATTTGGGGGGAAAGTCATCAGCATCGAAAACAACATCAGCATAGTTTTGTTGCAGATACTGCATTTTTTTTAACGGGGCCTCTACACAATCTCTATTTACTGCTTTACTTATGTGTGTTTAAATACAGTTATGAAAAATAGCTAAATTCTTATTATAATTATAAATATTTTTATTATGTAAATGACAATGTTTGTGGTCTGTGCAGGATTAGTTTGGGTTTGTGATGGTTTCTGGGTGTTTTCTTGTGAGGCTGTAAAAAAAACATGATGGTGTTTGCTTATTTAGCATACTACCCATACTGTGCATGTTGTTGCCCTTAATTATGAACACGTCATTATAAATTCATGAAAATATTATGTATGTTTATGTACTTTCTTCTACATATTAACACTTCTGGTGTGAGTTGGGGGGGTTGTTTTTCATGTTTCACCTGCGTTGCGGCTCGTGTTCCCTGTGTCATCCTGGTTACGCCTCAGTTTAGCTTTTGAATTATTGCCTTTGTCTTTTTGGTTTCCACTGTCTGCCCGCTTTGACTCTTGTATTTGGGTCCTTTATTTTTTCTTTCTGGTAAAACCTGACAGTAATTAACTAATTAGCAGTGAAAAAACAGTGGAAAATTGCCTTTTCAAAGATAAATTAAAAGACAATGAATTCAAGCTTGCACATGTAGAAAATTGTGTCTCATACCAAGTGTGATGAGATATTTCCACTGGATTTCAGACAAATGTACTTGATGAAATGTGGGGGGTTTTTGCAGTGTGAAGCTGCAGGACATGTTTACACTGGAACACTCTCAGTTAAAGGTGATGGGGATGGACTCTGCTCTGTCGGTCGCTGACTTTATTTGCCATCACTGAAGTTTTCATTGGAGACGGTTTTACTTTGTGGCTCGTCTACAGTGATTCTCCGCTTTGATTTCCAGCTGACACAATGGGAACCAGTTCAGCAAAGTAATTAACCTCTAAATAAAGGGAACGCTGGGTGAAGCCACTGTATTGTGTCTGACAGCGCTCGTGTCAGCGGAGGTGTTGAGTTGAGAGCGGGGGATTGAGCGACTGCTTGCCGCTGTGATCATGTTCAAAATGGCTGCCTGCCCGGCGTGAGTGCTGTGTTCGGTCGGTAAAATACTGATGCTTTCCTTTCATCTGGACTGCTCAGACAGAGGTCTGTATTGATTTTTAGCTCGTTGGAACCATTACGAACACAAAGGGGCTTCATTCTCGTCCTCCCCCTCCCTTTTCATAAAAGACCTCCGCTCATGTTGCTTGTTTCTTGAGTCGATGAAGATGTCTTGCTACCATTGTACTCCCTTCAAGAGCTGATTATGGTGGAAAATCGCTTCATAAATGGCCTTCTTTTACAGTAACTTCGGCCACCTGATCGCACATGAAAAGTTTCCTAAACACAGTATTGGTGTCAACTTTATTTCCAGTGTTTGACTTGTTGTATGAGGTCAAGCTTTTCATAAATCTTAGATAAAGAGCCAAATAAGAGAATGAGTGCTGCATTCATCCAATAAAATACAATAAAAACGTTCTTATCAGCCAGCTGCCAAATCAAATGGAAGGGAACAACACATCACATAGTCCAGGACAGCCCGATCAGTGAGCTGTAAATCAAGAAAAAACTACAAACCGAGGTCTGAGGTGGCGTAAAACAGCCGAGCATCTCACAGGGATCAGTGAAAGACTCAAACAAGAAAACTGGTGTTTGTTCCATATGCTCCTTACTGTCAGCAAATTTATTATAAAGTTCAAACCCTAAAATGAATTGATCTGCTGACAAGCATCATCTGTGTATCCAAAGCCTAATGTAGTTTCTGCCTCAATTGTCATAAGACAGCTATTAAAACGAGCCACATCAGCGCTCCCCGAGAAGTTCCTTTACTGCCATGAACATGAGCACAGTGACATCCTGCTGCTGGGAGGTCTTACTGTTGCACTAAATGTGTATTAATCCGCAACTGGAAGTAGTCCCCAACAAACACACAATATACATCAGCAGTTTGAGGAAAACACAGAGTCTTTTTTTGATGTTATTCATTACATTTTCTAATTATATCTTAAGTACAGACAAATTGGCCTTGTATGAGGAAGTGAGAAAGTGTTGAGCGTTAGACGTTGTTGGTTTTGATTTAGGCTGCAACTCAAGAATGTTTACCCTGACACCAAAGCTCAAATGATAAAGCGATGATATTATATTATCAAAAGGTCAGAGGTCAACTTCACTAACATGCGGCAAGAGATACAGACGTAGTCACTGCCATACAACCAGAAAGTATAACAGCCTTATACCTCGTGCTGCGAGACTCCACAATTCATCCTCAATGCGCCTCCATATCAGATAGTCTGTTTTTGCTTTTTCCTTGCTTTTTCTGGAAAGTAGCTTAAAAAGGACTCAACCTCAATTTCGTTTTGCAACCCTGGCGTTATTAAATAATAAATGATTGTAACCTTGCAACCTTTGTAATGTTCTTCAAAGACAATGTTCTGGCCATTATTCAACGGCGTAACTCAGGAACAGAGCGGGAGACTGCGGCTACAGCGTGTTTCACTGTTGGTACTGACCTGGTGACACTAGAGATATTTTTGTGCTGCAGGGTTGAAAATGTGTGCGAAGCGACTGTATTTTTAAATCTGTAGCTTCTTTGCAGCAACATCCACATTTTAAGCACTGTTGTCCACCACGCCCAGCTCATTGGTTTTGAGCTTCAAGTGATTGTTTTTCTGCTGTTAATACCTACTAAACTTTTTTGCGTCTTTACTACACATATTACATGAGTCTGGACAGACTTGACTGGTTGGTGGAGGCGTACAGCCTTGAGGCAGTAATTCCAGTTCCATATGTGAGGCATGGCAATATTAGGTTAATGTGCTTTCCATATTATGTAGTACTTCCAATCTTCTAAATGTTATGTGGTGGGTTATATTACTGCAAAATATATAAAATGCATATATACAGGTATTGCTTTAGTGACATAAATAATAATTTGGCAGACGGATGTTTGAGAGGCCGGTCGATATTGAGCAGTTACAGGAGATGAAATCAAGGAAGTGATAAATCATTCGGGCTAAACATGCTGTTATTATTCCACTTTTCAGCTGAAATGTCATTGATTTAAACAGGTTTGGCAAATGATATGAGATGCAAAGAATTTGCCATAAATTCAGCCGAATAACGCTGCTGCATCGGATGTTTCAGCTCTCAAACAAGTGGTAAATAATGGATCTTTGTTCTGTGCAGCTGAGATCGATATATCGACGGGGCAGAGGTCAGGGGCAGTCATCATCACCCTGCTCTGTGCTGTGGGTGGGGCCTGACACCTGAGGGACCTAGGGGAAAGTGTGTCACTGGCACTAGACCTTATCCAACCGTCCGCTGATTTACACAGAGCACTGATGACAAAGCAGTTTGGCCGGCTAAAGTCCTGCTCGTCAATAGGAGCAGATTGGAAAGCTTAACTTACCTTAGCGTTAGCCTAGCATGGCTTAGCTGAGCTCGAGGGGGTTTGTTTGGTTGCAGAAGATGACAGACAGAAGATGCACTCGAGCCAGATTCCCTCACATGAGGTTTATTTTTTTTCTTGCTAGAAGAGATGATGTGAGTCGCTTTCAGACGACTGTTATGTAAAATGACAGGAGAGCTTCTGCTGCTCTGCTCTGTGAGTGTGTGACACGCTGAATGTCTGGCCCATTGATCAGAGTGAGCTGCAGTGAGTGTGTGTGTGCTCTGACCTGTTTGTGCAGTGGAGTGTGAGGCCAGCGGATGCTGTTTCAGGGTCACTGCTGGTGTGGGACTAAATGGACCAGTCCAGGAGGCCGGCCTGTCACTAGCGGCCGCCCACTCGCTGTCAGTACTACTGCTGTCACATCACTACTAGGTCATACCGAGCAGAGACTGTTTGATACAGCTTGACTCTGATGGATTGCCGCTATTGGCCTCTGCTGTCTCTTTGCTCCTGAGCGATCCTTATCTGGATTTTCTGTGGATCTTTGTCCTAAAAACACATGTGGAAAGTGTCACGTCTCAGACTGAGTGAAAGTCACATTGACATTTTTCTGGAATTGATTTTTTTTAGGTGCAGAAATATGGTTCGTCCTAGACGATAGGACCATCACTAACAGGCAGCTGAGGAATACAACTAAAAAGTCAAACAAGTTATACAGTGAGGTTTAATATTTAAAGCAGTTTTTCTCATTAGATCCACCCAGTTGCACATGTTGATTATGCAAATCGTTCCAATATTTACAAAATATTCCCAGTTAACTTATTTCATGCATAGCTGTCATTTACACTTGGGACGCCGGGGACATGTCCCCACCAGCGTTGGCCACTGAATAAACTTCTGTATTTGATGAGTTTGGAAGTAGCATTGAATCATGGGAGTTGTTGTCCTCATTGTTAAACAACCACCACTGCAAGTGAAAATCTGTCTGACTTGACATAATAGAAATGTTCACCAGTGAGGTCTTACGTATCTTGATGTTTTCCCTCAAATTATAGGGGAACAAATGAAACACACTCAGTTTTGTCCTTCTTACTTTTAAAAAGCATTTGTTAAAAATGCTCTGAAATATAGCTGGCATCAAGAAATGCTAACTAGATATACGGCTGACTGAGATTCACTGGTGCTTCCTACAGTATATGTGTAATTGCCATTGTTCTATTGACATGCTGTCGAAGTTGTTTCTGTGATGCATGTGGACGATTTTCACATTTAATGGTGAGTATTTTCATATTGTCGACTCTACAGTAGCCTAAGCTATGCCCTTTTGAGCTCCCAGTAACATTGCCCGGCAGTATTAAAGAATTTAAGACACCAATTTTTGACACAAAGTGACGCCATTGGTTTTATGTCTCCATAACTAAAATTCACACTAAAATTGCCAAATTCCACATCACAGTTCCTCTCAATTTTATTCCCACAAAACTGGAACCATGAACACGATTCTGAAAGCTCAAACCTCGAGGCAGTACAAAACTCATGACTGCCAAACTCTGAGCTTAATCCAATTCTTTTTGCTCAAACAGAAGAATTGGATCACATCATAAAGCTCACCTTGTTCACCTGGAAAACACTGGCTTTCAAAATGTCCAACCCTAATCACCGCTTGGTTTCGTTCACTACTCACCTGTTCAAACTCAACTGGCAAAACATTTCAATCACCTGCCAGATCTGAGTTTTGAGAACTTGAGCTACAGTTCAAACGACTGAGAAATCATGTCAGAGTGCGGCATTGTACTTCCTCTATAAATCAAATGAATCTGCACAGAAATAGTCTTGTAAACTGCATCCAGCATCGAAGCTCTGGTTTCCCAGAAGTTAGGACCATCACTAACAGGCAGCAGTACAGTATAATTGAAAAGTTAGATGAGTTATACAGTGAGTTAGATATTTAAAACAGTTTTTCTTATTACTTCCACTCAGTTGCACACGTTTAATTATGCACATTTTTCCAGTTTTTCAAAGAAATTTCCAGTCAGCTTATTTCATTTATTTATAAGAGGCGCGCTCAGAGCTTTGAATTGAACTTCCAGTACGGTTTGAAGGCACAGTATGTAGCTTCTGCTGCTGAGTCTGGAGTTCGGGTCCAACATGGGACCTAATGTGAAGATTGATTTGTTTTTACGTTACGTTACGTAAGCGATGCGGCCTCATGTAGTTATTACATTTACATTTAGGGCGCAGACGCTTTTGCCCTAAGCAACTTACAATAAGTACATTTAGTTCTAAGGGAAAGAACATTCAAGTGCAAATACGTTGAGTTGCGACTTCACTGAGTGACCTTTGTTTGCTCTCAGCGATGGCGGTACCAGCCGGCCAGCTGATGTAGTAGAGCGAAGTGCTTGTGCTGGGTCATGTGGACTGACCAGTGTTTGGAGGTAGATGGATTCAGTTCCGCCTTGAAGGCCAGCACCATTGTCTTTTTATCGGATACAGGCCGCAACAGGAAACCAGTGGTGGTCATGGAGGAGGGGGAGGGGGTTACATGGGAGAATTTGGGAAGCGTTCTGGATACACTGCAGCAGTTTAGTCGCAGAGGTTGGATGTCAAGCCAAGAGCGAGTTGCAGTAGTCCAGGTGGGAGATGACCAGCGCTTGCTTGCCCAGGAGTTGGGTTGTGTCCTTTGTAAGGAAAGAGCAGATCCTGCGAAAGTTGTATAGGGCAAATCTGCAGGATCGGGCCACAGCAGTGATGTTGGGTCTGTCATTGAGGATTACCCCCAGGTTCCTCACAGACGACGAATAAAATTCATAATATTTCAATGAGTAAATTGTTTGTCAGCAAGCTTTATTTTGAAAGTCTAACCGGTTCTTGCATATCACATTTCTCCAAACTTGACTGTAGAGCCCTTCAAGTGCAAAACTAATGCGAGAGGAGCAAGTGGAGCGTCACAGTTTAAGTCCAAGGCCACCGACCAAGCTGCTGTATTTGACACGCTGTGACTGAGAGCATGTAGCACTGAATCATGGGAGTTGTTGTCTTCAATGCAGATGCTATTTGACGTGACATAACAGAAATGTTCACAGGTGAGGTTATTAAAGTTTTTCTCACGTTATGTACTTCGACCTCCTTCCTAACTCGGATCTATGTCTTGACGTTTTCCCTCAAGTAATAGGGGAACAAATGAAACACAGATTACTCTGGGTTTAAACATTTAGGATCATGTTAACACACACCTCAATGGAATATATAACCAAAGTCAAGTCGTTTTTAGACCTTTTAATGCAGAAATGCATATATAGTCTTATAAAGTCACTCCCGATCATTGTGAAGGTCCGGGAAGTCTAAGCTTCTGACTACAGTATACAGTATATATAAGTATTCTTGTGATAGTAAAACTACACAAACTGACAGAAATGTGTCCCAGGCAAAGATCCCATAATGGGCCAAGCTGTTAGCTGTTTATGGTGCTGATGGATTCCTTCTTCATTGCTTAGGCAATCTATTTTAATGAAATGGATCACACTCATCATCTGCCATTTGGCTTCCACTGAATCTCCGAACTGTGCTGTCCACTGTGCCAGGGCTGCTCCGGGCAGGATGGTCTCATTGGCAGCTCCTGAATGTGTTTAAATGTGACCTTGAAGGAATCCTTTGTCACACTCAGAGCTGGACTGAACTCACAGTGAGAAACTTTATGGGATATTCCAGCATCAGTGGGGCCCGTCTGTAACGAGGCCAATCAGACAGCTGCTGCGGGATTCATAAACCTTACGCTGATGTTTTTTAATCACACTCTCCATTCCATTTTCTGCTACTCCACTAGTTTTCTGTTTTCTCTCACTCAACTGCAGTTATTGATAGCTTTAGTTTACAGTTACTTTGCAGATTCAACTTTATAATACACACTACAATCAACAAATAAATCCTGATGCATTACTAAAATTTAAGATATGATGCTATTGATTCCTGGGGGATGAATTCACAAGCTACACAGCAGTGTATGGTAGTGTGTATGGTAGACTCTGAGGCAATGTGTAGTGCAGTGCAGAAAAGAATCGTTCAGACACATTTAAACACATCCGACTGACAAAAACAACAACAGCCAAGATCATCTGCAGCAGCCGTCATCAGTGTCGTCACAGTCCAGGCAGACATTTAAAGTGCGTGTCAACAATTATCATAAAAATGAGTAGTAACCGTTTATTTCACATCCCCTGGTCCATGTATTTCCCAGGACTCCAAACAGATCACACGCCCTGTTTAGTTGAGTTATTGCCCTGGGAATAAATTAGTTTTTCGCTTGGATGATTCTGATCTTGGGGTATGTATACCTCCGACCACAGGGGAGGGGCTGGAATTCCACTGAAAGTGGATGAGATGTATCCATGCAGACCAGGTTTCCAACATTCAAATGAAGAACACGTTAATGTATCAATAAGTATAATACAGTAATACACTATATGATGGGTGAGATGGGCCTTTCTGCATAATGAGTACTTTGACTTTTTGAAGTATACTTTAATTATATTCTTTAATATTATTTAAGAACATTTTTTTCTGTTCTTAACTCCTGTGGTTTTGCTACCTTTGTTTATATAAAACATTTAAGTCTTTTTCCACCTCTATCTGGGTGGAAATGGAAATACTGGAAATATAATAAGCCCTGCTTCTTGTGTGCCAAATTGTACACAGGAAGTGTGCATATACATGATTTGTAGAATAAAGTTACCCTACTTCCTGTTAAATCAAACACAAAGCGTTCCCTTTCAGGGGGCTGCAATAGCTCAGTCCATTTGGACTCGAGGCTCAGGGCTTGTTCATGACCCGCTGGGTCAGTCAGTATGGAGTGTAGACCAAGGACGTGAACTGTTGGCTGGAGAGGTGCCAGTTCACCTCCTGGGCACTGCCATGGTGCCCTTGAGCAGGACACTGAAGCTCTAGCCGCTTGGGGCGCCTGGTACTGGGCAGACCTCTTGCTCAGACACCTCTCTTAATGGATGTGTGTTTGTGCATGTGAGTGTATTTTGGTCCAGAGTCAAAAAAAAAAAAAAGAAACTTCTTAAAAAAAAATTTATTCAATGTATGTCTTCTTTTCAGTGTTTTGAATTCTACACACATCACTTCCAAAAAACATGACGAAGAAGGAAGTCAGTGTGTACCCTTCAAAATAAAAGTCTGCACCTATTTCAGACAGGATTGTAAAGGAATTCCTGCTACACTGAGAACAGCAAAAAATGATGAATAAAACTAAATGATAATCTCATTATGAATTATGTAGTTGCAATTGATTTAGCAAAACCCCCATTTGCTTGTAGATGCAGTTTGCCCTTCAGTATGTTTGTGATATGAATGTTAATATGTGACTAATTCCTGTCAGTGTTACATGACTCCATTCTGTTGCTTTTGGTTTATTGTTCCTATCCATCTGACCGTCTCTGTGTGAGGGGCAGCGGTGTAACACAACTTCAGTCAACATATAACATGATGTGACATCTCATTATATTGTATGAAAGCAGTGTTTGAAAAGCATCACTTATTAGTTGGGGTGGTGGTTTTGTTAGTGTTTTTTATTTATTGTCAATTTGAGTTCAAGATAAGCAGATGAGTTAAACCCCTGGTGATCTGAAACAAGCAGTAATTAGAGACAAACACAGCAGGGGGAGACAAAGTGTGAGCCAGGGTTTGATCTCAGACCGGCGTGTTTCCATACATGCATACTGATGTGTTGTTATTCAAACTGGCATTTCTGTATCAAGGCGTCAAGAGACAAGAGAGTTTGTGGGCTGATATATAAGGCTTCAGAAAAGTGTGTGTGTGTGTGTGTGTGTGTGTGCGTGCGTGCGTGCGTGCGTGCGTGCGCGTGTGTGTGTGTGTGTCTGTGTGTCATCCAATCCCTTGAGAGCACATCAGTGGGCTGTGTGGATGTTCCAACCTCTGGACTCCTTTCTTGGTTGACTGGACGCTCTCTCTACCTCGAATCCTGTGAGCCTTCATCCCTCAATACACATACAAACACACACACACACACAAACACATGCACACACACACATACACACACGTACACACTCAGACACGCAAGCCCTTAACGTAAATTTGAGTGTGGTCTTTAGGGAGCAGGTGTGTCCATACATCCAAATAACAACAAATAGCATTTTTTTTCTGCTCCAACATACAAATCATCTCAGTAGATGACCTGTGCTCACACACAGAGAAATGTGTGTTTTATATTTATGTTTTATGTGAGTGACAGCACCCCCTATCTGTACAATACCCAGTCTGGATGCAGCTGTTTCCCTGCCTACAAAGACAGATATTCTGCTTTTAGCCAGTCAAGTCATTCAGTTTTACTATCTGCATCTAAAAGTTACAATATCTGATTTCTTTGGCCCCTTGTGGGCAGTGGAAACAAACTGCTTACCTATGATCACTTTAACTGGCATTGCAAACATATTTACACATCCAGCAGTTCTAGGTCATGCGTTTTGCATTTTCTGAGCTGTTTCGCCTGCTGCAGAGCAGTTTTTGCAATGTTGCATTTCTGTTGGTCCAATTTTCAATTGTGTGTGTGTCACCATGTTGTGTTATGTTCTGGTTAGGTTTAGGCAACATAAACTCTTGGTAAGGTTGAGGAAAGGATCATGTTTTGTACCTGGTTCTGCTGCCACAGTGCTGGAAATTGTCCTGAGGTCTGCTTAAAAACAGCTAGCGGTTTCACACGTACAACTGTTGAAACGCAGTCCTGAACAGTGGTCAATGGCATGGCGGCCTTCTCACCTACCGCCACCCCCTGACATGGAAGTCAGCTTACATACATGTAACATGAATGTGGTATCACACACAGTACATTGTAGAAATGTTGAAGGAAAAACACTTTACTCTGGCGACTGGGCTGGAATTTTCCCCTGCAGAGAAGGATGACTGCTCAGTTTCAGATCTGAGTTTGTCATTTCACATTAGACAGATAACTCACAGGTCCTTTTGTAGTCATGTGCATTCATATTTGTGGTAACATCTCCCCAGCCAACACAGAGACCGGCTTTAAATGAGTCCTGACGCATGTAAATGCAAACTTGAACTGTGATATTACAACAAACCCCTCAACAGCCCCGACTGCTGTTTTTCCTGATAGTTCCCGGCACCTCCATGTACGTTAATTGTGAGTACAACAGAAGAAGTGTGGCTTTCCTCACTCGGTCTCTCTTGCTGTGTTCTTGTTTGTCTCGCTGAGGGAGGAGGCTGCAGGCAGATCAGTAAAGACGCTCCTGCTCTCTCTCTCTCTCTCCATCTCTCTGTGTCCCTACAGTAAAGTACTGCACTCTGCATGGAAACAACGGGTTTGTCAGTAAAGCAGCCCCCTTGCTTGCTTCCCCACCCCCCATTTTCCCTTAACAAGAGGAACATCTTGAGCTCTTCCTTCACTTTGCCTCCCGCTCTGATTCTCCTCGTACCCGGAAACTGGCAGAGGATGCTCATAATCTTCCCTTTCTCTTGTTGTGTGTGAAAAAATGGGCAATTAAAGTGCGGCTCTTGTAGACAGCCAAAACCTTTCTATAATGAGGAGATCTCCTTAAGCAGCAAGCACTGTTTGCGCCGCGCGGCTTTATGAAAATGCAAAGTTTCCGTTTAATTCAAAGTCTGACCAATGAGACAAGAGATGCAGGTTCAGTCTGTGCTGTTTTTGATGTGATGAAGCAGCGCAGCTTGAATGCGTTGTGTTTAGTTAATGGGGAATACGTCCTCCAGAATATATCTACACACCAGCGAGCGGAGCGATTCAACGCGCCGCTCGGAGATGTTGGTACTGTTGTTGCTGTTCTAAATGAGGGAAGAGAACAGCCTTTGAGGTGAAAGCATCAGAGGAAACGGATGCGTTTGGTTTTGATCTCTGTTTACTGCATTCAGCGGTTCTCTTGAAAGGATTTAAAGTGGTAATCAGCGGGATAATGGTTTGTTATTTTGTCTCCAGTTGTGGTGCCAGGCATTCATTGCTGGGTTGATTTTTGCACCGCGTCTCCCAGTCATCACTTGTCATTAAAAAAGCTTCAGTTTTTTTGTTTTTTTTTGTTCTCAGCATCTGTTTTGGGGTGATTATGATGGCTATCTCTGCTCACGTTAGCTACCTGGCTCCTCTTCTGTTTATCTTTAAGTAAATCATTGCATCACGTGTGAAGGCTTTGGTTTCCGGGCATTGTGCGGAGATTGTATCAAACAATGTGTTTCTCCGGGGATGAGCACCCATTGTGTGTGTTGTTGTTTCGCTCCAACTGTACACAATGGAATTATCATGGGAGGAATGTGCGTAATAAAATCCAAGCAAACTGATTCACACACTCACAGTGTCCTTGTTGTGTAAGTCTGTGGATGCTTGATTTGAGAATAGTAGAGAGACCAATAAAAACAGCTCCAATGTTACATTATCTCCGCCAAGGCCCAACAGTCCCTGTTATTGTGTAGGCCTGCTGACAAAAGGTGGCAACATAACCTCCTTAGCGGAGGTAATCAAAGTATTTTAAAAATGCAGCATCTTTAAAGCTGCACTTGATTTAAACAGCAGATGAGATGACTCTGTGTGTGATGTTAAAGAGGTCGCCTGTAATGACAAGCCCAACTTGTTCTGCTGCCCCCAAGTGGCCAAAAATAGACTAGTGAGGCTCTGAATTCCAATTGTGATGGCTTCCCGAACACTTTCCCCTCAGGGAGCCAAAACTGAAACTTAAAGTGAAACTCTCGCCAAAAAGCAACCGAGGCATTAATTGTGATTGAATATGAGTCAAACCTTCATGTAAAAGCATATTTACGACAAAAGAGGCACTTTTAAGATTTACCATAGTTTTGTTTTTGGGCAAGCTCATTTTTAATGGGGTGCAGGTGCACTTTTTTGTTGATCCCCGAGTGCGACCTAACAGGCAGGAGAGTAATGGTGGACCGCTCCTCAAGCCTGCCTGTTAGTAAACTCTGTGTTCACAAACAATGTTCTCAATGCTCGTGTTCATGTGTAGAGACCCTGGTGATACTACGATCAAAGTTTCATGTTACATGTCGAGCCTTCTTAGTGTTTTAAAAATAGCGAACATTTTGATGCTAGCGTAAAAGTGCCCCTGCACCCCACTGAATATTAGCTTGCCCAAAAATGAAACTACGGTAAATCTTACGTAAGTGCCTCTTTCGTCGTAAATATGCTTTTACACGAAGGTTTGACTCATATTCAATCGCAAATAAAGCCTTGGTTGCTTTTTGGCGAGAGTTTCACTTTAACGGTGGGCCACATACAAAAAGCAAACATCTATTGTCTTGTGTGTTTTGTATTGTCAATAAGAAAAGTGGTCCTAAGAGCCCAAGTCCCCTTTATTGAAGGAAAGTGTCAGTCACCTGTCGTGGTCAGATTATGAAAAATAATAAAAATCCTACATATTTAAAGAGCATTTTACAAAGTGGTTTGTATAATTAATTCATGTAATTATTTACCTTGTTTTGGCGAGCCAGTTCAAATTTTGTGGCCAACTTTGGCCCAGGGGCCCTGCTTTGGGCAGCCTTGATTTAGATTAATTGATCTAATTAAAATGTTGGACCTGTGATGCCAGATCTTGAGCCAAGCAGAGTCTCAAGCCACACACTCACCCAGGACAAAGAAAGACTTGAGCGCAGTGTGTTGGCAGGAACTGTTTGGGATGGAAAGCACAGGAGAAATGTGGATCACACTGACAATAGAAATGGCTTTGAGGAAACAAAAGGTGTCCTGATGGAGCAAAGTGACTTTCTCAACCTTCTTCGAGGTCCCTTTTTGGCGTCATCCGGCTGCTTTCACTGTATGTTTTTAAAAATGCTTCGCAACCCACGGAAGTTAATGTCATTTTTTCTTTCTTCCCCAGTTTGCTCGCAGTACTCCCGCGGTGTCTTCGCCATCTTCGGCCTGTACGACAAGCGCTCCGTCCACACGTTGACATCTTTCTGCAGCGCCCTGCACATCTCCCTCATCACGCCCAGCTTCCCCACCGAGGGCGAGAGCCAGTTCACCCTGCAGCTCCGGCCGTCCATCAGGGGGGCTCTGCTGTCCCTCCTCGACCACTACGACTGGAACAAGTTCGTCTTCCTCTACGACACCGACCGAGGTTAGTGATGAGGATCGACTGCTTCTGCCTTTCCTCTTGGAAGCTGAAAGTTAGAAATGTGTTCTTCATGGAAGCAGTGCCAGCATGTGTTTACTTCAAATGTGTGCCTTTTCCATATAAATTGACAATTTCCACATAAGAAAAATGCACATTTTCACATGTGAATTAGGTTCATGTAGATGAGAATTTTCGCATTCTGCAACAAATCATGGCACATGAAAACGTGACACAGGGAGGTGTAAAATGCCCAACTACATCGACTGCACTTGTGCTGTGGAATCTTGCATTTACCGCACCATACAGTACAGACGCATTTTCAACATGGTGGGCTGGTAAGGTACATTAAAATATGAAAACAGTTTTAGTAAGAAATAGGCTAAGGAGTAACAGAATATTGATTTATATTATTCAGGCCCACACGGAATCTGTGCCATGAGAATTTCAATCACACCTCGGCTGTTTTTCCACAGATTTTAAACGAATAGAGATGCTGCTTGTAAAACTGGGAACATGAACACATCCCCACCACCTTTGACGTTGTCTAAATTATGTCAAAAATGTGATTTACTGCTGTGGACCCATTTGTCAACACAGATTAACTGCGAGGGATCAGATGAATGAACTCTCAATGAAAAGTGACTTTTACTCGGACAGAGGAGTGTTAGTCTGTGAAGTGCAGTACAGAGTGCAGTTTCAGCCGGCTGAAGGTCATTTGAGGTTGTTTTAACGCGTTATGTTTGCTTATCTTTCCTCTGAAACGATCTTTGTTATCTTAATAATGTCTGTCACGAAAATGACACAAAAACATTCCGCTGGATTCCACACATCGTCACACCGAATTACTGCTGAACCCTGTTAAAGATCTGCAGAGTTTAATGAGCTCTGTTTTTAAGCAAAACACAAAGTGGCAGCCATCTGGTGACAAACAGCGGTTTCCTTTTCTCTCACTTTTATTAAGCAAACGTTGTGGGCATTTGCCTCTGTCTGAGATACCGGTGCTCTATTTCATTGAAATTGTGGCAGTGAATGTCGTGTGTTTCACCTTAAACTTATATTGCACTAATAAATGTTGTTGCTGAGGTGTGAGGACCTGTTGGATGATGCGTATGGTTTATCTCTCTGACACAAAATGTCAGCAGCTCTCACACGTTACATTCAGCATGCCGTTATTTTCTTGCAAATGCTGTCAGCTTGCAGGTTTTATGTTGTTTCTTTGCCCCGATGACAAACCCAGCTGTGTGAGTGGACGTGCCTCTAAAATAATGGCTGTTTTTTTGTGTCCACAACACGTCTCGGGGCCACTAAGTGATCGATATTGCAGTGCAGCTGCTGTGAGAAGTGTGGTGGATCGTGTTGGACCTCCTCTCTATCTGTCTCTTGGCTCCATTCCCCACCTCTCAGCCGTGTGGGTGTTACTTTCTCTTTTTCCCCTTTCATATTTTCTGTCACCCACCCAATCTTTGCCCCCACCCCTCCACCACCACCGCCCCCACCCACACACGCACACACACACACACACAGAGTCAATAGGTTTGTACTCACCCCCCGTGTCACATTTCCATTACAAGACAGAATGGATATGGGCTACTGCTTGGATCTCCACATCTCGCTTTCATACATTTTCCAGAAGGTAGTCATTCTGTCATCATGCTGCTGTGGGGGCTGCAGCGAACGAGCAGATTGGATGTAAGGGGGCTACAGAGAGAGGACTGTTTCAGGACGGCCTCCCCCTCAGAACAACTCATCTCCCCGTACTCCTCTTCTCTTATCTCAGGTCGTACACGCTCGACTGGGTAAAAAGCCTCCTCTCCACTCAACAAAAACCTGCCTGTATCTGATCAGGTGTTCTCCAAAAACACAACAGAAGGTCCTCGATGTAAGACGGGCTGAGGACACGCAACCTGGCTTTTAGGTTACTTAAAGCCTCAATTTCAATCCTCAAGATCGGAATTAGCCTGTGAGAGGAGTTTAGATGTCATGGTCGGATATGTCAAGACTCCAGTGTCTAAAAAAGCAAAAAAATAGCAAGAATAAAAGCAAGAGAACTGACATTTGCTGCGTGTCGTCCCCCATCTCCTCTCCTGTCATGATCTCCGACTGCCCTGTCAAATAATAAAAGGGATAAAATACCCAAAATAAGAGGAAGAAGAAAAAGAGAAACAGATGTGTCGGTAAAGGCTGACTGTTGTGTCGCCTCACGTCGGAAAAGCTGCACTTGAAAACACCGTAAAGACGACAGCGCCTGTGTGAAAGGAAATACCTCTCTGCTAAAAAAAACCCTTTGTTGTGAGTAAGCAGCATTTTTTGACACCACTCTTGGTAATATATCTGCTTCTGATTGAGAATATTTCTGATCAAATCTGCAAATATCCATGGCTCGGTGGGTGAAATCATGGATATTACAGCGATAGGCTCAAAGGGCTTTCCTTTCTCTTTTCCCCTGCTGAACAGCCATTCAGCATTTCCAAATAGCAGTCGCCGATTCGACATGCTCAGTCAGCCAAAAAAGCCTCCAACAAGGGTGCCACGGACACTCACTGACGCCCTGACAACGCCCGACAGCTGACCGTCGGCCTGGTGTGGAGATTGTGCTCACAACACTTTTGTCCACATGGGCTGCCAGAATTAACAACAAATGAAAGTTCCTTACAGCTGCTTTCACAAACCGGAAAGTAAAGTGGCAGCTGCAGTATATACTGTATATGGTGTTTGGTTAATAACACAGTTGAATTCAAGCTATGTTATGGCTTGCAGATGTTGACAATCTTGCAGTCTGACTCTCGATATCAGATTCATCAGGCATAACTGGAGAACTTTTGTGAATACTGTTCTTGACACTTCCTTTTTCGTATTGGTGATCAGATGTTTATGGGCTTCCCATTGCAGCCTTGAGTCTGTCTGAGAGGAGAGAGGATTCACTTCTCTTTTAGGAGATGTTGGTTGTTTTCGTCCTTTTTCGTACAGCTGCAGGCAGAACAGATACCCAGGGAGGCCCGGCTATGTTCACTTTGTCATCAAACAGAGGTTGAGACAGAACCTCACTTGTTAAGTTTTGAATCTCACTTGTTGTGTGAGAAATACAAGGATGTTTTTTGAAAAAATCTATATATCCTGGGTTTGTCCATGTGGAGAGAAAAGTCAGTGTGCAGCATTAGCTGCAAAACGTGTCCGCTGTCATCAGAGAAACAAGCTCTACTTTAAATATTTCAAAGAGATTTAAAGTGCGTATGTCTAAAATGTCTTGTGTAAAATGCAGTCAATGCAATAATGCAACAATAAAGCTTATTTGAACCAGTGCTCAATAGAATATGAACATAATAAGAAAGAGGCTTCTGTGAGAGCTGGGATTTAGAAAAGGATAACAACAATAAAGTGTGAAAGTAATTTTCAACTCTGTGACCTGCTGCTACCCTACACTGACTGTTTATATTTTCGCCTGGTGTTTTGAGTAAATATCTCATTTATATCTCTATAAATGTTTCATTTATGTGCACAGCCCTTTACTGTGAGAGAGTCACACTTTACTAAGTCAGCAAACAACCTCGCCTCTATCCATGAAGGTAAGGCTGTAGAGAAATGGTCAACGTCAAATCCAAAATGATGCTTCTACTTATTAGATGGACAGTGTGATGATTGTTTAATGTCTACATTTGCAACAGCAAAAGAACAATTTAGTGTACTAATAAGACATCAGGACTACAGATTTGTACAGAAGAACTAGATACCAGTTGCAAAGATGGCGCGCATTCAAACCATTGAGAACTGCTCGTCTACTCATCTGAGTTGTGATGTCCCAGTGCAGTAATGTGAAAAGGAGGGTTTGTCAGTTCTGCGGCCAGCTAATATACAGGAACAGACCGACAATCTACACGTTACAGGTTTTGGTGACTGTTCAACAAGACGACGGCACTAAAGGGCTGTTGAGTGTGATGTCTTTCTAATTACATATTTTCCCAGTCTTATATTTCATTAGTTTTATGTCAAAATTATTATCTTTTAAATTGACACACACAATATACGTGTGATTCTTGTCACAATGCAAACGGGATCAAAACAATGATTCTCTTCATTCACTATCATACAAAGTTTTACTGGAAGAAGATCCCATGGGGGAAATCAGAAAAGGGGCGTGGCTTCTGCTCTCTGTGTCGCACGGCCTGTTTACTCCCTTCAGGTTTGTGTTTCAGTCACGGAGGTATGAAGAACATTTTACCTACAGACATGGCCAAACATGTCGCACCGTTAAAGTGCAGTGAGAGCTCTTGCCTTTCATTGAACAAGCTGCTTTCCGCATAAAAACACTCCACGTCTAATTTCAAGAAGCACCTTGTAGTAAGTTCCTTTTGTCATGCTAATGTACTCGGTGTTTAGCTAAATGCTCAGAAGTCGCGCTAACAACAACAGAGACTTCCGCCGTTAATTTGCATTGTGGAGAAAAAATGGGCAAACTTCAATATTTCTCTTGCAATTTTTAGCCCTAACAGTATTTTGTAAAGATGTAGTATAGTAAAACATGATGGTTGGACCTATCTGCTATATGCTATATGGCTTTGGTAGCGTCCTTTGACTGCTACACAACAACGACACCTTATGCTAATTGCTGGTTGGGTAAATCTAAGCAGTCTGTTACGGAGCCTCAGACATGAAATGGTCAAAAAAATAAAAAATAATTGTGGCCACTATATAGCTATAACGTGCACACGAAATAGTAATTCATGGCCATACAATACTAAATTGTGGCCACAAAATACTAATTTATGGTAAAATGTGCGCACAAAATACTAATTAACAATATTAATATCGTTCCTGGACAGCTGGCTAAGCAAATCGAGCGCACCTTCTCTAGAAACTGCAATAGCTCCCGTGATGTCCTTAAGGTGAGTGTCTTTTCTTATTCTGTAATAAGCTCGTAAACTCGTTCGTGTCTGCAGGAACTGCTGCACACACAAATGAGTTTACGCCCACACATTAGCACAACAAAACAACGTGTAGTAACATGAGGATAAAAAGTTTGTAAGTTGGGTGAGACGTCAGCAGATAGGCTACCCACAAAGTATCAATCATAGGCCTAATTAAATAACTGCCTAAATGATAAGATATATAACAGAATAACAAAAAACACTCATCTTAAAGCGAAACTCTCGCCAAAAAGCAACCAAGGCTTTATTTGGGATTGAATATGAGTCAAACCTTCGTGTGAAAGCATAATTACGACGAAAGAGGCACTTTTAATATTTACCGTAGTTTCGGTTTTGGGCACGTTAATTTTGAACGGGAGTGCATGGGGCAAGACATGCTAGCATCAAAATCGCTATTTTTAGAACACTAAGAAGGCTCGACACAACATGAAACTTTGCTCGTAGCATCATCAGGGTCTCTACTGTGAACACGAGCATTGAGAACATTGTTTGTGTACATAGAGTTTATGAAAAAGAAGGTTTTTGAACTACTCACGTTAGCTGCTGCGCTCCTGCGGGTTGCCGTCATGCCAGACAAAAAGTGTCGATCCCCGAGTGCGACCTGACAGGCAGGAGAGTAATGGTGAACCGCTCCTCAAGCGTGCCTCTAATTATGCTTTCACACGAAGGTTTGACTCATATTCAATCCCAAATAAAGCCTCGGTTGCTTTCTGGCGAGAGTTTCGCTTTAAGGACATCACATTGCCGTTTCTAGAGAAGGTGCGCTCGATTTTCTAACCTTGCTGTCCAGGAATGATATTAGTATTATTAATTAGTATTTCGTGCCCACATTATACCTTCTTCGTGGCCACAAATTAGTATTTCGTACGCGCATTATAGCGATATCATGGCCACAATTCTTTTTTTTTTTTTTACCATGTTATGTCTGGGGCTCCATAATCTGTGGCCCAACAGGTAAATTAAATTAGTCCTCTTAGCCAACCATAGTGGAAATATTGTTAATGACATAGGGAAGCAGGGGTTTTCTACATGGAAATTACTGTAAACAAACACTGTGATTCGGTCTATTGCAGATATGTAATGATAATTAACCTGCAGTTAGGCTCAGTAACTAATTCGTAATTAGCCACCGCGATTAGTTATCCGGTTTGTCAGAGAGCTGGCTGCTGGCTTGTCAACATCAACATCAAATAGAAAAATACAAGTAATTTGTTATAAAGAAATATATAAACTGATATTATTAAAATTTAGCCATTTAGCAGCAGCCTCAATATGGTTGGATTTTGTAGGGCCATTTAATTTATCATTCAAGCAATGTTGAGTTATTTACTTATCTATTCTTATCTGTTCTTTTAACTCCTAATGTGGCCTTGTGTTAATAGGGATCAAGCACGGATTCTGCATGTCAGTGGTTAAAATTGTTTTCAAATTAAAGAAATTGCTTAAAGTTTGCATCCCTATTTCAGAGTGAAATGTGGGCTTACAAGACGATTTTTAAGTATTGCAAAACGTAATGCAAAGTAAGTCATTTAGAACATGTCACAGATTACAATTTATGGTTATTCAGCAATCTGTAGTGAATTCTTTACAAAAGTATATTAGCATTCGTCTGTGGGTAGTTCAGTTCGGTGATTCTTTGTGTCTACATCACTGTTGTCACACTTGTCATTGACAGTAGCTCTTAATATACTTCTTGAAACTTGAGAGTGAAGTCGGTAAAGCGAAGTTAACACTGGTGTCACCGCAGCAGACATCTCAAACAGAATCCGTGGGTTACGTTCAGTTTGATTAAAAGAATGAAGTAATTGCTGAATTTGCTGGAGCTTGATTTCTTTTAAAGTGACAGCTCTTCTGATGGCTCTGTCCATGGTGCTGAAATCAGCCAGCAGCACCTTATTTCAACTGACTGATCACTATTGTTTGAGCTCTGCTGTTCGTCGGAGGTTCCTGTCATCCTAACAGTGGGAAACACTATCCGTCAGCGATATGATATACTGGAACAACGCAGCAGATACGAGAAACATGATGGCTCACCATGGGGACTGTTGCCAGCTATGGTTGAATGAAATGTGCTGATGACCTGCAGTTGTATCAGTCAATGCTACATGAAAAAAGAGAGCGCTTATTCTGTCATGAATTTGTGGTTTTTCTATCAACATAGTTTTTCAAAGCAGTATTTTCACCCAGCCCAGTCACCAGGATATAATGTTACCAGTTAATACTTCTGCAAACCACAGATTGAAAGTTGACATATGTACCAAATGTGGCATGAAAATGTCCACATTATATGTATGCTAGCCACCTTTCATATTAGGAGGTCGAGGGCATTGCCATGATGTCATTACAAGCCAACAAAGTTGCCAAACGGCTGACCACAGTTCGATTCACACCCCTGGAGGACTACTGTATAGGGCTGCATGATGCAGTCGAAAAGTGATATTGCTATTATTTTGACAGATAATGCAATTGCAGTGTAATTCCTGATTGAGCTGCAGACACTTTCAGCTGTTTTTGTGGCAACAAAGCTGTGCATTTTTCAAGGAGACCTGGGGACAGCTGAACCTTACGACTTTCCTAATCCTAACCAAGTGCTATTTGTGCATAAACCAGAGTATAAGCGCAGGGTTGTGACGAGTGAGAATTAGAAAATTCACCTAAACAAACAGATAATCGCAACATAACAAAACATTTATGCAAGTGATTGGGATCTTTCAGTTGTTTCATTTGTCCTTCTTTTTCATAGTTTGTCTTTCTTCTTATCAGTTTTTCATACTTCCTCCCTTTAGATCCTTTTCTCATTTATTATGCTCACCAGCTGAAGTTGATCGCTTGGCATGATCTGTTTTCCTGTCTGCCATAGCAGGAAAGCAAATTTCTGCAGCAGCATTTTTCGCAACCCTAAAATTATTAGGTGTTCTATCTGCAAAAAACTAAATGGAGAATGGCTAGTACTGTACGAGCTCAGGCACTGTCCTTCCGATTAGTATTATTATTTGTTCCTCCTGTGGAGGTTTTTGTACTGCGCACTCTGTCCATGAAGTCGCCGCGTGAGTAAGAGTGTGCTCAGCCAGTTCCTCTGAAGAGGCACGCTTGCATATTTCAAAACCTCAAATATGTCACGAGGTCTGCTGTCTTTGTTGGAGGGGATGAATGTGTGAGTGCACGTCAGCACTGCGTGGCTGTATAAGTACGTGTTGTGTGTGTGCATGCGAGTGCTTTTCAGAAGGCTTTTGGGCGTGCAGGCTGCAGCACTTTGGCCTGAGGATTTTTTTCACACACAGGCCTGGGCATTCATCCAGTATTGACTATAATGTAGAATCAGCCCACGCATGGATGAGCTCAGTCAATGAGCGCCAGTCTGATTCCCTGCATCAAAGCACCAGAGATACAAGGCGCTGGATACTGTGGCACTGTGTGTGTGTGTGTGTGTGTGTTTTTGTGTGTGTGTGACTACAGTGAGTGCTGTTCCTATTAGCCTCCCTAGAATTCCCGTAAGTACATATGCACGACAACAAAAGGTAAAACAAAAAGAATGAAATAAAAACAGATTCCAGGAAATGTTGTAGAGAGCAGATGAGACAGTAGAAGGCAGGAAATAAGAGAGGTGGGGGCAAGGAACAAAGGAGATGGCAAAAGAGCCAAAGGTAGGAGAATGCGAATAAATAAGATTAAATTGAATTATAGAGGAGAGGAAACTATGAATAGGATGAGATTAGAGAAGAAGAAACAAGGCAGGAGGGAGTTAGAGGAGAGGAAAGGAATACAGAGAAGAAGAGAGGATTCAAGGGAAGAGGAGTCCAGAGAAAGATGAGAGCAGAGGAGACGAAAAAAGGGGAGAGGAGAGGAAATGCAAACGGGCCAGTTGAGAGAGAAAGGGGTGAAGATAGAAAAGCAGTAATGGAACAAGATGAAAGAAGAGGGAAGGAGAAGAGAGGAACACAGGAAATGAGGAAAGAGAAGCTGGTGACAAGAAAGAGGAAGGAAGTAATGTAAAGAGGAAGAGAGAATAAGGAAATCAAAGAAAGGCAGAGGAAAAGGAGAGAAAAACAAGGGAATAGGAAAAAGAGGTGAGGAAAGACAAGGTATGGGGAAAAGAGAGGAGAGCATTTAAGAGAACAGGAGACTGAAGGAGGGGTTAAAGGAAAGGAGAGGAATCAAGAGGATAGTAAACAATTGGATATATAAGACGAGAGGACAAGAAAAGTAGTAACAAGAGGAAAGGAGAGGAAATGAAAGAAGGGGCGAAGGGAAGAGGAAGAGAGGATTCAAGGCAGGGAAGAAAAGAGGAGGGAAGATGAATTTGAGGATACATATGAGGAGAGGACAAGAAACTGTGAACAAGACAAAATGTAAGGAAAGAAAACAAGGATGGCCGAGGAGTGGAGGAAACACAGGCAGGGGAAATTATAGGAAAGAGCCGAGGAGAGGAAATGAGAACATGGGAGTAGAGGGAAAAAGAGTTGAAGATAGGAGAATAGAAGTAATCAAGATGTAATGAAAGGAGAAGAGAGGAAACAAGAAGTGAGGAAAGGAGAAGAGAGAGAATGAGGGGACAGGAAACAAGAAGGGATATAAAAGGAGAGGTTGAGAAAACTAAAGAGGGGGAGATAAAATGAGAGAAAACTGGTGTAAGGGAGAGGAAGGAAGAGCTGAGGAAAGGTGAGGAGAGGAAACAAGTTGGAAAGAGGAATAGCAGAGGATAAAAGAGAAGAGGAGACAAGACAAAGGAAAGGAGATGTAATGAGAGGAGATGAAATGGGAGGAAGGGAAACAAGTAGAGAGGGAAGGAAAGGAGAGGAGAGTACGAGAACAGAGAAGGGGAGAAGAAGGTTAGAAGAAACCTGGAAAGAGGAAACAGGGCAAGGAAAGAAGACAAGATGATTCAAAAGATGAGAAAAGAGGAAGGGAGCTGCAATTGGGGTAAGGAAATGTGAGAGGGGGAAGCAGGTGGAAAGGAAATTAAAGGAAAGGAAAGGAAATTACAGAAAGAAAAATATAAAACAGAAGAGAGGAAAGAGGAGAAAACAGTGGATTTAAGAAGAGGAGAAGAAGAAATAAAGAAAAACTGAGTACAGGAGCGATGAGATAAGGTGAAAACAAGAGCCAAAGAGGAAATGGGGGAGAAAAAAAGAGGAGCAAAGGAGGAAATGAGAGGCTCTTTCTCCAGCAGATGGACTGGTAGCAGCAGTGTGTACAGACCATGATGAATGGCTCCCTTTAAAAGCATAAACATCTCAATGTACTCTTCGGAGAGAAAGACGTGAAAGGAGAAGGACTGACTCACTTGAGGAGGGAGGAAGGAAGGAGGCCAAGCAGGCAGACACTGACAGTTTGCATCATACCGGGTATAGTCAGGACAACGGGGAGGGAAGAGGCAGAAATCACACATATAAACCCAGATGTGCGCTTGCTCTCATCTCCACATGCTGCAGCTGCTTCCATCTAGTGTCCAGCTCTGCTCCAATCAGCACAACATGCTCCGGCGTCAGTCTGCACACTTGCCCGTGGCTGTGTCTTTGACGCTGATGCTGATTGCGGCTGGCTGCTGCTCCACATACAGCCCCAGGGCTACACATTTATCAGCTGGTAATCAGCTGGCCCTTTGCACGCTTTACTTGGCTCGACTGCCGCCACTGTGCTTTCCTGTCCACGCGCTGTGTGCACCATGCGGCACAATAGGACGTGATGGGATACCATATTGTTGCATGGCGTACAAACAGCTCACTCCAGCTGCTGATTTGTATCCGGTGAGGTAGAAGTAACAGTGTGCATCTTGACTCCTATTGATATTAGTTTTAGTCTTTTGATGAACACTTTTATTACTTTTTGCTACATTTTCACATTTTAGTAATTAGATTTTTTTTTTTTGCCTGCTGGAGCCTCCACTGCGATTGATGTGTAAAAAATATTTTTTGTAGTTGTCGTCAATTTTTGGTTTTTATTCATTTATTTATTTTTGAGAGAAGAATTACTTTTTTTCTTTCTTTCTTTCTTTCTTTGGATCAGAAAGAAGGCCTAACATGTTGTATTATGAATGGAGGTTTGCTTTACTTTCAGCCTTTATTCAGTTTGTTTCTCTGCATTGATTACGTTCAATGCAGTTAGGTTCCCCTTTGTCGAATACATTAGGTGAAAGGATAAAGACGCACAGCAGGTTGAAGCAGGCCAGCTTCGGTGGGCTCTGTACTTCTGGTGATCTGTATTATTTAGGGATGTCCCGATCAGGTTTTTTTTACCCCGATCCCGATCCGAGTCCTTTAATATTTAGTATCTGCCGATACCGAGTCCCGATCCGATACTTAGCCTTAACTAATATTTTCCTAGATAATACAGCTGCATTAAGAAAAAAAGTACCTGCATCTAAGCTGTTCCTTAATAGGTTTTTATTATTTTGTTGAAACAAAGTATATACTTTAATATAGCTCTCTCTTATTCTGCATATGCTATTACAACATTGGCCTCCACCTTCCTTGTGTTAGCAGGTGAGTGTGTGATGCTGCACTGTGACAGCAGACCCTCGTGTACAGCCAGCTGAAGTGTGTGTGAGACGCAGCTCACGCTTGGTACCTCCATATAATCCTTTGCTTATTTCATGTACTTTACGTTGTCACATAAAATGACGTGGACACGTTGCTTGTCTATTAACGCGTTCAGCATCTCCTGGATTGCCTGCTTTACATGCTCTGCTGTATGAGACCCACAAAACTAGTGCGCATATACCGGCATGTAATGCAGAGATGGTAGGGCATACCAGGGATTCAAAAACTCCAGGTGACGAAGAAAACCCTGATCCTCTACCACAGAGATGAGCTGGTTTTCCAGAGCGATTAATTTGATGACCCTCTCTGTATTATTTGTGGACATGTCGCTGAGGATATTTCTCATAACTGAAAGTATCCGCGACTGTTTGCTGTTTTGGTCTCCTTGCCTGTACTCTCGACTGAACACGTTGTATTCTTTGAGTTTTTGTTTTGTATATGCTGTATCAAATGAGTAGTAAAATGCAGCTCCGCGAAACGGCCATATAGCAGATGTTACATGTCGCCGTTGGACTGCTTTCGCTTTCTAATTGACGTTATTTCCACACTGCAGACACTTTATTCACAGGTTTGCCAGAGTAACGCCGCGTGCGCGTCCTGCCACAAATTGTGCTCTGACGTTAAAAAAAATAATAATAAAAAAATCGGGCTTGGGTCCACGTTCAAAATTGCTGATTCCGAATTTGAGAGCTCCTTTAGAGTTTTAGAGTTTTACAGTACATTAAATGTTAATTCTTACCATTCAGAAAATATCATCAAACAAACGGATTCCAGAAGAGCTGTCACAAGAAAATGTGACTGATCTGTTTCTGTTCTGATCCAGTTCATTAGTTTTTACATTTTTATGAACTCTTGCTCATAGTGGCATCATCCGCAGGTCTTTTGTCACGAAGTCAGTCGTATTTCTAGTCTCAGCTCATTGATTTTAACATAAAAAAATGTCAGCTAAAGATGTTTTGAAGCAACTCAGGAGTTATAGTGTAGGTACTAGCTTATGCTAGCTAGCTAACTATTGCTGATAAAATCTGTTAGTGTTAATTTCAGCCAACAATATCCTCAGTTTTCAGCCAGAAATGAGACACCTCTTTTTTTTATTTACCTTCTTTTCGAAATCTTAGACACATATAGCTTTAAAACTTCCACCAATATTACTGTTTACTGCATATTTGCCATGGGAGTTTGACACTCACAGCAACAGATACATCGGACAGAGCTTAGCATGGTCAATCGTAGAATACAAGATACAAAACTAATGAAATTGAAAAGCACCACAGAGACTCTTCACATTAAGATGCTCCTCTGCCATCATACTGTAGATAATTCATAAAGGATAAAGGACAATTAGGACAAGTTCACCACTTAATTTTATTTACAATGAAGGATATACATCAAACTATCAAACTGCAAGACACCTATGCCCGCATAAACATTGACCCTACATTAAACCAAAAAAGATACTAGTGTAGACACCCGTTTAAGGACATAAACTATGGTTTCACACTACAGCCCACTAACAGTGAGCCAAACAGCTGCTCATTTGTAGCAGAAACAGCTTCAGTCAATACAGTCAATAGCAGCAAAGTAGCTGCAGCTACCAAAGGGAGTCATTTTTAGCCTGTTAGTCTGTGGCCTACACAGACTCTGTCCTTTGTATTATGTTTATTTGTCAGGGAGCATGCACAAAAACCTTCATTTCAAGCAATAACAGGAGACGCTTGAATCAGATTTAGCTACCAGGCACCATCCGTCTGCAATCCCTGGGCAGATTGACACAAATGCCACAAAGTAAATGTTAAGTTAGGAAAATAAAACATGTTCACAGCAGGGGAACTGGAGACTTTGAATGTCTTGAAAGCAGCCTCAGTCATTTTTCTGTTTTGGGTTTTCCTCTGCGGAGAAAAAACAGATTTACTGTGTGAACACGGACTCAGACTGATCAATTGACAGACAGTTCTGCTGCTTAACAACTTCACACCTAAAGTGCAACACACAGATGGACACCACAGCTTGTTTAAAGATGAAAATAACACACAAAATGGATGAAATGGGTAAAAAGTAGATGACTGATAAATGCCTATTGGATGGATTGACATTAAATTTAGTACAGATGGCTTTGGTCCCCACAGGATGAATCTCAGTAAAGGTTCTCACTGCTCAGCTGTACTTTGTTTTTATAAAAAAAATAGCAAATGTGTGCATGCAAACATACTAAGCTGAGATGATAATCATGGTATACATTAAACCTGATGAACATCATCATTACAGCATGTTGCTATGCCAACGTTAGCATATTGCTTAAGATGCCAAGGAACCACCATGAGACAAAGGCTGTGTGACTGCGAGGACGAGCTGTGTTGGCATTACCAATAGCAAGCTAATCTGAGAGTTCCCAGCTAGCAAGCGATCATTCAGCAAAGAGTGCAAACATGAATTCAGGTAGAATTAATTACACATAACAATGGCAGTTTGATATTGCCACTGTCTTTTCTGTAGTTGAAGATTATTAACAGCTGATAACAGCACAAAACAGTCTGCATTGTTTCTGTTATTTGCAGGTGAAAGATCATGAAACCGTTTTTTAAAACTGGACAAAATATTGCTGAAAAAAAGAGACACAGGAGACCGCTGTTCCAATCCAGTGTAAAACCAGAAGTCAACGAAGAGTTCTCTTAAAATAAGTTATTTACATATTGCAAGTATGGTATCGTTTGTAACTGAAATTACAGAAGTAATGTAGTTATTTTAGCCCAAACCACAATGCTTTCCTCAACATTACTTAGTAGTTTTCTTGCCTAAACCTAACCAAACAGCGTATAATGTTGGTCCAGTATGGCGTTTTCTCATGCTATTTTTTAGAAGCAGTGATATATGTTGTTTTGGGAGTGACTGGCAATCAAACTATTTAGCCATTTTGGATTGTGGATGAGTTGCCTAGTCCTATTTCTTGTTAAATTTAGTTAAAAAGTGAAATCCTTTCATTACAGTGTCACTTCACGTTTACAAGTGGAATGACATGCTAATGGCAGCTTGTTTACTTCCACCTTCAACCGAATTTGTCTTTTTTTTATTTTGTGTGCATGTCAAACCACAGATGTGGTGTTATTAGGCGTAACAACACAAAAACCTATGTAAAATATAAGCAGGTAATAGTCTTTGAGAATTTATCCTGTTGCCGACTCTGAACTGTAATGTCCAGTGGGACCTTTGATGTCAATCATTAGTATATCTGTTTGCTCTCATATCTCTAATTTTCTGCGAAAGTGTCCATCCCAAGAGTTCCACTCTGGTACCACATCTTGTACAGTTCAGTACTTCAGCAAAGCAGATTTTGAATTTCTTTGTTCTTTCGAGCTTTTGTAATATGTAACCCATTTGTCCTCTACTGACAAAATGAACAATGATTGCATCCCCATTTGGCTTCTCAACAGCTCTAGTTCTTTGTGCTAAATGTCATGAACCGGGTCTTGCTTTAGGATCAACTGAGAACAGCATGAGGTGATACATGCATGTGTGAGCACGCATCCATTTGTGAGTTGCCTCAACCATTCCCTCCTGGCACCAACATCCCTCTAATGGGGAACAGCAGAGGCCGGGGAGGGGATAGAGGAGGTTGAGAGGGAGCTGGGTTGCCAGAGCACAGGTTAATCCACTAATTGGGAGCAAAGGGAGACGGGTTGCCAGATTGTGATGGCCACCAGGAGGGGCCGTTTAAGGGGGACATCTGTTCCTGCTGGAGAACAGCCGCCCTCACAGCTCCCTAGTTTTCTCTCTGACACTCATCTTCTTTATACACAATCCTGACAGCGAGGGTCCCCCCCCCCCCCCCCCCCGCATCAACCAGAGTGCAGCGCTACATCCGAGCCTGTTTCCCCCCATTGGACCAAAAGCCAGGATCAGGCTGGAAAAGGATAAAAGCTTCTGAGAAGTTTGTTTCTGTTAGGTTCCTTCTAGATAAGGAAAGAGGTTGCTTTGCCCGAAGATGTTGTGTTAACTAAAGCCAGTTTGCCACTCAAACCGCCAATTATGAGCAATGTGGTTTGTTTCTTCAGATGGCCCACTGTGCCGCAGTTCAGCCAGGAAGTATATGAGTCAGTTTCAGCAGTAAACATATTCAGAGGCTGCAACCCTGACAGCTAAAAAACATTCTGGGAGCACTTAGTGGTCCGGTGACAATAGTAAATGTTCAGAAAAGTTCAATCTGGATCCAGATCTGAATCCAAATAAACACACTGACACTTATGGGATACATGCAGCACTTTTTATTAACACAAGTTCAGTGATTCTTCAGAAGAATGGAGGATGGGTCTCAGCCCCAGAATAGACCCATTAACCTCTAGTGATGGTTTTTTCCCACATTTCTGGTAATTTCTCTGGGAATATTGCATGGATCTTGATGAAAAAAACATGTTGTATTTTAGTGGCTTCTATCTATGAGTGAATGTGATGCAGATCTTCATAAAAATTCTGATCCAACAAATTGAAATGTATTAAATTTGATGTTTACGGAAGAGGATTAGGGCCACATGTAATTTTTTTTTTAGTTCTGACTTTAAAGTCAGAATTCTGAGAAAAAAGTCAGAATTCTGAGAAAAAAGTCAGAGTAGTTATTCCTTTAGGCATTAAGAGGACACACCATGTATGTTTTGGTGATAAACAGTGAATGAAAACTCCCAGGAAACCTTAAAGAAATACACATTTGTAAATATGAATATTCACCTGTAACTGGAGAGGAATCCATGCAAAAACTACTTTTTATTCCTTTTTTGTAATTACATCTGTCCCCCTGTATTTGTGAGATATCTGACAAACTAACTTGTTCTAATGTTCTGACCACTCTTGTTTGTTTGTTTTCCAATATAAGCCAATAACTTAATAAACCTATAGAGGGTATTGGCTGTTCTTAAGTATTCAATACATTTCAGGAAAAGAATGTTGTCGTAGAAAAAGCCTGGAAAGAAAATGGATTGGTTTTGTACTTTTTCAGTAAAACGGTCCACCATTTTGTGTTGAATTAAGCTGTACCCTGTATGTTCTATCCCCTGACATTGACGTGTCTTGTCATGTGTGTCTGACTGCATCAGGATACGCCATCCTGCAGGCCATCATGGAGAAGGCAGGACAGAACAACTGGCAGGTCAGTGCCATCTGCGTCGAAAACTTCAATGATGCCAATTACAGACGACTGCTGGAGGATCTGGACCGGAGACAGGAGAAGAAGTTTGTGATTGACCTTGAGGCAGAGAGACTGCAGAACATGCTGGAACAGGTGATGCCACCATGACATCAGCATTAAGGTTGTTTTTTGTGTGTGTGTCTCTTTACTTTGGCTGTTCAAAAGAAGCATCTGACCTTCTTTATACCTGAGGCAGAAGTTGAAATCTGCATTAGCTGCTGAAGGACATTAGGTACTGCCTATGTAGTACTGTATATTTTAACTTTTGGAGCTTCAAAAAGCAGCAGTCAGAGCGAATTGGAGCACATACCTTTTGACAAAAAGTCCACCCTCATTTACTGGTCTTAGTTTTGACATTCAAGCCTGCGGATTCGTCTTTAACAGAATTTCGCTTTCCAATGAGGAAGAATGACATCACCCAGAGTGTGAATGAGGCTACAAAACGAAATGAAATATCCTTCAAAACACACCTAGTGCTGAAAACAGATCATTCTGCAGAGTGGACTGTAGTTTCACACAGAAACATTTAGGCAAAGATGACTTACGTTGGCTGATCTGCTGTTTTATTATTGGTTTGCCACTATACTGGATTATAAATTATAATAGTGTTAAATTGATTGTTCCATACAGACAGTTTAGAAAAGTAGATAATACTACGGTTTATTATAATGTGTACCAATGGCCGTCAGTTCTGTTGGTTGAAAAAACATTGCACTTGCCAAGTTAATTGCTTAGATGTGGGAATTTGGGAACATCCCAAAAATCAACTCTAATGCAACAAGAAACACAAGCAGATGGATGATCACAGGGGATGTAAACAAACTCTGAGGTTAGGCAAACCTTTTTGGAGGGGAAAACAAAGATGAGTAGTCAAATTATTACCCAAACTGTCAGTTAAAAGGAGGCCTATTATTCTTCTTTGTTTTTTCCCTCTCCTTCAGTGTTATATTGTTTTTCATGCATACAGAAGATCTTGAAAGTTAAAAACAGAAGCTCCTCTCTCCACAGAAAACACTGCTCCTCAAATGCCTCATCAGTAATCCCGCCTTTAATTCTGTGACTTTGTGACATCACACTAGGTCACCATGTCACAAACATGAAGAATTTATGTGCTTATTTTCTACATAAAAATTGATTTTGCACAGCTGCTCTTTTGTTCTTAGTGGTGCTGGGTTAGGCATGTCTGAGCTAACCAATCAGAGCAGACTGGGTATTTGGGGGACTGGGCCTTAAAGAGACAGGAGCTAAAGCAGAGCGTTTCAGAAGGAGGGGGAATACTGCTGCAGCATGCAGTACGAGAATGAGTATGTGTTTTTGAGCACTAAAGAATGTAAACCTATTCTAGTAGTAACCCCAAATTAAATTATGAACCTAAAAATGAGCATAATGTGTGCTCCTTAGAAACGTCTGTTTAAGTTTTCAATGAATTTATCACAAGAACATCATACTGGATTCCAAAATGGTGCTCAATCACTGTAGTAAAAGTTATTCCCTGCAGGGCTAACACCAAAAAAAGTTGTCTCTCTTACTGGTTTGCCTCTATGCACATGCTCATTAGTGCGTCTGTCTGAGCCCATCGGCCCATTCATAAATATTAAATTTTCATGAAAATTCATAATACAAAGAGAATACTTCCTTCTGTCTTTGCAGTTTGAGGTGTTCTGACACGTTTTACAAAACGTCTCTTTTATAATCTGCAGGGAAAACACTTTGTGTGTTGAACTCTGGAAATAATAAGCACCAAGGCTGACATCTTATGTCATATCCAGCTCTCCCTATACATCAGTGTAGTTTAGAGCCAAACATGGTTCGACTGACCTGCTACACTCACTTTACTTTACATAATCAGGCTATACCTCAATCTAGTTGTCTGGTGTTTTTTGTCACAAATGATGGCAGTATCACTGTGTCTTCAAGATCTCACTGATTTGATTAGTGAGTACAAAATTAACTGACAGAAATGATGAACAAAACAATGAAATGAAACTCGAGCTTTGAAGAAATATCCTTTAACAACATGTTTCAATAAAGAATATGCTGCGTGATAATGAAGAGAATATTTGTTCTTAGCAGAACAAGGAAAGTAATGAGACATTTTTCTTTACCTTTAAATCCAAAACTCATTATATTTAGTAACAGTAAGATTAGTAACATCATTCTAATTGCTTAATTTATTTTCCATTCTCTGAAACGTAATGAACTGATCCCAGAAACTAAATCTCTACACAGAAGAGAAGTTACTTTACACACTCGCTCGATGTTTGTTTCCCTCTGTTTTTTTGGGGGTATGTTTGTGCTAATTAGAAACTTTCAAACTTGAAAACAGTCTGTTCTGATCTCTGGTGGTGTTATTTGGCAAAAACACACTCAGAATATGATGTTTACTTTCCTCCTTCTCCTCTTCTTCCCTCCTTTCCCTGGGGCAACTGGTGTCTCTGTAATTGTTTAATTATTCAGGAAATCTCCACTCTGACATCTGTCATAGTACTAACAATTTACTTTGCAGATGTGCAAGAAAGATAGAGAGAGAGATAGAGAGAGAGAGAGAGAGTGCAGAAAGACTTCCTGCTCCATCCTATCTTGATATCAGTGCACGGATCATCTCAAAAATAGACACAGCAGACTAACATTTAGTGCTGCGGTGGCCAGAGTTTCTGCCAAAGACATAAACATCTATTTTAGCTTGTCTTCATGCCAACTGCCAGTGTGTGTATTCACAACTCGCCAAATTCTCCTGATCCAGGACTAGGATTTGAATACATAATGGGGCCTCATTAGCTGCTTATTAACTGCAAAGTCAATACATAGCAACCAGATGTTACTTTGAATGTCATAGCATCAAATCTCTTAATGCAAATCTGTTTAATTTACAGATGGGAAAACAATTTTCTGGCAGCTAATTTGCAAGCAACTGTATTGTTGCTGCAAAATGAAAAAGGGAATGAAAACTCCTAAGAGCTCAAAGTTTTTTGAGTTTTTCAAGGAATTACAGTCCAAGGGGTGTTTAAGTAAATGTCAATGACAGATGTTGTGAAGCCCCTTTGAGACTCGCACCTTGTCATGTAAATGTGTCGGCGAAAAAGTCACTTTTACTTTTAAAGTCACGACGGCCGGATCAACATTTCCAACATGGCACGTGTCTATCTTAAATGTCATCGCATTAACGTAAAGGCTGCAGCGGCGCGAGGTTAAGTACGATGCGCATGTTTTGTTCTGCTTTTTAAAGAGCACTGTAATAAATATGTCACTTAATTATAATCTAGTTGGCACAAAGAACCTGCCTGATAAACTATGAAACTTTTAAATGTAATGGAGGTGTAAAGGAAAGACAAAACAAAACCCCTCAAACCCTCTTGAGAATTCAATTCTTATCATACATGATGTTATTGTATATTATTGTGTAAATATCCAGCAAAACACTTCACATACAGAGCAAATACCAATGAAATGCATCCCAACGTCTCATCACTCTGTTCTTGTTCACTGTTCGACATGAAATCATTAGCAGCATTTTCTACCTGATAAATGAGGAAACTGATGAGAAGTAGGTGATTCACTGTGAGAAGTGAGTGCGAGCGTCTCTTTGTGCTCCCAAAGGTTATTAATTAAAGCTTCTTTGCCAGAGTAAGTTTTAAAATCCATCAGTGTTGCAGCCTGTGAGAGAACAGAAAACTCATCTTCCTTCATTTGTGCCAAGTATCACGTGGGCACTGTGGCGCATTCTGTAACAATCTGAAGTAAGGCGTTAGGAATATGTACTGCACGTTACAGTTGCCTGGCTGTGAGTGACAAAAATCCATCGCTTTACACATGAATCACATTGACCAAGACTACGATTCTCGGGGTCTTTCAGAATTGATCCTGATTCCCCCATAGTAATGAATCTGACAATTTCTTGTCCTTCTGTACATTATTCAGTATATATAAAAGCTTTTTTTCTCTGGGGACCAGCATCTATAGAATATTGTTAGATCGCAGGCCATATTGATTTGGTTGGTGATTTAATTACTTTTAGGACTGACGGCAGTGTTTTTGGTTATATGCCCCGAAAATGGCCAATTACATTCTTAAATTCTGCTTTGAAAAGATATGCCGAGTTGTGCCAAGTGTTTATTTTTAATGTACCACGCTTAGGCCATATAATCAAATTCACTGAAAAAAAACAAGCTTATTATAATGAAATTTCAGCAGTAAATTGGGGCTGTTGAACACACAAAGAAGCCACTACATGGCAGAAGGACAAATGGCAACACACACACGCACACTGCAAATGTTGTTTTTGTTTTTCTTCACACACATGCTGGACCATGAAAGAAGGCAGGCGTCGAGAGGAAGAAAAAAAACTGACGGATTTGCTAATCCTACATTTGATTTTGATAGTGAAATCAAATGCTCATTTAGACATCCCTATATGTCAGTAAACTACACACATGGCGCTCATGTTTGTCAAAGCAGCCAGCATTTATTTGCTTTGCGCAGCTATAACTATGAAAATATATATATATGTATATTTATATATTGTCTCATCCACAGAGCTCACTGTGAATATTTTTGACTGTAACTTCTTTCAACTGAAGAAAAAGTCCCTATAAAAAGGATCGAGTGAACGGTTCCTCTAATAGGAGCAAAGTGACTTCCTTCTAACCTCAGTGGATTGCACACTAATCTCTCCTACAGCTCCATGTCGTGATTCAGATTGATATAATAGATGTATTTTTATACTTAATCTTGCATAAAGCAGCCGTGGGAGTTCACCAACAGTGGGGTTTTACCACCTGAGGCTCAGGTCTTGACAGAAGTGGAGCTGAATTGATCAATCAAAGCTTTTTTTAAAAGACTTAAAGCGCTTTTTAAGCCTAATTCATGCGCTTATTAAATGCATGTCCAGTGGGACTTTCCAGCAGATGTCAGCTTTCAAAATCAGTTTTTATCACCAAGATGCAGCTTTGTGGCTATAAGTGTGTACGTGTGTGTGTGTGCGGTGTGTGTGTGTGTGTTGTGTCGAGAAGCATTGTCTTTGAAAGCGTGAAGTGTTCACTTCCTCTGTGAGATACTGACGTGACTGTTTATCTGTTTGGACATCCGATCTTCTATGGATTAAACCTGACGGTCCCACAGTGTCAAGACACACACACTTGCCTGTCACATGCATCGTTTAATGTAATTAACGTTTGCTATGCTGTAATCCAGTCCGATTAACATTGAGCTGTGCTCCGCCTCCTCACAGATTGTCAGTGTCGGGAAACATGTCAAAGGCTACCATTACATCATGGCCAACCTGGTGAGAGGTGTTTTCTTTGTTTCCCATGTTTGATTCTGTCTTTCTTCTCATCACATGTTCTTTACCCCATCCTTACTCCCACCTCACTGTTGTTTCTGTTGTTGGCTGTGAGTTCAGATGCCGTACAGGATGCATTTTGGATGCACATTTTAACCATATGTGTTAGCAGTATTTACTAATACTGGACCAAAATTGTGACCCACATGGAAATTCTCTAATATTAGATTTTTGCTTACCTTTATTCATAGTGATTTGTCCCCAGTCCCATTTGGAATCGTGTAACAAATTGATATCTTCAAGGACAGAATGGACAGAAGGGGTCTTCCTAAGTTCTCAATATTCTATGTTCCCAGGGACCTATGTTCCTATAGTCCTAGGGTCATAAGTTGCCATGGTCCTTTTTTCCCAAGTTCTTATATTCCCCTTATTTCCTCAGCTGTACATATGTTCCCTCACAGGCTTCTATGTTTCTAAGGTCCTATTATCCCATGGTCCTATGTTCCCCATATTTATATGACAGGTAATGGGGACATGACAAAGGCTGCTATGTTCCCAAGCTCTACATATGTGCTTTCTCTGGGTCATAAGTTCCCAGGGTCCTATTTTTTTCTCCAGCTCTAGATACTGTTAGATACATTTCTCAACAGTGTGCTTATGAGCATGTTGGTTTTGTAACAAGATGGTCTTGGAAAAAATGTGCATCTATCCTTTAAGAACTGTTGTCAAAAATACTATTTCAGGATCAGGGACCTGAAGTATGGGAACTATTAAGCTCTGACACAGACTGATGTAATGTTCAGCTTCCTCTGACAGCCTACAAGGAACATGATGGTCCTGGATCAGTGCTTAAGAGCACTGACACATTTTTCACCTGCTCTTAATTAGCTCATTAATTAAAGCAAATCGGCTGTAGTTCATCATCAGTCATTATCAATACCTACAACCGCTGTCAAAAGAGTATTTTTTTGATTGCATTGTTTCTTTCTGCCATCACTGGACTCAGCCCATGACTGCTCTTTCTCCTTGTTCCCCATGAAGGGTTTTAAGGACATCAACCTGGAGCGCTTCATGCACGGCGGAGCCAACGTTACAGGCTTCCAGCTGGTCGACTTCAGCAACCCAATGGTAATCAAACTGATGCAGCGCTGGAACAAGCTCGATCAGAGGGAGTACCCTGGCTCAGACGCCCCACCCAAGGTATGTATTAGGGTCGACCGATATGGTTATTTTCAGGGCGGATAACAATTATTAGTAAACAAGGAGACCAATAACTGATAATTGGAACCCATATACATTTGCAGTAAAAATCAAACAAAAAGGCAAGGCCGAGAAAAAACAGTGATGGAATGTAACTAACTAATTTTCCATTTTCATTTCCATTTTCTATTACCACGATGGAATGGTGGATTCAGATATGTCAGCAAAGCCATTTAAACATTGTTTTTTTCTAATTAAGTGATTTTTGTCCCTTAACGTACGTGTTGTCAAATCTCAAATGTGAGCTTTAAGATCAGTACAAAATTCTCTGCAATTTAATGTTCAAATTGCTGTGAGATGGACTGAAACCAACAGCTACCTGGAGGGTGAGAAATGTGCCAAAAACCGAAGAAGAAGAAGAATGGGTAGTCATGTAAATTGCATGCTATTTGTAGTCACTGGGCTAAAATGTGCAAAAGCACAGTTCTTTCATGGTTTCTCCGGGGTAACTCGGCTGTTGAAACAGCGAAAAAAATAGCAGATAAAGCAAAGAAAGATAAAACGAGTGAGGACAGTGCCAGATTAGATGAAAAGTGTACAGTGTATATCAGCATGTTTGCAAAGTGTGCACACAGGTGCAGCAGCAGCAGTGAGACAGAAGTGCATGAAAAACTGTCTCGACATATCAGATTGTAAGCAGCATTTTTACTGTTGCAGCTGGTTTAGGCAGAACTTGTTTGTGCTACTTTTTTAATATAAAAACACTGATGTAATCTTTAGCAATGCACTCTGTTATAGACGTTTATTATTTGTTTTGTTTATGCTAAATCTGAATCTTTAAAGTAACTGACAAGTTAAGTAAATGTAGGAGAGCAAATGACTTATTTGATGCTAAAACTAATAAATAGCAGCCTTTGACAAAACAAATACATGAGCGTATACACTCAAATAACGGGCATCATCATCAGCAGCAGCAATCTGCTCCGCTTCGTCCACCGCTGTCATACGTAGTGATGTGACAGACTGACCCACTTTACATTCTTTTCAGGCGCACAGATTAAAAATGGCACTGGGGCAAGAAGGCATCACGCTATGGTGGCCAGCAAACCTCTTTACCCCCCCAGCAAATCTGTATCAAACTAAGATTTCTATTTTAAAAACCAGATGCACTGGAGTGGAAACGGTGTGAGTCAAGCCGAGTGTGCGTTTGTGTGTGTGTGTGTCTGATGGATTGGGGTGGTTCAAATTAAAAGTTTACACCACAGGGCTATATCACATGATATAATGTGTGTGTGTGTGTGTGTGTGTGTGTGTGTGTGTGTGTGTTTGTGTCTGTGTGTTTGCGTGCGAGTGTGTGTGTGTGTTTGTGTATGTGCGTGTGTTTGTCCCCACTCCATTTCTTGATAAATTGCTCTCTCTCCTGGAAATCCACTCAGACTAAATTACTCTGCTCCCCATTAAGTTTGTCCACAGCCTGAGTCACAGTCGGCCCTTCTTCTTTCTTCTAATATATTAACACCACCGGGTGAGTTGGGCCTTGTTCTGGCATGTTTACTCACTTTGCGAAGACAAATGTGATGCCTCGTGTTTCAAAGTTCCGGAAATCTGTAGGTAGTGAACTAATGAGAGATTCCTCTGTGGATGACAGCAAGCTTTGGTATGACAAGGAGAGCTGTGGTGTCAACATGTGAGCTGTATATGTATATGTTACCTTGACATCTGGTCAAGGATCTTTGCATTTACTCCTGAAATTAATAGGCATTCTTGTTATGTCGTGTCTGCCTACATTGTGAGCAGATCTCAGTCTGCAAATAAGGGAGATGGAGTTGGTGGACTTGTCAGATCAAGGAAAGTGTCGTTGGATACTCTTCGACCAAGCGAGGCTCATATGGAAAGGGAAAGATTTCTGGGGCCCAGGTGCTTGGGAGCAATGATCATGTTCATTCTAAGTATATGCAATGAAAACCACAGTTTATTTTGAACCAGCATACGCAGTATAACTCAAATACAAGCATTTCCCTCTATTGCTGCTTCAGTAAAATGTGGCCTGAAAAAATCCTGCACCATGGGCAACTGTCCAGATAACATAGGAATATTATCACTGATCTGAACTAACCACTAGCTAATGTTGGAATAAATCTCCATCCCAATGAACAACCTCCTCATAAATTGTGATGCCAGAAAAGAAAAGAAGGAAAAGAGGGAGCTGGTAATGGCTTTAGACCCAAATAAAGATGTAATGACCAACTTATTTCAGTCAGCTCAGAAAGCTGTTCCTAGCCAGGCTCTAGAGGTGAACAGTCAGGGTGCTAGTGTTAAAGCTAACACTACTAGCCAATAGGTAGCCGGTGTTTCTGGCATTGTGCTAGGCAAGCTGGGCACTTTATTCGTCAGTTGAAACAAAGCTGAGATTTAGTCTGATTATCAAGATACTTACTGACAAACTAGGGTTGTAATGAAGGATTATTTTCATTGTCAGTTATTCTGTGGCTTATTTTCTTGATTAATTAATTAGTTGGACTGGAAGAGAAGGCTGACAGATGTTGTGATCAGTGTTTCCCAAAGCCCAAGATAATGTCCTTTAAACATACGATATTCAGTTTACTTTCATAGAGGAACCAAGAAACCACAAAAAACATTTAAGTAGTTGAAATCAAATTAGTTTGAGTCATTACTAGAAATGATTACCCAATTATCAAAATGGATGACAACTAATTGGCTAATCATTGAAGTTTGACTGGCGAGATTAATACTTTTGCTAGAATTCTACACACAGTTTTTATGAAGGTGTTAGCAGTTAGCAAACTGACACTGTTTGGAAATGATAGATCCAACGGCGTCTCTCCATTCCCCTGTTTATGTAAATGTTTTGGGCAGTTTTGATCAGTGAAGATGTTCCGGACTATATTATCCCACACCTCTTCTGTTTGTGTGTAAATGTGTGTGTTACTTTGGGCAGCTCATCAAAGAGTAACAGGGGGATAGAGTGCAGCAGTCTCCGTAGAGAGCCATAATGTCACAGTGAGCAGTGGGCTAATGAATAGGAGCCACCCCCGGCCGGAGGCAAAGTTAATGAACTCCTGCTAGCCGGGATAATTAATGCCAGACTGCTACCCGGCTGGACAAAACACTCGCCTTTTCCCTTTCTTTCTCCCTGGTGCTCACTCTCCATCTTCCTGCCTCTTCGTCATTCACACAATTAGTTTTCTGCGGCGCCAGAGGTAAGTCTTAGGGAAATGTACGACTCATGACGGAGGGAGTGATTTCTGTAGACGCAAATAATCAGAGCCAACATGGAGTCTTCAGGTCAAAGATAGATTAGGGGAAATTGGGAGGTGGGCACTGTGGGGAATAAGCTCTTCCCATCGCTCCCTCTGCTACTCTCCATTTCCAGAAAATAATGAGCAGAGTAAGAACTGCTGCCTCGCCGCAACAGCCGAGCCGTTAGGAGGTACTGCCTGGCCCTGCAGAGAAACTCTCACAGGCAGCACACACAGATTATTTTAAAGAAGATCTGACCAGCAAATACTGCAGAACATTCTGCCTGTCCAGCTTAATCAGCATTTAATTGGCCTCATACCTTGTCCTGGTGTGTGTGCGTCCTCCAGCACATAAAAAACAGGCAGAACAGCAGGGTGGCCTCCAGTGTACAAAGACTGTAATTTGCAAATCAAATTGTGTGTCCACACTGGCTTTTATTTCCTTTTAATGAGTCTAACAGGCCAGAGTTGAACCTTCTGCAGTCTTTTTATGCAATGTTAAAGGAAAAATTGCGTGGCGTCAAGCAAGTAAATAACAACTTTTCAAACCAGCCTTGTATGTCAAGGTTTCTGGAGACTTGGATTACGCTGGACAAGCTGTATGGAGCCATTTTTATGTTTTTCTCTGGTATTTTTGTTTACAATTTCAGTTTCAGCAATTTTCAGTTGCTGTGAGTCTCAAGTTATGTTTTGTGGAGTACGAAACTTCACCAAACTTTCTATTGGCACTTATATAGAATATGAAAGAATATTCATTTATGGCTAAACTTTTCCTTTTAAGTTTCTCGTACTAACTGAAAAAACCAGCAGACAACCTGAGCCCATATACTGTCTGTCACATATCTCTGATCACCTCCTCTCGTCTCCCAGTACACCTCAGCGCTGACGTACGACGGGGTGATGGTGATGGCCGAGGCATTCAGGAACCTGCGCAGGCAGAAGGTGGACATCTCCAGACGGGGGAACGCCGGTGACTGCCTCGCCAACCCGGCTGCTCCGTGGAACCAAGGCATCGACATGGAACGCACTCTCAAACAGGTGAGAGGGAGAGAGGAACAGGGGGAATGAAAGACGAATGAAGGGTGTAGGAAGAGGTCTCGGTTCAGTTCTAACCAGGTTTAGGAGTCACGGTTCGATGCAAGTTTGGCACAGTGGGAATAAAAAACATCTTCCCAATGTAAGGCCAGACACTACAGGTTTCATGGAGTGGTCAAGTTTTAGATTTTGTGCTATTTTACTTTCATAACTTGTCTTTCAGACTGGTGGAAAGAAAAACATCCAAAATACACATTTATTTATTTCAGTTGAGATTTCTCCTCTGGACAGTTAATTAAAAGTGTTTTTTTTAATTAGATAATAAATCAAAAACTGTCATAAAATGTTCTCTTAGCGCAAGCAATCAATTAGGGAAGGTTCATGATTATATCTAATAATTAATTTTTTTCTTCGAGTGTCTAATTGTTTGTATAAAACTATTAGAAATGTTAAGCACATATCTTTTTCTGACACTTTGACATACATCTTTACTTCAGTAACTCATACACAAAACTTTCCAGATGTATTCCTATCTATATTCTGAAGGTTTGTACTGAGGAGTTTGTTCATACATCATTCATTGCCTGATCTATAGACTATTTATTTTTAAAAACATAGTAAAAAGGTAAAAAAAAAGGTTTTATATTGCTGTTGACATTATTTTCTGATTTATCGAGTGATCAAAAGAAATATCTGAAATTCCCTCCATAAAAACCTTTGACTCTAGTTTGCCAACAAAATAAAACAAGAATTTTGAACCTGGCTTTATCCGATAAAATGAATGCTAATGTACGTACATTCATTGGATAATGCCTAATTTGCATATTCAAACATAAAATATCATAAAATGTTTTTCTTAATGTAAGAAATGAACTTGGAGGTTTCATAGTGATATCTACAAGTTTAAGTTTTTTCCCCTCTTGTCTTATGTTTTGTCTTATGTCTGATTTACAATAAATACCTTTAAATATTGTCTTTTCACACTCTGAGCCAGAAGTCTTCATTTCAATAGCATTACATACACCAAAGCTGCCAATTTCAACTCTATCTATATTCTCAAGTTCTCAACAAAATGAAAAAATAATTTTGAATTTGGCTTTACCCAATGTTCAGATTGCTGTTTTTGAATTTTATGCACATTTCTTTTCTTTCTCAATGCATCATTTACATATCTAAACCTACTATTTCATAAGACATGTAATACAAAAAGAATCAATTGGTGAAATTTCATAAAACTGTTAAAATATCTATTCACCTGCTGTGTCTTCCTGTCAGAACAGTCTTCCATGATTTCCTTTTACTTTTTTTTTTTATCTGCTTTCGTCACTGTTAAACATCTTTATAAAATCTGGTTTATTACAAACTTGTGAGGGAAATTAACCTGAATGGACCTTCAGATGCTGATGTTTGTCCTTCAACAGTTCTGTGGAGTTAATGAATACTGTTTGCTGTTGTTATATCATATCATATTCATTTTTTCTGTGTTCCTTCTCTGTGTGCAGGTCCGGTTGCAGGGATTAACAGGTAATGTCCAGTTTGACCACTATGGCCGCAGGGTCAACTACACAATGGACGTGTTTGAACTGAAGAATAATGGACCCCGACGGGTAAAACATCACACCACCCTGCTTCCATTTTGTGTTTTGAATGAATATTTGTTCCAGTAAAGTCAGTAATACTGTATATTTTAGACAGAAATATGTGCCCACTGCTGTCATGTGTAGTATCTGGAGGCTGGGATGATGCAGTATGTAGTGTGGCGTTTTCTATTATCGTCAAGTAGGTTGTAAAAAAAAGCTCCAGCCTCTCTGCGTCTGGTATGAAAGGATGGATGTCTGTTGAGAAAATGCAGGTAAAATGGAAAGAGAGAGAGAGCACTTGTAAGAGTGATGGTGAGAGGATAAAATGAAATGGAGAGCAATCAAGGTAGAGAGAAGGAGGAGGAAGAGGGGAGGAGGGAAGAAGGGAGGGACTGGGGGAGGGATTGACTGAGGGAGGGAGGGAGCAGAGAGGAGTTCCCATCAATCAGAAGCTGCTTTGGCCTGTCTTCCTGCAGCACAGCCAGGGTCCTGTCAGGACACGGTGTGTGTGTGTGTGTGTGTGTGTGTGTGTGTGTGTGTGTGTGTGTGTGTGTGTGTGTGTGTGTCACAGCAATTCTACTGCATTTTCCATGTTCCTCAATCATCCTGATTCCCCAGCACACACAGAGGTATCAGCCAATCACAGCTCTCCGTTCCCTCTGGCCAACCAGCAGCCAGCCTGCCTGCTCAGTGTTTCCTCTCCCTCTGATTGATAGCTGCTTATGGTCGCAGTCAAAGCCGTGGTCTGTTGAAAGATACAATATATCAGTTTGTTAGAATAATTGCAGATATTGGCTCATCACATATTAGCTGAGCAGTGCCCTACCATGGGCGTCCTCTCGATGTTCCTTAGACAGAAGATGGTGATATTGTGACCACAACATACCATGTCTGTCAGTTCCAGTTGGTCAGTTTGACCCTGAAGGATTTCTGGAAGATGACAGTAACATCAGCTCAACAGTGAAATAGCTTTGACAAAAAAGAAGCAGAACAACATAGATCTTAAAACTGGAATCTTGCATGAGGGCGTTTCAGCTGAGGCTCTGCAACAATTCATTATTAGAAGTGAGTGTTTTAAGGAGGAATCACAGTAGGATGGGATGAGGTTTTGATTTGAACTGAGATGCATCGATCCACTTTTTTTTCACTTTCGTATCAATTCTGATACCTGAATGTGGGAACTCGTAATTCAATAAAATGATCTTGAATCTACTTGCTTGCTTTGTTCAGAGCTTTCAACAGAAGTTCATTCGCTTCATCAGAATGCTTAACCAGAAAATACTTTTTAAAACCATTTTTACCGGAGAATTAAGTCATGATTTTACAAAGAAAATTAAAATAATTCTGTGGAGCCTTTGATTGTTATTGGAACTGAACATACTCAAAATATTGTTTCCATTGTTTGATGGAATTTTCACTTCATCCATATTCAGGCTGATCAGTGTTTTATATTCCAATCACTAGTGTTCATCACAATATTTGTCTTTATTTAGACAAAAGAAACGATTGTAAATGTTATCATAGCAAAAGGTTCTTTAACTGTAATGTTAATGATTGTTAAAATGTAAGTTGCCTATTTTTCAACCCATTTCCACTAAATGTGTCATTATTGATGGACTTTCTCAAGACAGACATATTGTTGGACCATTTCACTTATTTATAAAACCAACTGTTTTATACCAAGCTTTGCATTTGGGCCAGAAAGGCCCAGATATTTTTTTGGCAGAAGCGCAGAGCTCCACTACTCTGTTTTAGTCATCAGGTTTGAGTCAACGACAAAAGTAATCCACAAAGATAGCACAGCGAGTTGTACACTAAATGTACATGTACACGTGAACACATACACAGTCTCATTCATGTTTTGTATCCGGGTAGATCGGCTACTGGAATGACAAGGACAAACTGGTTCTGATCCAAGACTCTCCGCTGCTTCCAAACGACACGTCTGGCATGGAAAACCGCACAGTTGTAGTCACTACCATCATGGTAAGAGACCGGCATGTTCTCGCCAACACACACACACACACACCCGCACCTATGCACACACATGCAGTCATGTTTTTAGCAATTTGTAACACCAGGAGACTTTATTATCTAGAGCTGCTGCAGATCACATAATACTTGAAGGATATGCAGGGTCATGAGCCTGAGCTTCAGTGGGAACACATCAGACCAGACCACATTTCCTTTGTTCAAGTATTACTACAGTACTCTCAGGATTTGCAGTTTAACTGCGGTATTTCTGGGTAATTCTTCTTGTCTGATGCTGTTGTATGTGCAGAAACAAAAGTTTGACTATTTTAGCTTTGCAGAAAATCATCAGGAGTAAAGTTTTTTTGGCAACATTTCGAGCAAAGAGTAGTAAGGACTGCCATTATACACAGACACTCGACATCCTCAGTGGGAGAAATCCATCCCTGAAAAGGTAGAGACTCCAATTACCCAACATTATCAGCCCCAATAGACCAGAATACAGGAGCGTGACGACATCATCTCCCCTCAAAGTCCACTTGTGTAGCCAAAAAGCCGATTTCATCACACATAACTCCTTCAACACTGATGATATCCCAGGATTTATTTTGCAAGGATGCACGTTCCCATCCAATGCTCACATTTCCCACGCTTAAAGGCCCTTATCTTGTGCACTGACAGACCAGAGTTCAGGGATCACACATGCTTTGTTACAGCAGTAAAAAGACATTTAAAGAAAGCAGCTTTCTTTTTATTACTCCAGTAGAAACTTCTGAATCAACTACCGTCACTTAGATTTTCTTTTATTGCACCGATAAACATAAAAAAAAAAGCGGCCAAACAGCTCTTTTACCAGCTGCCGTTACTGTTGTTTTTTTTTGTTCTTATTGCACAGATAAAAGAGTTCATAAAATCAGTCAAAGCATTTTTACACATGATTGAAATGAATGGCCTTTGCATGGCATGTGAATCTCTGGCTGTAAGCAGTGACTCTGACTAAAGCAGCCAGATGTTGAGCGTACATGTAGCAGCTGAGTTGAGGAGGGAAGGAGGTGGGAATGGAGAGTCACAGCTCAGCACAATCCTCCCTCTTTTCAGCCCCTGATGAGGAACCCCATTTTAAGAAACTGAGCCCCAGTTGGTGGACGCAAGCAGGATATGAAAAGCCCTTTAATGGCAGAGTGACGGACACAACAACCCGAGCCCTAAAGACTCTGGGCGAGAGGAGAGACACAGCACCTATGTTAATGGACACCCTGTTCAGAAAAATGAACAAGAAATGGAGCCACTCAGAGCCGTAATGGAGCCCCTCGAGAGGAAAATGAAATGCAAATGGAGGGAAAAGTCTCTTTTAAGGACGTGGATGGACACCCATTGGGGCTAAAATGCTCCTAAAAGCACAGTGTCTGTTTACTAGCAAGCTCCCACTACACCTGTTTGTGTGTGTTAGACTCATACATTGTCATGCCCGGTGTGTTTGTGTGGCCAATCACAGTTTGAATCCCATCCTGGTTCCTCGATGATCTATGGACCCTAAACTATAAAGCGTGGCGGTAGCAGGATGTTGAATGTACATTTTGTCTAACTGAGTTCCTCTTTGCTCTAAATCTGTCACTTTCTCCGTCTACCTGCTCTACTGTGCAGTACATTACGCACTCGGAGGGCTTCCTGTAAGCTTTAAAACAGCTTAGAAAGACTAATGCGCTCATAATCATCCAAGTTCATATCCATCACGCTTTTATGCAGCATGATATTATAGGTACATTGTGACGGCTGCCTTTCACTCCCGCTTTAAATGTTCATCAGAGTAATGTTTGTTTAGCATAAACTTAATGAAGTGTCTCAGTGTTATATTACATCACAGCTGCCTGCATGTCTTACCAACTTGTAGGGAGCCGTTATAAAGGAGCAGTTCAACGTGTCGGAAAATAAGCTTGGGTTTTGGTTTGTTCTGCAGTGAGATCTGCATCAATTTTGTCATCTGGCTGTAGATTTAAAGGCAAATAGTAGCTCTTAGCAAAACATACCCCGGCGCTTCTCTTCACTTGAACTTTAAAAGATCCTTGTAAGGCTTTTATACTAAAGCAAAAACAAAAGAAGAAGTGGTGATGACTGTATCGATTTTCTGTCACGTTTTCGTCAACACGAGATCTAAGTTTAAGTTCAGACAAAGAATTCAGGGCAGAGGCAGAGAATCAGACCACATGTGTTTTGTTTTGGCGCCACACTAGAGTTCTGCACAAACCTGACACAGAGAATCCAAATCCAGATCATACCTGCGCCAATCAGACCTGACCTGAATGAAATCAGCAAGAAGTAACAAATATGAGACCTGAACCCTAACCCGAGACTATAATTTGGGAATTTTGTTTGATGGATTTCATTGAAAGTGTGTATAGTTATTATTTGTCTTTGGTTTTAGGGTCTTTATGACGTCTCAGGCAAAGCTGCCTGGAGGTTGGCGCATTAACAGTGAAGCTCCCATAGTCAAGCCCAAAGTTTGTGTGTCGTCTTATTGGCAGGAGGAGGCTGGAAGCTTTGATGAAGTGAAGTCTTGGCTCTAAACCCCTCCATTGCACTTTAAACCTGGCACACTGTCAGTCTGCCGAAGGGCAAGAGGTACAGTACAGTACAGTCACAGTCCTGCTTTAATTGACCTTTTTTAGTGCTTTGTTTAAGGAAGTCCTAGGAAGATGGACATGGCTGGATTTTGTGGATAGAGATTGTTCTGACAAACTGACAAACAAATAGCTGTTTTGACAAAATATTGGGCATCATATGAACAGATTTGTTCTTGTTACATTCACCTATTTCCTCTTATTTAAAATTGCTTTTAGGCACAAACAGAAATCTCTAGTGGTGCATGTGCAAATAATCAACAAGGGGAACTTTTCTGTTTTTTGTATTTTGTCAGCAGTAACTTTGAGTATTTCATCATGATTATTTAGTGTTCAGATCTCCAACAGCAGGACAACGTTATGCTCCAAGTACTTGTTTTAACTCTGGATTAACATTTCTATGAATGAAAGTTCCATTTGGGGACATTCATTTAGCCAATAATCAAGTTTTGACATTCATCAAGTAGAAATAAATATTTACAAAACATTTTTGCAGTAAGAGGGTTTGCGAAATCCAAAAATTATTGCATTACTTTTGAAATAAACAGAGACAGAACAAAAAATGTTGAAGTGGTTTATACATCAGTGTGGTTGTTTTTTCACCTAAGTCTTAAATTCTGCTTTGATTCTCACTTTTACTCGTGTTTTTATTGCTGCAAGTGACAAGGACAGACTACTCTAAGTGCACAGGTTGCATATGAGGTCGAGGCTCAACTACAATATTGGCATTCATTAAAGCTCCAAGGTGAAATAAAACCCTTGACAGGACTTTGCGGCCCCACTGCAGCATCTACTCAAGGGCACTTCATGTGGAAAAAAAGGACAGTGGACATTTGCGAACATGTTTTGTATTTATGCTGCCCCTTTTTAAATGTCATACAGCTGTGTTGAATTCAATAAAAATGTAATTAGAGCCTCAAGCGGCTCCTGATGACCGAGACCTAGAAATGAGTCGCTTATCCAAAAGGGTCACTGTGTGTTTGCTTCATAAAATCATGTTTTTTGAGGTCAAGTTATTGTACAAAATGGACGCACATTCTGCTGCTTATTGCTGCTCATATTCAAACAGAATGTGCGGCAGATTGTTTATCTTACACAATCCACAAAACACTCACAAACCAAGCCAAACAGGCAGATTTTAGAAAGGCTAACAGTTGTGATGTGGCTGCATGTGTGTGTTTGTGTAACGTACGTACATATGGATTTGTGTGTGTACGCGTGCGTACGTGCTTTTAATGGCATGTTAATTAGTCTCATTAGGCAGTGAGTGAAGCAGTGTGGTTGAGATTATTGACCAGCCTGTCAGCCTCACTGGCCTTTGCGGTGAAGACCTCTGAAGCACGGCTCTCTTCTCGTGCCAAAAACACTGACTGCATTCTTTATCTCTGCCACTCCCTCTGCTCCCCCGGCTGCCAGCGCTGTCATACACCCTGCTATCATAAAGCATATGGTTTAGAGCGGTTTCCCTTTGATACATCTGCAAAGATCAACTTGTAAATTAAGTTTTCATCATTAAAATGATTGAGATTCGTTAAAAGCTCATCATGAATTCCATTTATCAGTTGTTGTAAAATGTAAGAAATTGTCAGTAAAAGAAAACATGATATTATTGTCCTTGGAGTGTTGCTTATAGAATAATGAAAGCCACCATGTGTAGAATTCATTTTGGGATGGTCTGTGTTCTGCTTGTTTTTTCGGTTGTTTTCTGACTAGTTTTCTCATAATGGGGTGGAAGAGCCGTCTGCCACAGTGTCTCTTTTGACTGTACCTACACATACTGTTGGGGCTTAAAAGTTATAATCCTTAAGATTTCAGTCCTGGTTGATCTGGCAGCAGTCATGGTTACTGTGGAAACAGCAAATGTGGTTTATGATGCAGCCAAACAAGCTTTCAGTGTTTTAAAAAAAGAATTTGGTCAACAATCAGCCTTTCTGCATCATGCCATGAGCCAGTGATTTGATGGTGCACATGCTGTGACTAGTTTTCCATATAAAGACAGAGAGCACCAAAATGTTTGTTTCCTTGATGAGGATATCCACTTGTGAAGCATCTGTGGCTTCTCCTATCCTGTCCCATCACTCTGCAGTATGCAACAGAGATCAACTGTTTAAAAAATACAAAAATGAACAATGGCTAGTTTTTGAGAAGCATTTTAGTTGAATAATTGCTGTCACTGTTAACCACGACGACAAATACACTGCATTTCCAATTACCACTTCACAATAAGTTGATAGCCTTTAAAAAACTGTCATTTGTGCTTCACCAGGAGAGGCTTCATTTAACAAGGAGAGTCCCGTTAAGGTTAAAATAACTCTTTTCAAGCAAGACCTGGCCAAGACAGTCAGTTGTTTAATCAGGTGAACTAATGCAGTGCCCGTAAGAAATATGTATTCCTATAGAAAAGTGGGAGGTTAAGTAGCTTTTTCATGGATGGCCAAATGAGGCTGTGTTTGAAGGTGGGACGTCAGGGATATTTAGGTTTGTTGTGAAATCCGATATTCCAGCGTATAATTGGCCGTTTTTGACTGTTTTTGATTTTGCCATTATATTTCATCTTAAAAACTATTTACTTGGTGTCATTATTTTCAGCACAACCTCACATGTGTGACTGTACGGTTATTTTTTTATTTTGACAAAATGTATTTACACAATGGACAAAAACATAAAATCCGATTAGAAAAAGTTCGATTTTTTTACTGTGAAAACCACAAATATGTTTAACAAACCATTTTTTATTACTTATAATGCAAATATAAATTGTTGTTTGCTAAATATGTGCATACATTTTAAGAATTTACAAAGTTATATGTAACTATTTACATTTAAATGCAGGCAATGCTCAGGTCTGTCTGAGCTCCTTCCAGCTGAATGAAGAGCTGCACTGCCTGCTCCACATTCAGCTTCTCCTCATTATTCTGACTCATTAAACAAAAAACCGACTCTACTACACACTAAACACACTACACCAAACACTACATAACACACTAACTATACACTCCAAACACGCTAAATGTCACAAATCTCTCAACTCTCAATATCGCTGTCTCTGTCGCTGTCTCTACAGTGACTGTTGTTGCCTGTCATTCATCCGCCTCCGTCCCTCCACAACTTCCTGTTCCTCAACAACCAAACTTGCTGCTTGGACACTTTCGTGACAAAAGCCCGTTTTTACCGTTTCTTCCTGCACCGGACACAAAGCAAACGTGCAATGTTCGCGAAAAAGCGTGGAGGACATTATTTACCCTAAGTCCGGTTTTGGACGTGCCGGTGCGTCCGGTCCGTCGACTCGGGAGGTGGGCCGTGTGGGTGGGCTAGCAGCTAGCTACACACGAACATCCACAGATTCCGATTTCATTTTGTTGTCCTGGCGTCTCTGGATTTCCTCAGACCCGAACAGACTTGGTCCAGACTCGTTTAGTCTCATTAATCCACAACAGTCAGTTTAGATGCACAGAACAGAACTGGACCGAACCGCCGGCAAAATCCCGGTCCAGCTCGCTCCGCTGCAGGTATAAATCTGCTTGTTTCTTAAGGTATGTCGTGGGTTTGAGCTCTGCAGTGATTGGCTCTGTTGCGCACGTGACTGTGGTGGCTCCGGTTGACAATGCTCGCGGAATTTGTAAAGCATTTATGAAATAATTTATTAACGGTATCAATGCAGTCCAAACAAATCCGACGTTGCACACCCTAGAACCAAGCAGCAGCCATGTTGAAACTCTCAGATCAGTCTGATCCTGATCCGCAGAGATATTTGAGGAACACACACACACACACACACACAGACACACACAGACAGACAGACAGACAGACAGAGATTCCTTGCTTTTATAGAGAGATGTGAAACTTTGGCTTCCTCAGGACTGTTGCCTCTACTTCTTTGATTTTGGATTTGAATGTATTTAATGAGATTGAGTGTTTGAGTTTCAAGTCATTCTATATATTCCATGCAGAGAGTTCAGAAAACACACATGCCCTTTTTCTGGCCCGGCCCTTTAGGATCATTAAACAAGTTTTGAAAATGCAAATAGTACTGAGTGGCACATCACTACTTTTTAATTTGGAGTAGAGGCTGTAAGAAATAACTTCATAAAGCTCTGACAGGCTTTTAGTCTTGTGAAGTAAAAAGTGGGGCTGATGTCAATGAGATAAAATTGCAAACATTAATGCGCTGAGTCATTTGTGGTTAGGTAGGATATTTGAATCCTGGAATGGCAAACCTACAATTGAAAACTCCGATATAGAAATTACATTGACATCAATATATAGTATCAAAAACGATGATATGAATGATGTTTGATTTCATGGAAATTTTAAGGATCATAGCTTCAGGAAAAAGACTCCTGCACACTGTCCACTTCACTTGCAATTAAGTTTATTGACAACAACATTTTGGTCCTTGGACCTTTGTCAGGTTATCTTCAAAAAGATCATAATTTGAAAGAAAATTCTGATGGGGAAAAAAAAACAACAACAAAACAGACTGTCCCAGACTCTCAAAGGCCCCAGGTTTACTGTGTGGCAATTTAAATAGATTAAATACTTGCAAATTAGTATGCTAATGTAGTTTTCACCCCTAAAGCAAAAACATATCTTTAGATATGTTCTGATCTGGTTTATAGAAGGTTGTCCATATCTCCAAATCTAACTTTAAACCTTCTGCATTTAATCGGATTTTCCCTTAACTATCTCATAATTCTTGAGCACATTCGGGATGTTCGCTGGTTTCTTTCTGAGTCTGCTGCGTGACTGGTTGCATGGCTCAGTGTTGCCATAGGGCCTCAACAGCAGGTTAGCCCTTCTTTTATGCATTTAGATTGTATTTCCGTATATTAATATGATCTGAGTTTGCAATAACTACAGTGTGCAAAGGTACAGAAAAGTGATAGATTATATAGCTAATGGCAAAATGTGTTGTAATAAGCTTCATAATTCAATGCATGTGTAAATTCTGTGAGGACTACGCTTAAATATTTCTCTGAGATTGCAATTATTAGATTAACATTTTTTGAAAGAGCTGTTGTAAGACATATATTTCATATTCCAAATGTCTTATTTTGACAGGAAACTCCTAAACTGTGGTATCTGTTATGTTGTACATTAACATTTTGTTGTGCCGCAGGCTCAGCCGAGCATTTGCATTCTCCCCACTGAGGAGTCTTTGGTTACCTTGCTTTGGCCCGGGGCAATGTCAAGCAAACACATCTGAGGAATAAATTGCTCCCGTTCTCAATATGCAATAGGCTGCCTTCCATGACAAAAGCAATTTGTTTTGAAATATGAGTGCAGAAACCATACAAGGTTTACATTCAGGTCACTTTCTTAGCAACAGCGGATCTAATGATCTATAACCCACCGCTGGTCGCAGCGCAGACTGATGCATCTACCTCTGATTACTTTAAGTGTTTGAGTCCAGTCAGGCTTGTTTTACGTATTAAGTTATTCAGTCTGACTGCAGCTCATTTCTCACTTCCCTTCAGCTTTATGTCTGCCTCCGTTTCTGCTTAGTCATACTTTCCCCCTTTCTCTTTGAATCTCTGTGTATCATGCATCCACATTAACGCTTTGATGATTTTTCTCCCCTCTCCTGCCTGAACTCCAGTCTGTGCTGTGTATATACAGCATAGGGCTGTCATTACGATAACACACGCATTGTCCTTTTCTGTTTTACGCTGAATTATCTTCAGCACAAAAAAGTTAAAATGCATCCCCCCGGCAGTCAGTTTGAAGTGCTTCTTACATTTAAAGCTGCACTTTGCAAATTTGGACAAGCAGTCAAACTCCTTGTTTGATCATCGGTATGAAAGATGAACAGCTGCGTTAGAAAAAGTCTGGTTCTCTGCTGGTGTACATAAAAACTTAAAAAGATAACCCCTACAGTAAGGAGGTTTAAATTCAACCCAGTCACCAGGATAAACTGTTTACAAACTGTCTACATTTCATACATTCCATATTCACATTGCTACAATATGTGACCACTCTTCAAGACATACATCTTCGTACATCTGTACCGGTGAAACGATTGAATATTTTTTGAGAGACTTTTGGACACAACCAGATATTTAAGCCAAACCATGATCTTATCCTTACCCTAACCAAGAGTTTTTATTTTTCATAAGCATAAGCAAAGGATTAACACAACATAAAATCTAAAAAAGGAATCAAAAGAAACATAAAGTTGCAACATAAAAAAAGGCAAGTTTGCAACATACATTGCCAAGATTTATTCTGGGTTGCACAATTTTTGTGTCTCTCACAATGAGCTGAAGCTGAAGATTAAGTTGTGGAGAAAACTGATTTTCCCTTCTACAGCTTAAATCAATTTAGTTTTGAATTATGTTTATATTTCTTCTGCAACTATGGCGCCGTGTTTTGTTCCTAACTGCAACATTCTCAATGCCGAAACCTGAACAACTGAACAGGTCGAATGTCAGTGATCCCTGAAACTACATATATGACTGCTCCCACAACGACAGAAAAAACAATTACAGATGACCGCTTAAGAGAACCAGCAACAGACGAACCGGACTGGGCCTTCGTCGTCATATGGTTACCGCTGAGAGCCAGTCGCAGTTTGGTTAGGTTTTGGAAATGATCATGGTTTGGGTTAAAAAAAAAAAGTAAGATATTTTAGTAGTAGATAATGTAAAAGATACGCTGTGTAAGTGAAATTCATTCACGATATTTGAATTAAAACGTTATGATCATAACTTGAAAGATTTTTTTTTTCATGTATAAGAATACAAAACAGTCAGCTGTTGAATGTTTTAAGTTTTTTTTCCGGTGCAGCTTTAAAATTTTACTATTTTTCTTCCTTTATGACAAATCAAATGTTTTCACTGTAATGTTCTGAACAAAATGAATTTCTGAAGTGAAAGTGAAGGGATCTTGTGGAGTTTTCTTGTTAACAAAGAAAAATCGTGGAATGCATTCTCTGCTAATAAAACTTTTAAAGCTTGCTGTAAATTGTTTCCAACCCCGTTTGCTAGCTAGCAGCCTTCTTCTGCTGCCTTTGTATGTTTCAACGTGCCATCAAATGCCAATCAATGAAAAAGCATGACACCATCAGCAACAATGTCTATTGCTTCACTTGCATGCTTGTGCATGTGATACAAACAAGATGGGGTCCCGGTCATCAAAACATTTTTCCATATCACTCTTAGTTGTGAAAAAAAGACTCCACAGGGTCCCTCTAACCTGAGCACCGGTTGGTATCAGTGAGCTGCAGCTCCTGTTTGTCATTCTGTTGTCTGTTCCATTGTGCGAGCCCTCATGTCCGTGTGTCTGTCCGTCTGACGGTTTGGTTCACTGGTTATGGTCCCTTGTGTAGGAGGGTCCCTATGTGATGCTTAAGAAGAACTGGGAGATGTACGAGGGCAACGACCAGTATGAGGGATACTGCGTGGACCTGGCCTCCGAGATCGCCAAACACATCGGAATCAAGTACAAAATCTCCATCGTTCCCGACGGGAAGTACGGCGCCAGGGACCCGGAGACGAAGATCTGGAACGGCATGGTCGGGGAGCTGGTGTACGGGGTAAGAACACTGTTATTTACTCTTTGGATGACAGGAAGTCGTTCGTGTCCCAGCTCCCTGAAACACTATTCAGAACAGAAATGAGCTTTTCATGGAAGCTGAGTCATCTCATCCAAACTTTAATTCTACGCTGTCAGTAAGATTCCGGATGATAATGAGAGACAATGTTGTGTCTTCCTCTAATCTGTGCGGACTTTTCAGTTTTCTTAAAGCTGAAAATGGACAGAATTTATTCAGCTGAGTCAACTTCATTCTTTTCAAACTGTAAGCAGCGAGTCCATGAAAGCAAGACAATATTTTCATCATTTCTTATCCTGATGACCTTGTCATAATCACAGTAAAGTCATAAAAATTTGGACTCTTTCATATCTGTGCTTGTTTAAACGTCACTAATAAATTCCTGTGTGGAAACAATTCATCATAAATTCTCTGATAAAAGCCTCTATTAAAGTTACGGCAGCCGTGACCAGCACAAGTTAATAAAGGCTTATCACGAACACAAAAAACATCGAGAAGCGCGAGCTATATTAAATGAGTCATAGCTCAAATGGTAAATTAAGCTCCATGTAGATTGTTTTGGCTCCAAATTCAACACCACTCTGCTGCTCTGAGTTTTAACAAGCTTACTGTTTTCATTAATTCACTAAATGAAATCTTTTTCAACGTTTTTTGCTTTTTTGATCCCTGTTTAAACTACTGACAAATGATTTAATTAACTTCAAATTAAACGCATTACAGGAACAAGAGTGATTTTGCAGTTTGACCTGCTGGAAGGCTTTTTATATGTGAAACATATTTGCATAGTATTTGCAACAGTTTCTGACAGTCCACGGTATGTAACTTCTGCAGCGAGGCGTCGCTCCACCAAAGAAATGAGAACAAAAGATGCAGTTTGATGACATTATGAAGTAGCGTGGAATCATGGGAGTTGTTGTCTTACTTGTTTAACAACCCACTATTGCCAATGAAAATCTGTCTGACGTGACTCAGGCAGAATTGTTAAAGGGTGAGGAAATGTTTTATTCATGCTTGTGTTTAGTCACTTTCTGAGACTTCTTTCCCTCCTCTCCGACAAATCATCCGGTGTTTACTCAGAGGTTATAGTGAACCAGTGAAACACATGGTTATCTTGAGTAACATACGGTTAACATTATTGGAAATATTTGGATTAAAGCAAAGTACACAGCTCAACAAAATGTGTAACAAAAGTTGAGTCGTTCTCTACATTTTTATTGTGGAAATGTTGCATTTAATATCTTTACTTGCTTTTAAAAAGCAATAATAATAAGTGAATGAAAATAATATTTCTGTTAGAGAAGAGGGACCCAGAGCAACACAATGAGTGGTGGTGTAGTGATGAAATTAGTGCTGAGGAAATGACATTCATCAAGAAAACAGGTCAAACATGGAGAAGTTTGGATTAACAGCAAATGAACAAGGGGAGCAAATTAGTTTGTTGAAAATATTATTATATATAAAACATTCTGTATGTCTTGTTCTGTGCAAAATACAGATTTTAATGTTGATTTGACAGAATGTGTTAACAGGCAATATTTCTTGATCTGCAGAGTTCAATTTAATCTCTGTCTGAAGCTCCTGTGTGTTGTTTGCTGTGTCGATAATTAAACCCATCTGAAATGAAGTTGTAAACAGTCTCTGGTGGTGGTAATGCCAACAGGAGGAGGGGTATTAGTGGGGCATTAGAGCTGATCTTTTGGAGAGGTTAAAGAGGAAATGTGTCTTTGTGGAGCTCGTTAAAGAATCTCTGAGGTGACGGTTTGGTTTTGGGGTTTGAGATGTCTTTGTGCCGCTGACCTTGCTGTGGGATCAAAGTGGATGCAAGCTTGCAGTGTGGGATGATGAGAGGAGTGTTTGTGCTCCCGCACTATGTTTTCAAGGACAAAAAAAGTGACAATTTTGTAACTCAGAGTTGGAGGTTTAACAATCCAAAACATTTTTCGTGAAAAAGAAAATGTTCTGCTTTGTCACTGATGGAGACAGAAGAAGAAGAATTATTTGACCTTTATCCAGTTTACAAGCTTCTCCCAGGCTTTATCTCCGCTGTGCATGAGCAGCAACAGCAATTTGTCTGAGATAAATCTGTGTTACAAAAGGAGAAACCACAGTTTTTCTGGTCTTTTTTATTGTGATGAGTTAAGTGGCATTTTCACAAAGTGGCATTTTTCTCGCCTGTGCCTCTTTGGTGCAGTGAGTCACTGTGAAGTCGAGTGCAGCGAGTGCGGGGAGAGGCGCAGCTCGGGATATGTCAGGACTGATCAAGCAGTACACTGCACTTTGGGTGTAAGACTAACCAGGTTGGTCAACAAGCACAGGAAAAAAAAGTGCAGCTGTGTTCTTGGCGGTTTGCATCTCTATAACAAGCACTGTGAGCTTAACACATCCTGTACAAAAGCGTTGCTTTGGGTGGAAGACATGATTAATGTACAATTATAATTATTTTTTTTATTTATCTACCTTTCAAACTCTCTAATTAGCTCCAGATATGGGTCTATCACACACTGATTTTCCCAGAATAACGAGAAATATAATGAGCATTTAATGTGATCAGTTGCTGTCAAGATGTTCAATTTAAAATCTGGAGAAATTCTGTTAAAAATGCATTCACTACATTATATAACGGCTTATTACGGAAGTGAAATCTGTTTCTCACAACAACGCCACAAACAATAAATCGAAGAACGACAAAGTAGAACTTAAAAACAAGTGACTTATTTAAACTCAGTGTTTATGTCAGTCCGGACTTGTCGCTCGCCTTTGTGACATCGGCAGGGTCAGTGGTGTCAAATGTGCCCTTCATGAATTCTTCACAAAAGCATCACAAACCATGAATAACAAAAGCAGCAATCAACATTAATAATAGCAAATCTTTCCATCCTCGAGGGGGGGGAACATGATGCACCCGTGTCTGCTTGGATCGCCAAAGCAACACACAAACAGGGGTCACAAGGGACAGTGTTGATTGACAGCAAGATAGCACTAGTTTATTGATGTGTAAGGCTCATTGAGGCTCATTGAGGCTGATCAGATAAATGGCATTTTCATTTGGTCTTAGTTAAAAAAAAGTTTTAAAAAGACAGAAGATCCTTGTTATTTAGGAGGGCTTGTTGTTATGAGCTTCAATTTAAAACCTGTTTATCTTAAAGTAACCCCTAGAAATCCTATTTGATTTCCTATTTTTTAGTAATTTTTATTGTTGGAAAGTCATCTCACACTACTGATCAGCCGACTCTTTGCTATAGACACAGCTGCCCCAAAAAAAGGCTTGGAAAAGCATGTGGGCCAAAACAGTGAGCCACCAGGCGATCAAATTTAATTAATACTGAACACATGTCATAAGGAGGTCTACACAGAGGGTGTCCTGTACCCCATGTGTTGTTAGGTTTAGGCTATTAAAACACTTGAGGAAAGATGCTGGTTTTGGGTAAAACAGTAAAAAGTCAGTGTGTCTGCCTCAACCAAAACCACAATCTCTCCGTAAAGTGCCACCAAGTTCTTTGAGTTGCCAAAACATATATAATTGACTTTTGTTCCACAGATTGCACAAATCACACCCTGATTCCCCCTCACCGTCTGGTCATGCTCTCTTTTACCACTTTTTAGCTTCCTCTGTCAACATCCTGTCTTCAGTGTCTTATGACTAGCTGAAGAACCACAATTGTTGGTGTGTGACGCAGTGCTGTACAGCATCACACACTTCTTGCAGAAGACGGTACCCTTTCAGTCCTAGTTACATAGTGTAGGAGCAGCTGTTCAGGGCAGTAGTCAAAGATTTCAGGCAAGTGTAGCAGCCATCCACCGAACTGATTTGAGTACAAATATTTCCTCAGTTTATTTAAAAAAAACGCAAAATCCAGACACCATAAAAACTGTTGATCTCATGTTCTTACTTTATTTATGATGTTTCAAACCTCAGACCTTCAATAGATATAATTCATAGAGACAAACAGCAGCTGTGGAATCATTTGTGCCAAAAATTGCTGTGTTTCTTATGGGCTATGGTAATGTAAACTTACCTGTGTATACATATGGCCTGGTGCTGTTTGTCTATATGAATGTTACCTGATGAGGATTTGATCCAGTGGATGTTTCTGTGAGCATTTTGCAGCAATTGAAAATAAATATGAACAAAATCTTCCATAGGTTACTCTTGGGTGAAGATTTGAGATAGTCGAGGGAGAGAATGAGCAGGGTCAGGGCAAGCCCCTCACAAGTATAGTAATACCTGTTTGTGTGTTTGAAAATGGCTGCTGTGCACCAGTTTGTGTAGCGAGCACTGCACCATTGAGTGTGTGACTGTGGGCAGACGGGAAGCTGGCACCGTTCATGGGAACGTCTGAGGACATGGAAGCCGTCAGCACTTTGCTCAGAGAACAGTCATTTCTTCTGAGTTCTCTATGAAAAGCCCTGTGCTACCACAAAAGCCCAGCCTCCCTTTAACCTGCCATGTATTTCAGCACACACTGAACGCCCCGGAGCTGTCATCTTAGTGCATTCTGCTGAGGATGAAAGGACTTAATTCGCTTTCATTTTCTTTCCCTCTTTCCTGTTTTTCTCCTCTCGGACCTCCTTAAGTGTCAGATGGTCCTAATGAAAGTTTAAAATCTTGCTGATATTAAGCCCCTTTTTGCCCCCAAGCCAGGCAGACAAGGTCATGAGTGTTGCTAAGTCACTCGCTGTAATCTGGTTTGCGGATTTGCAGCAAGCCAGTGTGCAGTTTTCCACAGCTGCAGAACCATAGAGGTGGCTGTTTCCCATTTTTGCCTTCCTGTGCTGTAAGCATATTTCTCTGACACATTATTTTATCCTCCGTGCTGATTCTCCCAGAGTTCAGCTAAGCCTCTCAGCTTTAGAGAGGGCCTAACAATTTCTTTTATCAATTTCATTTTTGTCCTCTTTCTCTTTCTTAACTTGATCACTCTGAAATGTATTCAGCAGTCGACTGAACTTGATAACTTTGAGATTTGTTCAGTCAAGGGCGAAATTCAGAGATGACGACATTAGCCGAGGAGAAAAGAAAAAGGGGGTAATTGTTGTTGTTTTGTTTCCTGATGGCTGGCTGGATATCAGCCCTTCAGCGTGTCACATGTGTGACTAAGTGATGTTTGATTGTTGCGCGGCCGGGCTCAGAGAGATGATCCATCATTTGCATTTGTTTATCTGTCATCATTTGGATTTAGAGATGCTCTCATTCAGATGGCTCATCAAATTCCTTTTCATCCAAATCCCCCACAGAAAGCGGAAATCGCTGTGGCCCCATTGACTATCACGTTGGTCCGGGAGGAGGTGATTGACTTCTCCAAGCCCTTCATGTCGCTGGGCATTTCCATCATGATTAAGAAACCCCAAAAGTCCAAACCAGGGGTATTCTCCTTCCTGGACCCGTTGGCCTACGAGATATGGATGTGCATCGTGTTCGCCTATATCGGCGTGAGCGTGGTGCTCTTCCTGGTCAGCCGCTTCAGCCCGTACGAATGGCACACCGAGGAGCCCGAAGAGGGCACCGACGGTCAGCCAAGCGACCAGCCCCCCAATGAGTTTGGTATCTTCAACTCTCTCTGGTTCTCCCTGGGCGCCTTCATGCAGCAGGGCTGTGACATCTCCCCCAGGTAAGACACACTTTTATCTCAATATCAGAGGATTTTATCTCAAAAAAGTACAAAAGTTACTGGATGTTTAGTCCATATTTGTCCTCAGGCTAGGGACACATTACACAACTTTTAAGTCGATTATAATCGCTATGTGCCATCACGGCTGATTGGATTGTTTCCTTATTAGTTTAGACAAGTGCTTAAATCCCTCGCCTGTCAAGACGTCTGTCATCATTTCAGACAAGTTTGATTCAATCAAACTAAATCTTGACACCCTCCTATGAGTGGCCTCTGACAGTGGAAAAAAAATGATGAAATAACTAAATCAGTATGTTGTCCAGTCTTGATGTCATTGGCAGAAAGCTAGATAATCTGTGCAAAATCTGTGCAAAGTGTTATTTTTAATATATCCTCACACCACTAACAGTTGCGTAGTCTGTCCTTAGCTGGAATCACAACTGAAGTTCACATTTAAGTTGCATCGTCCATCATATATCATGAAAAATCTTCCATATTAGGCTCATTGTTAATTTTCTTATTGAATTTAAGATGCATTATTGTTGGCACTGAACAAGTATCTGTCTGAAGAATGGATATTATTTATATGATACACTTCCACCATAACCATATAATTTTTAGTTGTAGTGAGATTACTTTGGCGTTTTATAATATATTGCTTAAATAATATGAAAACCTCATAATTTAGTAATAATTTAGTAAACCTAAACTTGTCTGTTGACTTAACATTAATTATGTAATTCTGCATTGATTAAGATTACACAACCCTGAAGATAAAAAACAAAAAAACTTTGTGGTTTTAATTGCTTTCTTTCAGAGATGGAGAGATCGATATCAAACTGGCATTTATGAGGCAGTGGATCAAACCATTCTGAGAAAGAGGGTGGGAGTGGCAACCTTTTTGTATTATTATTTTGGGGATTTTAGTCTTTATTTTGATAGCATCAGATAGGAGAGTCAGAGTCAAAAGCTGGCTATTTTTTGTGGAAAGTCTAACTTTAATTCTGGCGACTGGGTTGACTCCTGAGGACTCAGCCTTTGTATGTGGGAGCATGCTCTACCAAGTGAGCTATAAGGCCGCCTGGGATTCGCAAACTTTTGACACTTAAAAAATGTGCTATTTCACTTTGACTGAAATTGGAGGGGACAAATAATTATTTCCCAGGATGTGTGATTCATGCCGGTGCTCAAAACGAACAAATTTCATCCTGCATAAATAATTACACACAGTTTCAGAGCATCAGAGAGGTGTTTCTGAACCAAAGTGGTAAACCGACAAACCCACTATAACGTTCCTAGAGTCACACTGCTAGCGTAGCTACAAACAAAATCTGTGTTAATTCCTAAACTTCAGTCATATGAGCACTTAATGCCAAGTTTAACTAAACACGTCTCGTCTCCAGCACCTTGACATTGATATTAATCTTTTCATCTCACTGTTATCTTCAATGATAAGAACATTTCCTTAGTTTCTCTATAACAGTATTCAGGAAATATGAGGTTTTCATCAGACACTGATGATATGATGTGATTCATAGCCTGGTTGTATCATTTCAATAAATTACAGCACAAACCTGCTGCATATAAGTGGTAATCTGCATGAGGACTGTAGTTTAAAACCATAGTATAGAGGTATTAAGTATCAAGTTCTGTGTTTTGTGTTGTTAGCTTCTGTCTCATGTTTCTGCTGCTCATGCTGTGTGTATGCCTCTACGTGCACAGTGCCATCACACTCGTATGTATATGTGGTTGTGTTTGTGAGAAGGAAAGAGAGGAGACAGTGTGTGTCTCTGCTCGTATTGATTTTTTGTCTCTCTCTCTCTTCTCCAGCCATAGTGTTCTTCACTGTCTGACTTGCATACACGCTATGTTGAATGCTTGTAAGGGAATTAGGTTGTCTCGCTGTCTGTCAGCTTTCCAGTCGGGGCTTCGCACTGTGTGTATTTGAGCTCCAGTTACATAAGCGACCGTGCTTTTTTGTCAAGCCGCTGTCCGCTTCATGGTGTGATTCACTGAGAATACAATGTCTAGGTGTCGTCTTTCACCCTGTCTGTGACTTCTCTTCCCTTTTGTCCAAATTACGAGGCTCAAACTCAGCATCCTGCGGGCTCTGATGTCCAGTAAGAATTGCGTACTTTGGTTGAAGGGTGGAGAATTTGGAGCTTGTACAGTTAACTGTCTGCCTGTGTTCCTCTCCTGCCTTTAAGGGCTGGTCGTCTTTGTTTTCCAATCAAAGATCAGGCTTCCTGTCCGTCATCATTCTCCCTGCTGACATGCACTGTCATGGTGAAACCTATAGACTGGTAAAGCCTGTAATTCTTGATGGTTTCTCACTTCCCGTTAAGCCCTTCTCAGCTGTTTGAATGGCTTTGTCAAGCTTAAAGTTCAAGAAGATGGATTGTTTGGGTTATTTTAAGATACAGCAAAAATGGCTTCTATAGTTATTTTAAGTCGCTCATATAATACTTCTCTTATCTGCTTTATAAGCCCTTATGGATCTTGTACAGTAATAGAGTTTGTAAGATTTTAGGAGATGAAAGGAGGACCAAAACCAGCCTGTATCTTTCAGCCTCCCCCACACCAGAGGAGAACACAAGATGGAGGATCCCGAGGTACATTAGAGCGGCTTGGAAATTATAGCCTGGCCTCACGTAAGCAACCTATAGAGGACACTATAGCGGGCCTGTGACTGTGATTAAGGCCACTCATTTAAGGAGTACACTCGCTTTGTTCACATGTGTGCAGTCCACCCCCCCCACCCACCACCATAACCACCACCCCTGCTCGCCACATCTCTGCCTGTGTACTGCAGATAAGGACTTAAGAGCCGCACAACAATATCGGCGTCAGAATGGAAAGTCTACATTTCAACCCCTCTCTGTCTCTGGCTGTGGTCCCCGCTGCATTCCACCTGTCACCGCTAATCCCATGGGCCTCTCCCAATCCATCAGCACCAAGCCCCGGAGCTCAGGAGCGCTTCCACTCCAGTTTAGCCTGACAGGGCAACATGCAAATCCCCTCACACAGGGGAGATTAGACGGTGTGGAGGGAGTGACGAGGCCAGAGGTGAATGGGACGAATTTGGGGCGAGGGCCGCTATGGCTGGCTGGACGGTGGTCCGACTGCATCACAGACGGTTTCTGAAAGTTTTGAGAGGCTAAATGTTCATCTAGTGAAGGATCGACTTACATGAGCAGGTTTTGGTAGGTTTAGGTTTCACCCAGTAAATAGTTTGTTTTGACAGTCTTGCATGAATTTTACGATACCATTTCTTTGTTCCCGATATTGATTCCAATACCTTAACATTAGCCGATACCAAGTATCAATTAAATAGCAGTGTGTTAATACATATATATACAGTATACAGCAATACAAAGAATGAATGACATCAAGCTTTCTTCCATAATCTAGTTGGACAGTCAGTCATAACTGAAAAATAACAAAAATTCCAACAAATGTACGTTTGCTAAACTGTGCTTGAATTTTATAGATATTGGCTGCTTGTGCAGTGACAAATCTGTCAAGTGTCGTACAGTGTATGGGACATTGCAGGGAAGTACTAGGGTCCTGTTTTGGGCCTAATAGATTATGTGGTATTGACTCAGATCAGTGCATAGACTCATGTAGGCCTTATTGTTGGCACCCATCCAGCGTTTTAGGTGGCATCGGAGAGGCATTTCTGATGCTGGATTCATAGTGGAAAACTCCTTATTCATACTCAAATCTTGCTTGCATGTACTGATGTCTCAAGTCAGATTTGCAAAAAACACTCTTAACTGCCCAAAATGTTTTCTAAATTTCTTGTTTGAACCCGATGAATGCTACTTGTTAGACAGTAGTTGCGTAAGATTTCAGAATTGCTGTAATAACCCTAAAAATGCTGCGTGTCATCAAATGAGATTAATGAGATTATTCTAACGTGAATGTGAAAAACAAAATGGAATAAAATAATATAAAACAACCAGTACAACCTGTTAGCCATCAGCTAACAAAGTCAGAGGGCTAGGAAAAGACTTGTCACTGGGCATCTTTAAAAATAATGAATTAAAAGAAATAATGGCTTTGGTTGGAAATTTGGTTTTCCAATGTACAGTATGTGTTCAACCAGCAAGTAGCCACATTTTTTACTGTACCTCACTGTTGTTAGAGAAAGCATCTTACCACTGGAAACACTTTGGAAAACACAAGCCTTCCCCTGTGTTTAAAGCACCGGGCTTCACTAACTGAGTTTGACTTTGTTTACACACTAACAACATTTATATTAGCTGGCATCAAGTGAATTTTAATTGGTCCTCAGCTGGTTCTGTTGTAGGTGTAGTGAAGGAGGATGGCATACAGCTAAAGGTTACTTGTCAAACAAATAGCAGGTAAGAGTTAAGATAATCCGACTGAAATGCCATTTGGTGTAATTTATTCACCAATCAGTGCCCTCTTTTGACCAGCTGCCACAGATTGATACATCAGTAATGATAATCCAGTAATATAAAAGTAAAGTGACAGTACTTTTGAATGCAGGACTTTTAAATGATTTGATTTTGTAGTTGTATTCCCTCCTTGTGTGTCTGTCCTCATATATTATTCTACCTTTCCTTATATAGCAATTTATTTTACTCATTTCAAAACACAGCGGCGAAAGAAAAAAGCAGAGGTTAAAATAGCACAGAACGTCTTCCTCTCCTCTCTCTCTTGCTGTCTGTTAATAAGGGTTAATACCCCCTTCTGCTCCCTCAAGGCAGCCCATAATAATTAATTCAGTGATTAATATCCTGGTCTCCAATGGTAATGTCTCCGTGGAAACAGGAGAAGTGGGGAGCTTAAATGAAATGGTGACATGATAGTCTTTTTAATTGACTACAAATCCCAGATGAAAAGAATTTAAGTTATTTTCTCCCGAGACTGCAGGATGTCACTTCAAGTCAGAAAATATCAATACAAACATGCACCGTCTGTCACTTCATGATGCCGTAATTGGTCATGGCTGTTCCAGGTGTTGTCAGTCACTTCCATCTCATTGCAGCAGATGGATTATCTTTGTCTCCTCTGCTGAGTCACAGTTGCCACGTCTCTGGCGAGCTAATGAGAATGCAGCGATTGGCTTGATTAGTCCTGATTAACTCGGAGTGAGTGCATACTGATGGCAAATTTCCTGATGGCGACAGATGAAGCGTAACTTTTAATTTGAGTTGTGGATTTAGGCCAACAAAAGCTGCGTTTGAAAAGGAGAAATGACTTTCAAGTGGTCTATCTGCAAGACTCCCATTATTCTATTAATTCAATGCCAATTAGCTTTGTTATCCAGCTGACACACTGCTGTTCTGCTGCATCGCTTACTGCTTATGTCAGCAGGGCTCGTCCTTCGTCACACTCGCTTGATTTGGTGCACTATTCTCTCAAATTATATGCATTGCCAGAGGCTCTGATTGCATCAGAATGTACAACAGTGGTCTTTCACTTCAAAGTCTAGAGACTGTTTAGTGTTTCCTGCTTTGAAATCGTGGTGGAAAAGAAGGTAGCTTTCCTAAAGTCTCAGGCTGTTATTGAACGTATTATTTGTGTAGCCTTGGTTCAACCTTCTTTTCTTTGTGACACCTTTATACTATCAGTGCAGCATTTTTTTTATCAGTGCATAAACACAGAACAGAGACCTCATGTGGGAATAAGCAAACAAGACAGCAACAAAACAAAACAAAAAAAAACAACGTTGATAAAATGTCATGCTTTAATGTTCTTAAAACATATGATTTTTCTCATGCTGTCCATTCCTGTAGTGCCTATATTCACTGTCTATCAGAATGGTTTTGGTCCCTGTTAGACCCCCCTCCCAAAAAGCACGGTCTTCTTGATTGGTCAGCCTCCACAGGCCTGAGCAGGTAACACCTCCTGTTGTTTTGCATTAGATCTGCTGGTGTTTTTGAAACAACGGCAGATAGGCGCCGTGACTGAAGGCTGTAACTGAATAGTCGTGACATCACAACCTTACAGAAGACCAGACGACTTGTTTAAAGGCACAGTTTCTGGAGACGGGGTTCAGCCTTTAGGCATTAATCAAAAGAGACATACAAATCTTATTTTCAGTAGTATTTTTTTTTGTAGTAGTTTTTGTAGTATAAAGATAGTCCAAGAAATAATGTCACAATAGGCAAAAATACCAATGTAGGCACTCGGGAAATACTGTATTTCTATTGCAGAAAACTAAATCTTAAAAACCAAAATATGTCCATGTTGCATTGAGCTGTCGAGTGTTTATTTGTATTATATAGTATTTTTATATTTTTTATATCTTTGTTTAGAAATCTTTTTTGTTAATAAATAAATCGTTTTTAGAACAAGTATTTCCATCCTAACGTTAGATTTGTACCCAACTGTTATCTGCGGGCTCTTTATTATTTGAAACCAGGCTTCTATTTAAGTATTTACAGTTAGGCAGTGATTTTAAAATTGTACATCAGTGCTGCAGCTGAGGCGGAGAGACAGAGGACAGAAAACTGAAGTAGAGGCAGAGATTGACGGTTTGTCTGCTATGAATAAGTCAAACAGCGCTGTCTCGCCCCCAGGTGTCACCCTGGGAGCACACCATCACCTCGTCATTTATTTAGGCTCCGCTCAAGGTCAGAGCTCTCTCTTCACTTTATCACCTCCTCTTCCTCTTCATGTTGCTGAAAGTCCCCATTTCGCTCAATCTGTCCCACAAATATTCCCTAAATCCTTAGAAAACCTCCACACTCTGCACCAAATCATCTCTGACAGCAGCTTTTTATTTCTCACATCAAAGGAAGGAAGGGAGAGAAGTGGGGCATTAAAGTTTGCTACCTCACATCACATTATGACATATTTTTTTGCAGATTGGTAACTGATATTAACGTGAACCATAATTGTATTTTAATACTTTTCCCGAATGTTTTTTTTATCTTTTAACTTCCACTTAACCTCCTCAACATTGTTTTACTTTTAAGTGCCCCTTTCTGTGTCTTCAGATTGGGAAAATAAGCATTCTTTTACATTCTATGACACTATCACGTATATATTGTATATTCTGTATGCTGCTTGTTCCAGCTGTTCTTTGAAGCTTTACGACGCATACACTGTGTGAAATATTTAGACCTGTTACACCATTTATCGTGGAGGTTTGCTGGATGTCTCCCTATCGTTCAGCCTGTCACGTTTGGTGTATTTTGAAAGCAGCAGGCAATTTGAGGTGGGATCCTGTCCTCCGTGTAAAAGCTCCATTTTGTAAGAAAGTTGATTTTTGGGTGTCATTCTCAACTTGTCAAAAACTGGCGCTTTGAGAAGACGACCAACCTGACCTACAATCCCAAGGTGTCAATATTTTTTTGACGAGTCAGGAATGAGATTCAGAAATCAATTTTAAAAGTGGAGGTTTTTTTAAAAGAAATGACCAAAATGTACATCCCATGTTAACCTGCAATCCCCCCTCTTTATCCCTGAGTGAAAGAGAGTGTAGAGGCAAAGGGGTTCTTTTTAATGTGTTGCCCAACTCATTGATATTGATAGCAGATCAATGTGTCAGCTTCATTTCGGATCTATAATATTTCCTGAACTATATACTTTAGATACTATCCAGCAACAGATTTGTGTGTTCTGCCATCTAGCTGCGATGGCAAGTCGTAATGACTCACTCAACATTATTCATATTGTACATAATAGATTTTAATTACAACAATAGCCAGGATAGATGATGGAGAAATAGAGACAGGATACAGACGCTTACAGGATGTTTTCATCCTTTGCACACCCAAAGAATCTATATAAGATAAGAATGCACAACATATATTGAGCTGGTAAATTATTACACACACACACACACACACATAAATATATATATATTAACAGATATTTATTGGTTTCAGTGAAATTACAGTCGATAAAGAGAGCCAAGAATAAACACAGGGAAGAAGACGAAGAAGTGCAGCAGATCTGTTGTCTCGTGACATCAACCTCCTGCACCTTGGCAGAGCCACGCAGTGTAGACTACACTTTTTTCCAGAGTAGAAGTTTGGCTCTTCTGTTATAGCAACTGAACTCTGCACAGGTTCTTCCTGATTTTCTAGTTATACAGTCATTGTCAAAAGTAATGTTAAATATAAAGCTACAAGTAGCAAATTGTTCTCTTCTATTTTAGGGACATGCCACCACAGTAATAGAGACTTGTCTACTTCCCTGGATTCCTGTATACTATATTGAAGCCTACATACTCTGAAAGTTGGTGTTACCTTTGTAATCAAAGTGACCAAATGATCCAAGTAAGATTGTGTGGTAGCGGAAGCACAAGAGGATCATAGAGATGCACTGCTGCCTGTAGTTGTCCTGTACTATTCCTTTCTATTATCATTCAGTAGAGTCTATGCTGCTGAAAACACACCACAGATCAAACCACAGCTCTGACAAAATATTTCAGGAAAGATTACTTTGGGGTTATGGATAGTTTGAGTTAGATTTTTCGATGGATTTTTACAATAAACAAATTTGCTGACTGACGATTTCAACGAAACGATTACATTTCAGGGAAAGTTCTCTGGGATTGATCAACACTCTGATGCACATTATGGGTTTTTGTTTGGTTCATGAGTTAAATTAATAGATTAAATTTACAGACTACATATTTAGCTGAGATGTCAGTGTGGCTGATAATGTGCAGATTGATTACATTAATTGTTGCAGACGAGGGCAGAAATATCACCAAGCCAACAAGTAGGCCATCCCAGCCTCTTTAAATCTCTCCTCTCCTTTTTAATAAGTAAAAATTAATTTAACTTAAGTGCGTCAAACAGTCGCAGAGAAGTGCTGACTAATTGCTGTATAATTGCAGAAATTATTCTTTTTTTTCTCTCTACATTTAGTCTTTTTATCTACCCTGAGGCTTCTTGGACTGCTGCAAAGAATCCCATTCCCCCAACACTGGAGCCAATTTCTATTTTGTTTCCACTTTATTTCTTCTAATACTTCCCCCCGACTGGTTTTCTTCTTTCATCCACTCGTGGGAAAAACTGAGCTCGTACATCATTACAGTCAAGTTCTCCCCAACGTTTACAACATGCTGCTACAGTGAAACAGTTTCTGCTGAGCTCCGTATTGCACAAAAACACGTGGAATGACCACACTTGGAGAGATACATGTATTACTAGAAATGCAAATATATCAACAGTCCTCACAGTAAAAAAAATTATCTACTCTTAATCTCCTTACTTTTCAAATATTTCTCTTAATCTCACTTTTTGAAGTTTTCTTTTTTTTCTTTTTAGTTTTCTGACAGTTTAGTTGCCCAAAGCCTGCTTCTTACACATACACTGCAACAAACTGTTCTACCCCACACCCTCAGCAGAAGTCAGTGATTGTAAATTCCACCAAAGCACAATATAAACCCGAAATATCCGTGATTTTACTCAAGGTATTGGTGCGTTTTGTTTAACTGGCTGTTCCTGTAACTCCTTGGGAAATGTCAAATGATAGGTCAGAGAGTTGTAGAACTTACTTAACGTCAGCAAGAATCACATACTGTGCTTTTAAGGACTTTATTATTTCAGTTGTTATTTCATTATGAGGAAGCACAATATGTGCCATGGCAGGTGCCGAGGAAGGTAAAGGGTCGGGTCAAACAGAACTCTTTCGTATCAGGTGCTGTCCGAAAAAGTTGCCACTGCGCTCTAACCAGCTGGTACTTCATCCTGGATACATGTATCCATGTAAAGAAAAAAGGGTCAGGCTCAGAAATATGTCTTTTGATGAATTATCCTCTGTCTAGCTGTCCCAAATCAAAAGTAACAATTTTGAATGAGGTGGGACATGTGATAGTCAGCAAAAAAAGGAGGGAATCTCTGTCTGACAGCATGTTCCGACCAGGCACATTTTGAACAGGACCTGCACTTTTCATTTAGATATGGGGATAACGGTCCACATTTTCAGATGGTCTCTCTTGGAAGACTTTCATAGTGTTTTGCTATGGTTGTTCACATAAAAAGTGAATTGATAAAAAAAGAGTTTGAGAGAAATGTTCAACCCCTTACTCCTTTCCTGAGCTCTGCAAAGCAAGCCAATTATGGCATGAAGCGGGTGTGAATGTCGTACACAGACCCCCGACAAAAATGAATCATGTTTATTTAAAAATGTTCAGCCCGACCTTTATCATCATAACATATATGGTGTAGAATCCCTCTGTCATTGTGCAGAGGCGAGTGAAGACAGTGACGTGGCCTGAAAATTACCCAAACTCGCAGCGTTAAGCTTCATCCCCTCTGTTTACTGCAGGCCCATCAAGACACAGCAGTGTGTCACTGTGGATCAAAGTCAGCGGTATCAGCCAGCAAACACACAGCACAGAGGGTTGGAAGGATGGCAGAGAGACACTCCTCCTCTGGTCCCATTATTACACTCCCACAATCCACTGCTGCCGGCATAGAAAGGAGCAAGAAAGAGAAAAAGATGGAGATGGTCTGATGGAGAGAATGGAGGGGATTTTGGCAGGTGGGGAAAAAAAGGGAAATAGAGAGAGGATAGAACTCATCTTATCGCGCACACCCTCCGCCTCTTAAGTCATTATTTTACAGTTAAATTCTCTGTGCTCAAAAAAGCCGCAATCGTCTAAAGGAGGAAGAAAATGGAGTGTGGGGAGAAGAAGAGAGGGAAGTCATTTGTATTCAAATCCAGAGCTAATACGTCAAGTAAGTCTATTTCATGGGCAAAGCTTCCATGCACATGCTCGACTGCAGCACTTCTCACTGCTACAGGCACTTTCATCGGTACAGACCGAGAGAACAGAGGATTCCTCGCTAATTCTGTGGTTAGAGTGGCAGAACCTTTCCTGTTTGTTAAAATAAAGTGTCCTAAATGTCTCTCCACGAGATTCGGGTAATCAAGGTTCTTTCAGGTGTTGGAGCACTGAGAAAAAGGCTGCAGCCACCCTCTTTGTAAACGTCACACATGCCTGGAGATTACAGCAGAACAAAGTGTACATTGGGGACAGTGGAAGACAGCCAGATTGCAATAAGACACAGTAGAAATACCAGCCAAGAAAACACTGACTGTTGCAGATGCCTCTCATATCCCCCCATCTCTCCCTCTCTGCCTCCATCTGACAGGGAGGCCTGAGGGTTTTGTATCCTCCGCTGTTTGATTTGCACCGAGGGGAGATCTTGTTTGTTCTCCTCAATGCAGCATTTATGCTTTAAGATTCTCCTCACGACCTTGTGCTGCTCCCGAGCAGCAGGCTATCCGTCTCCCCTGAGCGAACAAACAAGAAAAGAACAGTGCCGCCGCCGCTACGTGCCGGCCAGGGGACCTGCAGCTCTTTTTCATCCCACCAATAGTCAAAACGAAGAAAGGGTGGAAGGGGGAGAGAAGGTGGGGGAGAAAGGGTGACAGGAGTAGCCAACCTGGTCTTTATCAGATCCGGTCAACACAGGCGTGGGGGAGTTTTTTATGAGGCAATCTGCACTAATGAGGGGTAAATACAGCTGTGGATGTGGTTGAGTGTTGTCGGAGCTCCACCTTGTGGTGGCAGATAGTCTCGTCATGCTTACAGTCATATTTCATTCACGGTGATTGTTTCACACTGTATATTCAAGCACTGACCGACTGTTTTCTGTCTTTCTGTCCTCCTCTCCTCCTTGCCCCTTATTTTTACCTCCTCCTCCAATAATCATTTTCCCGGCTCTCCCTCCGTCCCTCTTATTTTGATCTTATCCATCCTCTGTACGTCCCTAATCCTTCCAAATGGTCCCTGCAATATTCTTCCACCTCCTTCCTTGTTTCGCTCTCCAAGATCGTTATCCGGTCGTATCGTGGGAGGAGTGTGGTGGTTCTTCACTCTCATCATTATCTCGTCCTACACGGCCAACCTGGCTGCCTTCCTCACTGTGGAGAGGATGGTGTCCCCCATCGAGAGTGCCGAGGATCTGGCCAAGCAGACGGACATCGCCTACGGCACTCTGGACTCCGGCTCCACCAAAGAGTTCTTCAGGGTGAGTAGGTGTTTCTAGGGTTAATGGTCTCCTCTCAGACAGGTAGGGGAGCCAATGCAGCACTCCCACACTCTTCTAAACATTTGCAAGATTAGCAGGTCTCCAAGGCAACTCTGTGTCCTGGAAATTACAGCTATCATTTTGTCAGATATTTTTTGAAAGAAACAGGCACACGGCCCTCAGTGATGTTCACTGATGACATTTTTGTGATCAGAGTGGATGTAAAAAAAAAGATGAGACTAAACTTTATCGATCCCAGAGGGGAAATGAACATAGGGACAGGCTTAGAAAACACTTAAACTACTTTTTAAATAAAATAAATGAAACATGATGTATTAAATAATGAAAGAAATTATAAAGGCAACATTAAAAAGCTATACGTATTATTATATACACATATTACAATACATTAGACGTAGATGTTTGTGTTTTGTGTGGAGTACTGCAACCACGACAGGTGAACTATAGGTACGAATAATAGCAGTGATGGAATGTAACTAAGTACTTGTACTGAGTATTTTAATTTTCTGCTACTGTATACTTCCACTCTACCACATTTTGGAACCGAATGTTGTATTTTTAACTCCACTATATTTATCTAATAACTTTAGTTAGTAGTAACTTTGCAGATTACATGCTGCATCAGAGCATAGCTCATTGTAAAATTGGTTTAGCGTAACTGATTCTGATAATCCAAAAAATATTTGTATGGATGAGTTTCACTTTATTAAGATTACATTTTAATACGATATCTTTTCTTTTACTCAAGTATGACTTTGGGGTGCTTTTTACAACACTGATAATAGTACTATGAATATAGCTATATACACTAAAGTACATAATGTTATATAGTATATGTGGGCAGTATGTCATGTACACAGTATACAGTAATAATACAGTACGATGAAGTATATATATATATATATATATATATATATCTATAACAGAAATGTTAGCATACACAATTATTTAGCATAGAATGTAATTTAATTATATAAAAGCACATTAATGACATGTAAACACATTTTTATCTTTTAAAAAATGTTGCATCATTTAATTTGGGACATTGTAATTGCCACGAGCAGATATGGTATAGCAGGAGTGTATATCACAGGAAAAACAAACAAAAAATGTTTTTCATGTTTTTTACAAATTACTCCTCTTTCTGCAAGGAAACATAGTTCAGGTTTCAGATTTCTCCTACACTGGTTCTCCGAAGTGCCTATTTTACAAGGTGATGTCACATTAAACTTCTCCTGTTAAAGGCATATTACATTTAAAATCTTTTCGGTATCAAAAGTTGTCCTCTCGATCAAGTTTAGCTGCCTCATCCAAACCTTACTAACCATAATGAAGCTTCAGGCTGGAGTCAGTTTTGAGTTTAGTTATTTTCAGATGTAATGTATCAGTTGTTTCCCTCACTCTCTCTCTGACTGTCTTTACTGTCTGTGAGAGTAAACTGAATATCTTTGAGTTGTGCACAAAACACGACATTTAAGGACGTCATCTTGGACTTGAGGAAGTACTGATCGATGTTTTCCACCATTTTCTGACATTCTATTCTATTCAATGATTGATTAATCAAGAAAATTATTTACTGATTAATCGACAATGAAATGTTGCAGTCCTACATATATTAAATAAGAATATAGTATAATGCTTCAAAATGTAGTAATGGACTGATGCTCCATGTCTTCTCCACCTGTTGCTGTATGTGGATATGCTTCTTCCATCTTCTCCATCTCTCACGTCACATCTACCTTTGAACCTCCAACCCCCCTCTAAACCCCACAGCGGTCAAAAATCGCCGTCTACGAGAAGATGTGGGGATACATGAAGTCGGCCGAGCCCACCGTCTTCACCAAGACCACGGCTGAGGGCGTGGCGCGAGTCCGCAAGTCCAAAGGGAAATATGCCTTCCTGTTGGAGTCCACCATGAACGAGTACACAGAGCAGCGGAAGCCGTGCGACACAATGAAAGTGGGAGGCAACTTGGACTCCAAAGGCTACGGAGTAGCTACACCCAAGGGTTCACAGTTAAGGTGGGTGGAATAGTGTAACAATATGTTCTACGTGTTGTTATGGTATTCCACCTTCCCTGGTGTGCCGCCTTTTCTATCACTATCTGTCTCTGCTTGGTGTGGGTGGGTGGGGCGTTTGATTTCCTTGTTTCAGGGCAGAAGCAGTGGCTTTTTTTGTCATCTGTGTTTGTTGCATGCATGTGCGAGTCATCGTGATGACGCAGGGGTGGTTATTTCCTCTTTTTTCTCTACAGATCTCCACGACAGGTAAAATCTTTGGTGCTTGTGCTTGCTGTTTTGGCAGACATGTTGGAATGGCATGCTCCAGTAGACTCATATGAAAATGTCTCGTTTAGAAAATGCCACCTGAGATAATCTGCATATTTATATACAGGTTTAATTAGTGGAGATATTTCGCTAATGCTACTTCAGCTTCTTTCTCTTCACGGTTGACTGGTTCTTTCTTTGCAACTAAGTGACTGAAATAGTGTTTCGGGAGCCATGTGAATGCTCAGCCCTGGGTAACTCTGCCAGACTCTGTCACTGCCTCCTGCACATAGTGGAATTTACAGACCTGCCACAGAATACAGTGTCATTACTGTGGGGAGTTGCACTTCCAATACGCGCGATCATCGATCAAAGCCTGCCGGCAAGGTCCCACTGACGGGAATGGATAAATATACTAGAGGCAAAACTTCACAGGTGTGTGTGTGTGTTTGTGTTTGTGTGCACACCAGCTCCATGATTGTTCACACTTTCATTTATTTTATTTGGAGGAACAAGAACATTGTTGTTCAATACACACAAATACCAGCAAGGGCACTTTTTCTTTTTTATTTATAAAAGCTCTGAGCATCTCTGCTGTATCTAGATAATATTGGAAAATAGGAGCATTTCTAGGCTTAGCTATGTTTGCATAGACAATATTCCTTCACCCCAGTCGTAATCCTGATTAGAGATTCTACTAATTTCTTTACATGAAGCATTTTATCAGAATATAACTGTTTTGACATACGTAAAGTGGTTCTGCATGTTGAATAGCATCTCATCTGCCAAAAATTTAACAGAAGAAGAAAAAGGAAAAGGTTCAATTCATAAATTTTTTAATTTGCCCCCTTTTAATAAAATGTTCAAGATAGACTCACATCGTGTCCTGGGAACAATATTAGTGTTCCTGGTTTGGTGGATTCCAGTGGCTTGGTCAATTTTTCTAAACACTGGTTTGAATGTTTTGGGTCTTTCAACCATTGAGTCACTCGACAATCTTTTAATGCAACATTACGTAGCAATTCATGTTGTATGCGATTTGGTGCCCTCACTGTTTCTAAGTACAGAAATACAGAGATTCTGTTAAAAGTAGAAGTAATAATTCAACATCTTAACTCAGGTAAAAGTAATATAAGGTTACAGTAAGTAAAAGTACAGGCTCTGAAATGTGCTCAAACTATAAAAGTAAAAAGTAATTTTCTCCCCACTCGCTGTCTGTTGACATTTTGTCACGTCATTTACGTTGTTTCGTCTCGCTCCGTCTGCAGTGCGTGATGTGCACTGAAATAGTCAATATTTCCTATAATTGCATTTTAACTAAAGTAACAAGCCTGTCCTGAAAATGTCAGGAGGAGACGGTACAGATATTTGTGGTTAAATGTAGGGAGGACAAATACCTGAACAATCTGCTTAAGTGCCATATCAAAGTATCTCTATTTCATTACTTTCCACCTCTGATTACTATCGCTCGGTAAATCTCCTTTGCCGGTTCAGCGTTATCTTGGTCTCTTCATCTCTGTAATTTTGTTGCGGCTATTGCTCTGTCGTCCAGATTCAGGTCTGGGGCCAGTTCTTGACCGAAAAAGCTCTTTCTCCTAGTGTTCCAAAGCTCCTGGGTGCTGTTCCGAGAGCCATCAGCATACCTAACAGAACAAACTAGCCACAGCACGCAGCAAAACTGGAACATTAAAGTGACTTAATAACTGCTATTTTGAGGTAAAATTTTGCGTCAAGATCTCCAACAAAAAGGATGTTATTAGGGGCTAATATTTTCATACTGGACAGATGTTCAAAGGTTCACACCACCGCGCTCGATCTGATTGAAAATTCATTCTGGTCAACCTCCAACAGAAGTGGCAACATGATGCATTTGTGATCTGCTGCTCTTGCTATTGTGATGATTTGTAGAATATTAGGGTCCATATAAATAAGCTACTGATCATTATTAATCAAAGAGTGCATTAAAAAAAATAATAGCCAAACATTAATTCTTTTTTTTCTTTACCAACAAGATCAATTCTTCCACAGCAGCCAACTCCTCACAGCCAGTAAGTCAAACCCTGTTAGTCGTTTTCTGTAAATTCCTCTTCCTGTGAAGCCTCACGTCTAAGAGCAGCCACTGGTTTGTTTGGCTGGTGCCCGTTTTCAGCCACTGCTTTGACCAGGAAGAGTCCCTGACAGATCACGTTAGTCCCCCCCACCCCAGGCCTCTATCTTGTTATTTTGGGGATTATCATCTTCTGTCAGTCACTTGTCCGGATATCAGCGAGGAAACACACCAGCAACATCGAGAGCAGGCAACGCTGTTGTTCACGACTGTTATTTCACATGGCTCCTCGAAACGAACAACATCATTGGCGGGAAGTGAGATATTAGCTTTGCTGCTTTGTGTTTCTGATCCATCTCCATTTCTGACTGTTTTTTTTATTTTTCATAATGATGCTAATGAATTAAAAGGATCAAAATGCACGCTGAGGCAAATCTCTCTCAGTCTACACTATCGTCACACATCACCACCGCAGCCTTCAAAAGAAGCCATGAAATTAAAACGCACACTTATTTTAAAAAGCTTTTCATATGCAAGTCAATCATGATTTTCCAGAAGACGCTTAATGCTCAGAGATCCTGTGAAGCGGTGAATTGGCTGACATACATTACACTGTATACATGTGTAAAACAGGTCCAAATCCTTGAGAGGTGTCTGCTTCCAAAAGACGATATTTTAGGACTGACGATGCTGGTTGCCAACACATTCTGCCAATATTTCATGTTTTAAATCAGACGTTTAGAATGCAAAACAACCAAAGTGTTGTCTTTTCCATGTTTTATTCCTGGTAGAAAAAACATTATGTGACACTAAAATATCTGCATGCATGTTTGTGTAGAATTAAATCAAAATTTCAAAAACATTTATTCAGGAAGTGAAGCAGTGTTTTTTACACAAGATCAGCTAAAGATTTCGTCGGTGTATTTATGAGTTCCCACCAGTTAAATTAAAAAACTGATATTCCCTACTCCAGCTGATTAATTTGAATACTTTACCTGAAGTGGTAAAACTGTAGCTGTTGCTCAAATATTAAAAAGAAAAACAAAAGCTATAGCAACCTAGCATATGCTAACTCTAAATATTTGTGTTGGATAATAAAAAATGCTAACTTTATTTTTAGTGACCAGCTGGATTGTGTGGGCTGAAATGACTGCTACAGCTAAAACTAGCTTAAAAAAGGAAAAAAGAATTGAAAAGAAAAAGCTGTAATTAGCTAGTTGTGGCTAGTGTTAAAACTCTATGAGTTGGCAGAGAACTCTGTTCATTACTAGTAGTAACTGGGGATGGTTTCTAGCATATGTCATTAGCTATAGATACCTAGCATGCCCTACTGCTAAAACTCTGAGTTTGTTGAAAATTCCATCATCATTTCTAGCAGACGTCTGATTTTTTCTCAGCTGAAATGATGAATAACACCAGCAGATTTTATCAGCTGTATGTAGCTGTTATAAGCTGATGCTAACTCTAAACTCCCTGACATGGTTGAACCCTGTCTTAAACTGATTATTTAATGTTTTGAGCTTTTTCGTTTTCAAAATTACGACCCAGTAAACAGTTTTAAATATGCCCATAATGGATACATATATAAAGATATATCTTTTGCATAAGTTCCCTCATTTAAGATGCAAACAACTGTAACTAAAATCAGAATCTCCTCTATTCTAGGCTAACAGTAGTGCAAGCGTATATATCATTAAGTAACATCATTTGACTACATTATTTTTGACAACACATCGCAGCAGAGGGATTTGTGTTCAGTGTGTGTTCGGGCCCTGGGATGTAACGCATTAATGCACTTTTCCACCCTTGTCCCTCTCTTACTGCTACTCCTCCCTTCCCCTCTTCCTCCCCCCTCTTCCTTTCCCTCCCAAATTTGGACAGCATACTCACCCCCTCTCACCAAATATGTTTTATCGTTTTCAAGAAGTGCAGTTAACCTGGCTGTGTTAAAACTCAATGAGCAAGGCCTGTTGGACAAATTGAAAAACAAGTGGTGGTACGACAAAGGAGAGTGTGGCAGCGGAGGCGGTGGCGAGAAGGTTAGCCGCTATGTCGCTATGCCCATGTGACCTTGATGCGGGTAAAAGAGAAATGTGTTATGTTGGCAACAGGAGCATCTGCCGGGTCGATCAAGGAAACGTTTAATCTGGAGAGGAGAGCGAGTACTGTCAAAGCAAAAATATTCGCTGTACTGCTTATAGACTCGACAGGTTAAACTATTTAAAAGTTCTCTACTATTAGCATGATCAGACCGTCTTGCTCCAAACTAGTTATTTAAGCGTATTTGTAAGCATTTTCTGAGCCAATAGTTTTGGGTTGACAGTACTAGCCTCCATGCTTGTTATAAGAAAGGTCCCGGCAGTATGCGCCCGTTCCAGAAAAAGCGATGCAGCCGGGGCCCCACGTTTATATGTCTGTTAGCTCCGCCCCGTCCCCTTAATATCTCCAAATAAACCCGACCCAAACAACCATCCTGATCAACGAGCAAAGAGACATGTAGCTTAAGTGGGGCCCCCTCCCGGCTTCGTCACTTTGTGAAGAGTACTGAGCTGCTCTTGTTGGGCTTCTTCTGATTGAATAACATAAAATAACATGTCCTATGATGTTATTTATGTTATTTTCCCCACCCCACCCTTCCCTCGTCCCCCCGTGATTTGAAGAACGCCTGTAAACCTTGCCGTATTGAAACTGAGTGAAGCAGGAGTCTTAGACAAACTGAAAAACAAATGGTGGTACGATAAAGGGGAGTGTGGACCCAAGGACTCGGGAAGTAAGGTCAGTCTCCAGCAGCCCGGGAGCCTCCCCTCCTCTCTTTGTCTCTATGCACACTTGTATAACGCTGGCAGTACTGTTCTGTTATTACAGCAGGCTGGCTGATATGACGCACACACATAATACTCTGAGAAACAGCGAGTGACAGACACGCAGGTAGAGACTTAAGGCGTAGCCTGAGGGATACAGCATGACAGAAACAAGGCATGGTGCAGTTTTACAGCAGCTGAGCTATGTGTTGCTACTGCAGACGAAGGCTCACGCTCACACTGGTTGTCACATCAGATGGTTCCCAGGGCAGGTTCAGACATTACCGTATGTCACACTAGATGTACTGTAAGCCTCAGCTGTAGTCCCACGGTGTGTATTCACTAGAGCACGGAGAGTCACATATAACTAATGCAGCGTACACCTTCCACATCTTAATCCGATCGTTAAGTGCAGGACACACACGCACTGTCACCTGCAAATGAGACTATGCATGGCAGGCAGTCTTTATGTGTCAGGGTATTAAACTGAGCGTCCCTTAAGGATGTAGGTGAGAGAGGAAGGAGCTCAGATTGATCAGCAGCATACATTTGAATAAAAACAGGTGAAAAGGTCAATGTCAGCCTGTCGAAGCACGGAGGGAAATTAAAGGGCTAGTTCATCCAGATTACGGACACATATTTTCCCATTTGCTTCTCGTTGTGGCCCTGCAGATAATTTTAATCACATTTTTTAAGTATGAGCAGCAGCATCTCTTTTCAGGAACGATGCCCTTGTTGCTTGAGATAATCCAGAGATGGTGCTATTTTGAAAGGGACCATTTCTGCAGTATAAAGTGGTGTAAGGGCCCTTTAGCTGTGTGATTTTTTTTTTTAGCTGGCTGAGTTTCCCGTGAGTTCAAATCGCCAAATGTCCACAAGACTAAAGAAGCCTTTGGCAGTTCACAATCTCTACGTTCAGATAGACATTATCCTTTTTTGTTTATCCAGATTCATTTTTGTCTGGAGAGCAAAAAACCAACCATAAATGCGATTTCTAGAAATCTGATGGCACAGACTTTTGGAGGTGGCTTTTAAACTATAGCATTAAAATCTACATGAATACACCTTAGTTCAGATATGTTGTGATTTTTTACTTTATTTTTTTTTTCCCAGGAAGAAATCAGTGAGACCTGCCAGTGTAGGGATTCAGCTCTCAAACTCTTTCCTCTAACCGTTAGGCCACCATCGCCTTTCAGATTAGGTTATGTTTCATCGTGCGTTTTTGTGTGTGCAAATTGAAAAGGTGCTTGAAATCCCACCTATAGATGCAAAATAAAATCAGCAATCATTGTTGCCACACAGTCTAAAGGGGACCTATAGTTGAATCATGTCCAGTGTGCTCTATGGATTATCTAAATCAGGAGGGACAATGTTTCTGGAATGAGAAGTTTATGGTTCCATTTACCTCCATGTCCCTTTAGAGGTGAAGGCAGAACATCTCAAAAAGGAGCTTAGCCAAAACTATCTGCATGTCTACCAGCACTGAGGGTCAGTGAGAAAATATCCTATGTTTTAATTTGGTTGAACTACTGAGTTCTCTATCAGGCTGTTGGCAGGAGAGTATTTTAGCTAGCACCGCTACATCCAGCTGTGCAGCATCAGACTGAGAGGACAGAGGTAGAGCAGAGAGAAAATGAGTGTTGTGTGTGTTTGTGTGTGATGTGAAGTTGATGTGAGCCTTTTCCAAACTGTCTTATTCTTGTATAAATGTTAAGTGTGTGTATCCTTCTGCTAAAACCAGCGCTGACTTGTGTTCTTTGTTCCTCTCCCCGCCGGCTACAGGACAAGTCGTCCCAGGCCCTCAGTCTGAGCAACGTAGCGGGGGTCTTCTACATCCTCGTCGGGGGCCTGGGCCTGGCCATGCTGGTGGCCCTCATTGAATTCTGCTACAAGTCACGCAACGAGGCCAAGAGAATGAAGGTGGAGGCCCAGCCCCAATCCCAACACCCCCATTACCACCATCCCCAACACCACTGCTACCCCTGCCACACAAGCAGCCCCCGCCATAGCCCCGAGCCTAGCCAAAACCAAAGCAAGAGTCCGAGACCCAGCATCCCCAACGTAGCTGAGTTTAGCGAGGGTTTCACTGGGTATGGCAGCGATGGGGAAGCTGATAAGATGTAGTTGGTGTTTTCGTACCAGGGCCTTTTCCTTCCCCCTCACTAGCTCCCTGCACAGAGACTGTAAGTGAACCCATCATCTCCCCGTGCTAGCTTCTTCGCCATGTTGAGTGACTGTCGTGACCAGTGGCAAAATGCTTCCCACTTCTCTGTCCTCTCTGCTCACTCTGTGGTCATGTGACGTCCTGGTCTGCGTTTCGAGCTTTTTATCTCAATGTGACAGGAAGCGACGAGTCATCCTCAAAACATGACGTCGCCTCAGTGCTCCGCAGCTTGTGTGGCTTCAGACGTTGGCCCTCATTTATCAAGCAAGCGTACCAACCGTGTGGCCCATTTTACTGCCAAAATCTAAAACTTATTAGTCACTCTGAACAGTGAAGACGGTGATATTCACGTCTGGTACTTCAAGGGAATTCAGTAATGTTGAGAATATACGATAAATGCCCCAATTGATCACCTTTATCAACATCTGCAGGAGTAAAATGTGAGAATAAAAATGCAGGTTTACACAAATTATGTAGGATCAGGTCATTTTATTGACAAAGAAATGATAATAAAAGTACATTTCTACACGACATAATGTTCTCAAAATTGACTAAATTTGATTTAGGGTTGGGCAATATGGTCTTAGAATAGAATCGCGATGTTTTTAGGCAGCACAAGGATATTTTGAAATCTTCAATATTGTAGGCATGACTTTCAAAAAATATCAAAACAATGAAATTTAATAAATAATCACCAGTAATGTGAATATAATTACTAAAAGGTTAATACAAGTATTAGAACAAGTAGAACAGTCTGATATGTTCAGAAAATGACATTACTGTAATTCAGCTGTAAAACCAGGAAAAAACAACAAAATCTAAGATAAATATAATTTCATATCACGATAACGATACAATATCGATGTATTGCCCAGCCCTAATTCGAGTGCTACTGTTTTGCCCTGTAGTTCTGGTGCTTTTCCACTGGACTCACGGTATATTAACAGCTAGGGAAAGGCCTGTTAAATGAGGACCAATGTCTTACTTGTACACACACGTCTACATCTGTGAGGACATCTCATCAAACTGCAGCACATCCGTCCATCTGATGTCTAGTCTGACCCTCTGAAGCCCTGTTGTCTCATAGTGAACCACCAAAAGCTCTTTGTAGCTTACGTATGTATGTGCTTAAAGGGACAGGTCACCCTAAAATCAAAGATACATATTTTTCCTCTTACCTGTAGCGCTGTCTGTCCATCGAGATGGTATTGTTGTGAGTTCAGTATCAGCTGTAGAGTAGGGGTTGCTGCGGTGTCAGTTTGCTCACCGACTAATACGTTTGTGACAGTCACCGGTATCTGTAGAGCGCTGTGTTAACGTACTGCTAATGCAAACCAAACATGTCCTACTGCTGCAGCTTCACATTAAAAGCATTCAACTAGTGAAATGCAGAGTTTTAGTTTGAAGTAGGCTAGTCACAGGAAATTAAGTTCTGTATGTGTTCAGTGAGTTCAGGATCGCTGTTGTTCATCAAAAACTGAGCAAAACAGCGTAACAGTAGTTTAGGAGTAGTTTCATTCAGTCTGTGGGAGTAATGGAACCTGAAGGAGCTGTTAGATGAAGATCTGCGGGCGACAGTTTGAAATTGTAATGTTCGTCATCCGGTCGGTCCAGTGGGCAAGTGATGTAATCAATATATGCCCGACCACCGCTTAACACCCTACATGGAATTCAGTTTGTGGTGCTCAAAGAACAAAAAAGAACATTACACATTACACAACAGTGAGGTCAAGGACTATTTCCTTTCTACCAAACTACACCCGCCAAACAAATCTGCACCACACTTGCCAACCTAAACAGAAGCGCCCCCACTGTGCTTCCTACATTATGGTGACATTTAAAGAATGAAAATAACAAAATAGCTTCTCTTTACATCTCTTTACAACTTTACATTAGAAGAAAATTCTTCTCTCAGGGGCGTCTGAAAATGTCTTTAAATATTCTCTCTCCTTTCCATTTCACTGTGTGTCTCACTGAGGTGGATGAAGCGCAACAGTACAGCAGATTACACACTGTATGGTGCCAGATGAGGAAAGTTTTTTAAAAATTCAGAAATATGGGAGAATTATGGGAGAATTGTGACCCTGGGAGAAAACAATGAAAACCAGTGTACAGAAAAATCAGGAGGGTCGGCTGGTAGGACGGCAGCTTAGCCGATGAGGACACCATTGTTTACATCTCGCTCTGACATGAGTACAAACCGTTCACCCATGAGTAGATGCACGGTTCCCTCTGACAAGTGAGGAAAAGTAGTTCCTACACGAAACTGCTCACATCGAGGTCGGTGGATTAACTTCAGTAACCTGGTCGCGATTTCTGTAAAGTGACGTCGCTGGTGAGTTTCTCTCAAAAGTGTTGTGTTGGTGTTTCAAACACAAAAAGTCGAGCATCATCTAGTTCCAGTTTGTTCATGAAAAGACGTCTCCACAGCCGACACCTCCAACACTCTCACAGCAACAATCTAGAAGGATAAGCGGCACTACAAGAAATATGTATTTTTGATTTTGGGACAAACTGTCCCTTTAAACCTGAACAGTACATGCTGTGGCTCAGGGGTATAACTGTCTCAGGTCTGTCAGTTACAATAGACCATCACTGTACAGGAAAGAAGGACAAATGTAATGAGAAAGCCACCCTGAGCACACAGGAAGCTCTCTGTAATAAATGAGCTCTATACATTGTCAGGCTTAAGTCAACATATATGAAGAGTCCCTCGAGCTGAGCCCATCTTATTGATGTGAGCTGTTTTTCCTTCGGATATTTCCCCCAGGACCTCGACCATTAGACTTTCAGATATCTTTTCACGCTCGGTGTATCTCTGTCAAACGTGGTTATGTGTCCCCCATCAGCACTTCAGCACAAACTCTTCATTAGCTTGACTGTTGCTTAGTCAGCTTCCCTGTCCCACTGCCTGCAACGATCACTCACTGTGTAATAATTCTGTCGCTAATGGATTTACATGTAGTATGGGGCTGGCTTGATTCTGTACTGAATGGCTGTAAGAGGTGTTTTTGCTACATTATTGTACATTTAACTGTACAGCTGTGCTGTATTGTGAAGTTATTCTGTATGTTGTTTTTACAGAAAATGTTGAAGCAGATTGGAGGTTTAGTTTTTCTTACATTTCTTGGAGACAGACGTAATGTTAGTGGTTGAGTTCAACCGAACCTGTTTAAAAAGTCAGATGGAAAAGAAAGAGAGCCTATAGCCCTTATTGTTGTTCCTCATTTGAGGAATTTCGAGAGTGTTTTTTATTTTATTTTCACGTGTGAAACCAGGCAGAAAAAAAAGGTTTGGGGCTCGGATTTTTTTTATTATTATTCATTTGTGAAATCAAGTGAAAAACACTGAGTGACACTGAGTACAAATATACAGGTGAAACAAATGTTTTTTTTATTTCATGAGTGAAACTGATTGCCTTTTTTTTTCCCTGCCTGGTTTCACACATGAGGAAAAAATCCTCCTGTGGAAAACGATTACATGAGGAAAACATTATCCTGAAAAAAAATTCTTTACTTGCCCTCAGGGCTCCTGTCGATCCCTGTGGCTAGCATTAGCATTCTTATCAACCAGTTAAAAAGTGTGAAGCATCAGGGTTTATTAGCTTGGGTTTCATTTTCGTCGTGCTGGCTGTAGGTCCAGTGGGCTAAGATTATATTGTGATCACCAAAGTAACTGCTGAACATGGCAGCGTCGCTAAAAACAGAAGCCCGAGCATTCAAGTCAAGGTTACCAGGCCAACAGTTTGGAGAGATTGTCACGTGTTTGGAGGCTACACAAAATGTCTGCCATAATCTAGAGGCAGAAATTAAAAAATTGTTTGTTCGCTTCACTTCAAAGATTCAAAGTCACCGACTAGGCCTATGTTCGCCTTTCAAACATACATCAGTAAATAACTCCTTATAAAAGTTTCTGCTTTGTAAGGTATCTTGACTGAGAATAATTACTAAACACACCCTAAAACTCCAATCTGCAGCGCTACGTTTGTTCTAATCATTACCTGCTCTGTGCACAAACCTCTCTCTTTATCTCTTTATCCCCCAGCTGACATTTACAGAAGCCATGAGGAACAAGGCCCGTCTGTCCATCACAGGCAGCGTCGGGGAGAACGGACGGGTGCTGACGCCCGACTGTCCCAAGGCCGTCCACACCGGGCCTCCCCTGCGCCAGAGCTCCGGCCTCGCCCTGGTCTCCTCTGAGCTACCGTGAAAACCAAAAACCTCTCAAGTGCCTTATTCCAATAACAACGAGAACAAAAAACAATAATCACACCGCCCACGATACAACCAGAAACTAATCACAAAGAAAAACAGGATTCACACACCCAACAGGTCACCTCCAGTGGGCGAGACGGGACCGAACCCAGGCGCAAACAATAACTCCCACTGTCAGAGCTCATGACTTGCTGTGGCTCAGTGATTTCTCTCGGAAATCTGTGGAAACCAGAGGCAGAACAATCTCGATTTTTTTTTTTTTTCCTTCTTCTCCAATTGTGTGGTCACACGGAGGCGTGTGTTTGAATCAAAGGATCATGGGAATCCACTGGAGCCATTCAACCTCCACAACTCCAGTGACGGAAGAGGAGCCGAGGGGACGGACGCGAATAATATCATGACAAAATGATACAGACGAAGACCAGAAAACTGTAAACTTGAAACTCAAAACTGTGTTTTTTGTTTTTTTTTTGGGGGGGGGGGGGGGGGGATTGCTGTGAATTGGCAAAAGAAAAAAAAAAAAAAGAAAAAAAACTGAACCACAATCAAGATTGTTTTTGTTTGCTACACAGACACGAGCGGCGTTCAAGAGACAACAATCTCACCAGATATCAACCAGAGACACTGGGAGGGCTGTAGCTCGGTGCCGTGAGGAGAAAAACATTTGTACTCATACTATGAAAAATGAAATCTATTGATATTGAATATATGAGCAAACATAGGAAACTGTGAAAATAAGTAAATATGTATATTCAGTGACGAAACAAGATGAAGACTTTAGCTGTACATAGGGACGACTGTGTAACATGCTTGCTTTTTAAACAGATGTACATAGCAGATACTGTAGTGGACAGAGACAGTTCGTTTTTTTTTTGTAAAATCATCTTTAAAGATTTTATTCATCGCAATAATGAAAAAGATGATGCCACTTGAAGGAGGAGGGGCAGTGTTAGGAATTTGCGTTGAAACTGTATTATATAGGAAACATTCAAACTCTTAATGTGACGGGGGGTATCGACTGCCCGAATACTCTGATACCTGTTAAATTCATTAATATATTCAACGATGAATGTTAAGTAGCTCCACCCCCAATCCTTAAACCACACCCCTCACTGTGCAGACGTAGACCCAGACAGTCGCTCATGAGTAGAGCTTTATAAATCGAGTTTCTGCCGTCAGAATATAACTATTTTTTTCATTCTTTGATCTATTTTTTGTACTGAGAAATCAAAAAAGAAGCTGTCCGTCTCCTGGTTTTAATTGTCGACAGTCAAGTACTATCTGGGTAGATCTTATAGACCATTATGTGTGTGGAGACAAGAGTCCAGACGAAGATGCGAAATTAAAAAAAAAAAAAAATAGAAAAAAATTTGCCATTTCTCTCACTATATGTTATTTGAAGTGTCTATGAACCCGAGCTGATGAGGCCGCTGTCTGTATGTTGAACAATGATTAGAGCCCTTCCTTATTGAAACACTGTGGATCCTACAGGGAGGCTGGACACACTGTAGCAGAAATGTATTTCGCTCCAGTCTCGCTGACTGAAGTGTCCTCATCTGACGGAGGGACAATCCGCAGTAGGACACAAGACGCCACATCTTCAGCAACGCCAGTCGACGATGCTGTTTTCGTTTACTCCCGGTTCTCATACATACCGTGGCTGGGCGGGGGGAGTTTGCCGCGGAGAAACCAGCTGAAATATTTCAGGTCATGCCTTTTTGTCCTGCCATCTGTCTTTAGAGCTGAAGTGTAATATGGCGTCTTATTTTGGTTCAATTGTACATCTTTATTTTGATCTTTTTTAAGTAAAAACTGATTTCAAATTGCAATGTGCCCTGTCATTATTTTATGGAGAGATGAGACAGAATCATGGCTGATGTCCATGTTTAACCCAGTCGCCAGAATCAGTGTTGGCAATATACGTTTCTGCAAAACCACATGTATGTTGAGACGTTAGGGTTTCACAAAAATATCCTGACTTCTCATCAGATATGGCTGGTTTTGTTGCAACTAACAGCTGAAAAATGCCTGAAACTCTTTAAAAAATATATATTTTGTTGGGGTAAAATGCCCTGACTTCTTGTCAAGAATATCTAGTCTTGTTGCAAAAACCCCAGATAGAAAATGTCCTGACTTCTCATCAAGCATATCTGGTTTTGTTGCCAGTAACCCATCTGGAAAATATCCTCGCTTCTCAAAAGTATCCTGTTTTGATGCCAGTAACAGCAGAAACATTTTCAATTCTCACCAAAATACTTATTTTTGCTGCCATTAACATGGCTGGAAAATGTCCCAACTGCCCATCAACAACATTTGATTTTGTTGCGACAAACCGAAATAGAAAATATCCCGACTTCTAGTCAAATACTGTCCAGTTTGCTCTCCAATGACACGGCTGGAAAGTATTGTGACATCTCGTTAAAAGGGTACGTTTTTGTTGTAACTGGCTCAGCTAGAAAATGTCCTGACGTCTAGCCAAAAATGTCTGGTTTTGGTCACTTGGAGAAATTACTTTTACTTTTGGTACTTTTAACTATATTTTTATGCGAATACTTTTGTGCTAAATGTGTAATGCAGGACCTCTGCACTGTTTTACTTCTGTCAATAATGTAAGCTATTTTTCCAGTATTGTACGAAGGACATAAACATCAATACTGAGAATTAATAAGTGAATACATGAAAGTGAAGATGGAAGGATAACAGAGAGGAGCGCATCAGTAGTGAGGAGTTAAGGTGGACGTGAGGACAGAAAGTGTGCAGTCAGCGTTGACCTTGCCAGATGTTAAACACTGCAGTGTCACCATGTGGTCTTTAATAACCATGATCATAACAAAGCCCCGCGCATGTTCCACCTTCATGATTAAGGTCAAACCACAGGGTGCACATACTCCATTACAAAGTGCATGTAGCTCCACAGACCAGCTACAGTGTTTAAATATAAAGAGTTGAGCATTAAAGGGTAACTTCACCAAATGTACACATTAAAAAAGAGTGTGGGTTTTAAGGAGCAATGTGTGAAAAAAGAAGAATAAAGGGTCTTGTGGCTCTGGAGGAAGCTGAATGTAATCTGATTTATTGCCTCTATTGGTGGCAGTCATTGGCGAAGTTGCATTGTGGGTAATGTAGGCGCCAGGTTTAGAAAAGGAAACTGCAGAAACCCAGGAGGCAGGAGTAGAATTTTTTTTGGTCTCAGTCTGATAAAAAATTTTCTCTCCTGTGTTTCTGACCTGAGATCTGATGGAAAATAAAGGTTTGCCAGGATAGTCTAAGTTCCTTGATTTTTTTTTTTTCTAGTGAACAACCCCCCACTTGGTTTCAGGAGTATTGTTTTGTGTTTGTGTTTGAAACAGTAAACATTTTTCTTCCGAATTTTTTTTTTTATTATTTATGTGTGAAACAAAGTGAGAAAAATACTTTGTGTAGGAGAGTTGTTTTTTTTGATGCATGGAACTGATTGAAAACCATCTCCAGAGAAGATTTTTTTTCCAGGAGAAATTTTTCAAGCGTGAAACAGTGGGGGAAAAAGCACTTGAAAACAATTTCTGGAGTTTTTCCTTTTCTATTCTGAAACTGAGTTAAAAAAAAAAAAAAAAAAAAGTTTGAGGAATTTTTTTTTTTATAACGCCCATATTAAAAAAAAATGTAATACTCATTTTGACCACAAGAGGCTGAAGTGCACAACTACCTCATGTTTGAAATGGAGAAAAAAGTGTCATAATTGGTGGCGTCAGTGTCAGATCAACAGTAACATTTAATGGACTCAGTCTGATAAATGAGCCTTTTCATGTTACATTGTAGTTTAATGTTACTGTCAGCTGCAGCAGGTTAAGGACAGAGCTTCTTTTCTTCTCAGCAGTTACCGGGGAGCTCCAGCAGGGGGGTGTACAACTCTGGGACACTTTGTCCTTCTCACACAAGATCTGAGGAAAGTTAGAGTCCCCGAGTCGTCATTCAAACCCTACCCTTTCAAAAAGCTATCCAAAATACTGTTTCGCTCAGTTTTACACGAAAAATAAAGGTCCCATGCTAAAAGAACAAAACAATTCACTAAATTCATTGTTTTACTCATACATGGGGGGGGGGGGGTTCATGTATTTTCAAAAGACTGAAAAAAAGTAACTAAGGAAATGATCCTGGTTAAAAAGCACAGATTGAGAAAATCTCCAAAATCAAAACTAATACTTTGATTTTCTACTTTCCTCTCACATTTATTATTGAATGATTCCTCAGATATATATTCTGACTCGTTGGTGGGGCTGGACCCGGAAGCAGAAAACCCAGGACAGAACCGGCTTACTGCATATTACATAGTTAAACTTTTTCCATATTGACCTGCTACAGCAGGAAATGCTCTTTATTGATATTGATGCATTAATATCTAATCTAAGTATTTATGACATCAGAAGACTCAAAAAGTTTTACTACTTATGCACTGTAAGTTAAGTAGGATTTTAAATTTACCACTCTCACTTGTATGCTTTTTTTAACATGGTGGTATTGATACTTTTACTCAAGCAAGTTATGTGAATACTTCTTCCGGCACTCCCAATAGAAGCTTTAAAGCAAGAACCTCTGAGAACAAATACATAATGACCGCAGTCAATCTCAACCATGAGCGGAGCTCCTTCTTCTGCTGAGAGTCTGCACTGCCCTCTAGTGGTGAAACAACACATTAAAAACATGTCAGACCATACCTTTAAACAAGGAAAAGAAAACCTCTGACGCAGGTGAATTTAACATTTTTCAATTTGAAGTTTAATGTTAATTCCATGCTGTGTTTCAGTAAGAATACAGATGGTACTTGTGGCTCCGGTGAGAACATCCAGTAGTACAAATCAGATTCACGTTACACATACTGAACAGAAGGAAGAGAGGAAATGAGAGGAAAGAGAGAGTTGAGATGAGGAAAAAACCTGAAAGAGTCAGGGGAGTAAAGATACAGCAGGCCTCTATTTCCCAAACTTTTTTTTTTTTTTTTTTTTAATATAGTGCCAATGCAAAACTGCATTACGTTACAATCAAGAGTGTTGAGCATTCCCCTCCCACGCACACACATACGCACGGTTTGTCTGCTAAAAAGCCATTACCTAACTATCTGCCATTAGCAAGAGCGCTACAGCCTCGCAGCACAATACTTGGTCCGAGAGTGGACAAGAATAGAGGTCAGAGTGATGCTCGGAGAAGGGGGACATTCTGCTTTTTGTCATTTAAAACAAAACAAAAACGTATTAATGTGTGGAAGGAGCAGGTTTGGTAACCACAAAGTAAAGAGGGCACTTAGTTCTTCCTAAAAGCTTTAACGCATCCCTTTAAACCTTCCGACACTGCTGTGTTTCCTCAATTTGCAAACTGAAAATGTTTTCAAAACTGACCGACAGAAGCATGGACAATATATTGTTCATAAACACACATATACAGGAAAAAGTTGAACAGCAACGTATTGTCTTTTAAATAAACCCTTGCATATGTGTGTTAACAAATACAGGCAAGCGTACTTGGCAACAGATGATACAGCAACGTAAAGCAAAATAAAAACAGTAAAAGAGGACATGAACCTTAAAGGGTACAGGCTTGCAAAAAAGAAGGTAAAACCCCTGGGAGTGGAAATGAAGACCCGAGCGGGACAAGACAGGGGTCGGGAGATGGCGTGCATACGAGGAGAAAACGGTGAGACAGATGGGTGGAAATGGAGGGAAAGGTAGAGAAAGAGTGTGGGCTGCGGTATAAACCCAGTTGAAAACTGTGGCTGGGGACAGGAGCTAGTGCTGGGAGGAGAGAAATAAGAGAGGAGGAAGAGGAGGAGGACGAGGAGGAGGAGGGCTTGTCTTGTGTTGTTCAGTCTCACTGGGTCTCTTCCTCCGCATCTTGCAGTGCTTCTTTGTTCTGTTCTTCACCTGAGAGAACGACACAAACATCAAACCTCAATTAGAGATTTTCACAAGGCAGCTAAATGTGGCTGAACGAGCTTCCACAAGGTCGAACAGGAGAGAGGAACTTCATTTCAGATTACAATACATTTATTTCTATCGTAGTGGGTAAAAATACAGTTAATGTCTTATTTCTATTATCGAATCATAAACACTTATTCACTTAGTCTTATTAGACAATAAGTCTTTACACTCCACAGATTCAATATTTTACCACTTTAAAACACAAGAAGTGTTTCAATTATTTCATTTTGGGCATTTACCCCCGTCAGTAAATGGGTCACTTTATTAGAGAAGGACCGAGGGGCAAGTGAAGAGTTTCCCCCATGGTGATCCACTTTCAAGTCTGATAAAAATTGTTTTCTCTCCTGTGTGTATGATTTAAGAATCGATGGGAAGATCCTTATTTTATTTTTTACATCTGTGTGACTGGATGGATTTTTATTTTTTGGAGTGAAAAATAAAAAATTCCACGAAAAAAAGACATTTTTTTTCCATAGAGAAATGTTTTTTTTTTATATGCGAAACTGGGGGGGGGGGGGGGGGGAATGAGAACAATCATTTTTAATTTTCTATTTTTTCCAAAAAAGATTTACCACCAGTTTCCAGTTATAAACACCAGACAGAAAACTATTTAGATGTGACTTAGAAAATGAATGAAAAAAATCTTTAATTTCCAAAAGAAATTGTAGGATTTTGCAAGTTCCCACATCTGTACACTAAAAACTTTAAGTTACCCAAGTTTTCCCTCGTTTGGTTGAAAAATGATTTAACAGTAAACATAATTATTCAAAACAGACTTGTTGCAATTAATCCAAAAGGTTTTCCAGTGACCCAATTGTTTCAGCTTTAATTATTTGTGTCCAGAACATGCAGTTTGTATGTGATGTTTTCACTAAGGTTTGTGAGACAGGAGCTAGCAGGAGCCCCGGGATAGCCGATAAGCTCTGGCTCCACAGGTGCTGTGGTGCTCAGGTCTTTTTATGATGAAATAAAACAGAGTTGAGCACACTGTGCCACTATACTTAAAATCCTACCAACCCTGGCATGAGTAAATTCTTGGGATCAGCTCAGAAATGTCAGAAATCAGTCCATCATGCTCTCAACAACCCAAAACGTTCAGACAAGTAGAGTGTCAACATGCAGTCCAGTGAGCAAGAGTTAATCCACAGCGCCTTCACAACGAGCCAGTCAGATTTACTGACGGGGGTAAATGCCTTGTGAACCTGTACGACTGGTTGCTTAGAAAGGTTACCATAGAGACAGCACAGCCATCCGTGTAATGAAGAATTAAGAGGCACAAATAACAAAAGGCTGGAGAATCCGTCATGATTAAAATAGAAACCGTAACGGCGCTCATTAGCACTACGGCTAACTGGGATGTGAGAAAGCCACAGGAGATAGAGCAGCAGCCTCACATGCTGCGACTGCAGTTTGTCTGTTATATCACACTTCAAGAAGCTGCATTCACAGGTTTCCAAACGGTGCATGAACGCCCCGGTGGGCTGTGTTCTGTGGTGCTCACGTGCACGGTGAAGGAGCAGAGTGTCCGCAAGTTATTTCACTCTACAAAGGGTGGATTCAAACCTTTATCCATCATAGTGGAGACTCATGCGTGTCTTACTCTGTTGTCTCTCTGACTAATAAAACGGCATAAAATACCTGTACACAAATCATACCGTCAATTAATATTAAAGTTCTTTTAACAAAATAAGTTGGAAGGGTCACAACATGAGCAAGAATCAGCGTGCTCATGTTTTATCTGCTCTGGCAGATTCTTCCAGTACTCCTCCAGTTCAGACAGATTTCTGTCTCTACTAGTTTATGATCTGCCAGTCACAACATTTATCTAATACAAGACAGTAGCAGTCTACCAACGAGTTGATAACATTATAATAATGCCAATAGCCTGCAAACACAACAGCAGTAGCGATAGCAGTTGCAAGCTAGCTGTGACAATTTTTTTTTTATACATGTTGCAGACATAAAATTCAGAATGAGTGTATAGTTACAGAAAACAAAAGTTATTTGTTTGAGCATGAAATATCTTGTCTTCGTACTATCTTCAACTTAATATAGGTGTAAATAAATACAGAGCAGTGTTTTGCAATTTCCTTTTCTTTACATTTTATTCAGCATCCCAACTTTTTTATGGTGATGCTGCCTTCAGCAAATACTCCACGATTAGAGGTGCTGGAAATATCAATACTCTTAACTTTTAACTTAAAACCTAAAATCTATTCAGTCTGACTTATGTTGCATATTATAATCTTATGGTATTAGTGCATTTTAATTTATATATTTGTCCATTAAAACAGCACAATTTGTTCCATTTCATCAACATTTTAAAGTTAATTTGAGTGTAGTTTTTTATTATTACTTGTGTCATCTTTTAGTACTTTTACAATCCACATTTTATTTGATCTCATTTGCCTTGTATAAGCCTCAGATACACTAGACACTGGTGAGAGCAGCATCATCAGGGGGAACGATTACAGGAGGCAAAACCAGTTTCAGAGTTCAGACAGACACCATTGGACAGTATTGTGTAACCTTTTGTTGAGATGTACACAACCTAAGATGAATTATACTGTTACTGACTTGCGGACACCCTGAAGACATTGAAACTGGTAAAACACAAGTTCCACTTGTGCAGTACGAGGTGAAAAATAACCGGTTATTTATACATGTTGATGAAGGTTCTCGGTCACCCAGGTCAGGGTAATTCAAAGTGCTACATCGCAGGGAACTGGACCCGCATCCTCTGAACCCCAAAACATTCAACAAGGCTGGACATTGTAATGTGAGGAGGTTAGTGAGGGAGGTTAGGATGGTGAAACAGGAGTGACAGCTTGAGGTGGAAAAGCCAACGACAGGAGGAAGGACTTACAAAATACACTTTTACAATGGAGGAAGAGTGAAGGAAGAAGGCTGTCCTTAAGACTCTACAGGAGAGATGGGAGATGATTAGAGATGAGTGAGTTGAAAGAGAGGGAGAGAAACCACTGTGCTATTAGGGGAAAAAGTTAGGTAGTTATTCTCTGTTTTCTAGAAGGTTTTTAAGAATGTGTCAGAAATCTTCTTGGCACACGATCACTCATTCATTCCTCACGTTTTCATTTTTGGCATGAGTGTACAAGAAGCCTCTACCAAACTTAATCAAGGCTTAAAGGAACAAATCGGCTTTAAAATCTGTCTAAGTGCATGTAATGATGTTGATTTATCAGTCAGTATTACCCAGAAAAGCTTAAATCAGAGATAATACTAGTAAACATCTATAACTGATGCCTTGAGAATAAAGGAACATCTCTCTCACCATCTCCCTGCACGTCTGAGGTCCATAGTGTCAAGTTGTCACGTAGCAACTGCATGATAAGTGTTGAGTCCTTATAGCTTTCCTCGCTCAGAGTATCCAGTTCTGCAATGGCATTGTCAAATGCCTCCTTCGCCAACCTGTCAGCAGAGAGGATACAAGACACAGTTAAATAAAGTGGCACAATAGTATCTGTTCTATATATTCATTTTCTCCATGAGCAGTCAGTGTTTTTGTTTCTGTTAACAGCTCCACAGCAGAGGCAGTGAGGTCATGTGCTGCGATGGAAATTACTCTGCTCCCTTTCAGGACTGTTTTCAAGTTGCCAGGTTCCTGAGAATCATTTAGCCAACATTCTGCAGCCTCATCAGCCAACAGCTGGAACACACTGTTTCTTTTCATGTGGGATTTGATCGACATCTAAAGAGGAAAAGTTTCTTTTTTTGAAAAAAAAAAAACATGTGGATGCAATTTACCAAAGTGGACAAAAATGGCCTACTGCAATAGTTGCGCAGGACTTTTTCTAATGCACTGAAAGGGGCATTCATGGATTTCTGGCCTCTAGGGGGCAGAAACATAAATTCAATATTTATTCCAGCAGTGATAGTAAATGTGCAAGCCATAAAACAAAAAAGAGGCTAAAAAGGATCAGTAGAGTTGCAGATGTAAGTTATAATTCTCCACAGTTGTGGCTCTATGAACAATGTGACACTCTACACCATCTATGACACAAATAAAACTACGCTGCCAAACAACCTTAAGAATGAAAAAACTGATGCAGATTCCACAATTTTATCAGTTATGTGATGGCATTTTTCTCAGAGTTTTGATATTTGAGGGTGTTTAAATCCACACAGATTCTTTCACCTTTTTATGTCCTCTCCAAAAGATTCAGAAACACTCATCTAAATTGTAATAACTCATTTCAATAATAAGGTCATCCTGTTTAATCAATGATAACAAATTAACAGGGGTGTCACAATTTAGATTCCAATTAAAAAATGTATCAAAATTAGCTTGGAATAAAACACTTTAAAAGACAACACTCTGAGCTGACAGGTAGCCTGCAGCTACACTTCCAGACACCTAATCCTGTGTGCACAAAAACCTGACGGTGTCGGAGATGTTGGGTTACTTTTCTTATTGATTTGTTTGGGCAGATTTGATCTGACATTTTTATTTTTGGTGATTATTTGAACTTGTCCAGTCCTAACCGGAGAAAAGACACCATGATAAAGTCAATCTGTTGTTGTAAAATGCCCCTGTCTTTTAAAAAAAATAAAGTAAAAATGTGATAGTAAATTAAATGCCACTGTCAAAGCTGAAAAAAATATTTAAAATCGGATCAAATTTGTGGCCTGAAAATCAAGGATTTAAACTAATGACGGCTCCAGAAAGTTTTTGTGGGAAAGGAAAATCGCACATACTTGCAAGCGCGGTCTGGCGAGTTGAGGATTTCATAATAGAAAACGGAGAAGTTAAGGGCCAGTCCCAGGCGAATGGGGTGCGTTGGAGGGAGTTCGGTCAAGGCAATGTCGCTAGCAGCTTTGTACGCCACCAAACTGTTCTCTGCTGCCTCCTTCCTGTCGTTGCCTGTAGCAAACTCTGCCAGGTACCTGTGGTAATCTCCCTTCCTGAGCAGAGGGAATGACAGATTTCACACATGATGAAACAAACATCAGTCCAGAGCCTCATTGAACATTTTAAAATGGGACAAAACACTTTGTTACTGGAATAACGCAGAATATTCAAAATTCATAAAATTCTGCTTAAACAATGCACAATTTAAACTGTGATGAAGCAGCACAATGTAGTTTGGGGGAAGACATTTTAATCAGAAGAGACAGGTCTTCACTGACTGATTCTTTTAGACCCAAGTAAACAAACAGATCTTTAAAAAAGGACAACACAATTTCTTACCGCTTTATTTTGTTTATATTTGTCAGAACCTGCCGCCTTCCTAGCTTCAAGCAGTGTTCTGGACTGTATTTCCCTCTGAGAACAGCTTGTGTATTCAGCCACGGAAAAGGTAAATTATTCTGAGTTTTATAGTTATGTATATAACTACATAGAGCCCCTTTAGTTTACCTTTAATAAAATAAATCTGCATATGTTCACGTAAGATATGACAACAGTAAAACAATTAATGCAATGACTGAAAATGTACAATTAGCAATGACTAATGTTTTTTAATCTTTTTTTATTTATTTTTTTATTTAATGTTCAATGGCCAGGTGTTTTTTTTAGCAAACAGGAATACTTAATGTCTTGGTTTTTACAGTGATTTACTGCACTGTAAATCTCACAGGGAGCAGCGCAGACAGACACTTGCATATAATAATTAACTGGCAGGAAGAACAAGTTCGTGGCAATCTGCAGTCTAATTCAACAAGGGAGAAACCTGTTCTACTGTATATCTCTGTGTAAATAAAAAAATCATGTTCATGCCAGCTAACAGCAAGTTAAGAACCCGTATACTTTGTTTAATAGCCTTAAGTTATTGATGTAGGTAAATAATTTCACTACTCCTTTGACTGATGACACATCAAATCTAACTACCCGCCTTTAATATGTCCGCTGTTAAACTTAGTAGATACTTACATTTTGTAGTAGAAAACCTTAGACTCTCCCGTGGCTGCAGCTAAGATGAGGTGCTTGTCCAGTACATCCAGAATGTCGTTGCAGATTGATTTCAGCTCCGTCTCAACCTGCAGATCAAAACAAACATGAACACTGCTGTGAACGGTCTGCTTGCTCAAACAAAACTTACAGGTACCTGATCAAAAAATGTCTTCCTTTCAGTGTCAAATAAACTCAAATTTGATACTTCAGAAATATTTTTTTTTATATCTGGGTAGTGACTGCCATTAACTCATTAAAACAATATTTCCTCAATTTTCTTTTCTAGTACCAAGTAGGGGATCTACAGATTATCACGATTGGTTAGTTTGTCAGATTGCCAATAAAATAAATGTATTTAATAATGCACAATTTTGGCTCTGATGCTAAATAATACGACTTTACAGGAAATGCATTTCATTTCCAAATATCGTTTCTCCATCTCCTTGATTGCAAATGATCACAACCAACCAAGAAAAATCTTTAAGTCGATACTGAAATTTCCTCCCTTCACCAACTATAGTTAAAATGGTGCAAATATGTGTAGCAGCTTTTGTGGCGGTCCATCTGTGTAGATGTGGATGCATTTGTCACAGAAGGGACAACATTATTATGTGACTCAGTTCAAGGGTCAATCTTTAACATCACTAGACAACAACATGCAAATAAAACTGTTTTGATGTTGTCTTCACTTGGCTGAAGTTGGTGTCAAGTGAATTTTAGCATCTGTGTTACTTCAGAAATGGTACAAGTACAGGGACTTCCTTATGCATTCAGCTGCATCTCATTAACTGAGAAATCCAGATTGCTTTGAGAGGCATAATGCGCAGATTCACGGTGCATTTAAGAGCACCATATATCTCCAGAAATCTATATCCAGTGCCCCATAGAAACTTCTTTTTAAACTACCTATGTTTTTTTCTCATGTTACTTTGTTCAAACACATGGGTACTCTCATTCATTCTTTCACTAAATCATTTTTAAGAATTAGATACTAAAATCATAATAATATTCCATGTATTTTCTGTAAGCAGACCTAACCACTAATCTTTAATACCATTCAATTAAATGTTTAATTTAACATTTATATATTTTTTATAATGCACCGCAAAGGATGGATCCCTTGTATAATTTACAGCATTAGTCTCAGAATCTCTCCCCCCACCCCCCACCCCCGCCCCAAGGAAAAGTGGCTTTGTAACTACAATTTTACCCAACACAATCAGTATTGAATCAAATACGGACCAGAACCCAATCAATTCAGGAAATCAGTGGCAATACACAGAGGCACAGTGATGACAAGCACAGAACCATCAAATGCTAACAAAAACTAGCCCTCAAGAATTTTGCATTTAATGCTCAATGGTCTTAACAAAAATTCCCAGAGTTCTTGTGTTGGAGCGTGGGTAAAATCCATTATCCTACATGACGTCATATAAAGCTTTCCCCCTGACACGACTTAAGACTGCTGTGCTGCATTGCACTCAGTGGTGCCGCCAGTGACTGGGAGGTTCTCTGCAGCAGATAAAGTGATTTAAAGTTGATTCATGGCTGTTGCCTCCCTCATTATTTCACTCAGACAAGTGCCGTTGGGCTGTGAAATCACACAATTTCCTCCCAGAGTGGAGGAGAGCTTAACAAGTTCTGCCAAAAGGGGTAAAGCATCTCTGGCATCTTGCCTACTGGATATGGAAATTCAATTACCTGAGAGTACAACTGCACTTATCTCTGTGAAATTACAAAAACAGGTAGCAACTTTAAATCAGTTCTACTTCAATCCACTGGGTTTGGATTTTTCATTGCTGTGTCCAATTCAGGGCCTTTTGAGCATAAAAAGCCAGAGATATTTGCTCTATGATGTAGTGGAAGATAATCTATTACAGGACAGAAGACTGCTAATATTTTGTTGGAATCTGTTGTGGACATCAGTACAGCAGGTTTTCAGCTGGGCCTTTTTGTTTCTCCAATACTTTTCCCTTTAGAAGTGCACAATTGGCAGGAAATGTGTTGCTGCTTTTGAAAGATTTCAAAAATCACAAAAGAAATAAACACCTCAAAAACTCTTACAGATAACATACATTTGTTTACATACTGTTCTTGTCAAATGTTGGCTCTTAAGTAGTTTATTTAGACTGTTTTCAATAAACATGATGAAACCTATAATGATGCTATCAATTGACCAGTTAGGTGTGACAGGTTCTGACCGTTTTCCTGTACTCTCGGATCATCTTAAGTTTGTCTTCTTTGTCGCCTTTAGTTTCTTCTTTCTGTTCGAGGCTGCTGATTATCCTCCAGGAAGCTCTTCTGGCCCCGATCACGTTCTTGTATGCTACTGACAGCAAGTTCCTCTCCTCCACTGTGAGCTCGACGTCCATACTGGCCACCTTCTTCATCGACTCCACCATTTCTGTAAGACAAAGGGGAACACACAACATTAGGCACGGCTTTCTCAAATCCCCCACGTGACAAAAAGTACTGGAAGAAAGTTTGTCCATATGGAGGTTGTTGTTCATGTCTCACTGTCTGTCTTTCTTATGTTAAACTCAAATTCAGCCCCTCTGTGATAAAACACAAGACAAAGTAAGAATTGTCCTCTTAGTAAGCTCTGTAAAAAAAAAAAAAAAAAAAAAAGGCACTAATCAAGTCCTTGCATTTAGAGCGTAACTAATTCATTGGCATGTTTTCTATTATTATCTCGTTTTAGGCCATCACAGAGATTGATATTGGCATGTGGGACAGCAAATATGCCAAATTGATGTACAGAAATGCTTTTGTTATTAATGTTTTGGGGTCAGCCACATAGCAGATCAAGTCAAATCATTTAGTGTTATTCCAGAAAAGGTTAGACTGCTCCTTGGTCCCATTTGAATTAAAGATTTAAAAAAAAAAAAAAAAAAAAAAACCATCTCAAGAGGTCACTTTAGGCTGATAAATAGTGCTACGCATTTTTCTAAAAAATGTTTGCAGACCAAATGATTAATTAATCGTGAAAAGAATCGCCTGATTTATAAATAAAGATGATAGGTGACAGGTGCCCTAATTTGGATTTAGTTATTTTTTTCAACAAACAATGAATATACTTATGTAAGAATTTTTTTCTAAATTAGTGAACCTGTGAAGACCTCTTCTAGAGAGTATGGAGCTTATTTTTAAACGCAGTAGAGTACATTCATCAATACACATGCTGAAATGTGTCAAACATTGGGTGAGCATTCCTGTGGCAGCACAGTACTAGTGTTAAATGACCTATCATCAAGTCATGTAGTTGGGCTCCAGCGTACAGTCATAAATGCCCTGGGCCCACTGACAGTTGATACCATTCTTTACCCCTGACCTTATGTACCTTTAAACTACCTTTGAATTTACCCCTCGCCCCGGGCAAGGAACAGACACTTGGTTGGTTGACTGGGCTTTTTAATCGCTACTTTATCTGTTTGGCCTGAAATGCAAGGGCTGGTCCCACTTCATAGGTAACACACTAGTGGACCTAAATAGCCAATAATGGTAAATAATTAGTGGCTGATTGTAGATATGACTTCAGAAAGTATTGACAAGTTTATTTTTTGCATGTAGTGGATATTTGGTAACATTTCATTAATAACCAAACATTCGATCATTTAAAAAAAAAAAAAAAAAAGTACCCTGTGGGAGTTTTTGATTTAGTGTAGCAGTTGATGCAATAAACTCCTGGTTTCCAACTGTTCTTCTCATTTGCAGGTGGCAATACTGTCCCAAGATATGCAGCAATGTGCAGTTAAAGAAGAAGTCTGCAAGCTTAGTCTCTTTCAAGCCCCCAGAAAGATTCAGGCTTTGAAGACAATTTTCATAGTGGCAAGACTGTTTAATTACATCACTTGATGCGCTAGTAACACTGGGTAATGTTTCCTACCGAACTGCCTCAATACAATAGGGAATCGAAAAATGTCTCTTCATTCGATACCAAACTTAAATAATTTAGGATTTAATCTCAGCAGTGTTAGTGAGCCAATAAGCATGCAGCAAGCTTGTTGTGCCAAGGTCTAAAAGAGTTGGTCATTGGCTCAAGGCATGCAGGAAAAGGACTTGGTTATGCACAGAGATGAGGATCACTAGGTGTATGTGTAATGTAATCTTGTGTTAAAACATAGGCTATTTAATACGAGTTTGGATTAATAAAAGTAGCATACAGGGACCCACATTGAAAGGTACTCGTATCGATAATGTTCCAACAATACCCAGCTCTAGGCACCAAGACAGCTTTCCCCAATAAGCTTACTTTGTGAAAGAAGTGGCTGTTTAATGGCAGATAGACTTTTCTGACCATCAAACCTTGCCTTTCCACACAAGTTCAGTACAAGGCTGTGCCACCATATGCTACAGTACATACAAACAGCAGATCTTGTATTATTGACAAATAGTTCCCAGTAACTATCACATAGCATTTCTGATTGAATTGCCCCTCCCCACGGAGCAGCATTCATAGGAGTGAATGGGACTCCACTTCAGGCGCTGTAACCAATTCTCATTACAAATCCATGGTGAACATGGATGTAAACCATCAAGGATTATATTACTGAAGCAGGTACACAGTCCTGATTAATCGGGATATACTTTTTCCTAGGAAGAAAGGTAGGGTAGAGGCAGGAAACTCATAAGATAGAAATCAGAGAAATTAAACCAAAACCATCTGTCTGATTTCATACTACTGGAGGTAAATCTGAAGATAATCCAAGATGATTTTAAAGCTGCCGCCTCCATTATAATTAACATTCTGTGTGAAAGAGGTACATACATTGATTTGCTTAATCGGAAATAAGCACATATTCTTTCCATTAACAAAGGGTTTAAACCTCTAAGTGCAGAGTCTTGAAAGGTTTCTGTCGTCCTCAGTATTTTATTAATGGAGTGCCTGGGACACTGCCCAAGTATAAATTCCTCTAATGCAGAGATTCACCACCTATGGACACCTATTGTGGGAACGGAGCCAGGACAATGAGCCAGTGTCTTCCTTTTACATTTCAGATCCTCAAGGTGAGTCAGTAGGGTGTGGTGAGAAAAATGAACAGAGAATGAATGCAGGGATGAAATGGCAATGAATGCAATTTGACACTCTGCTTTGAAGGAGCTATTAATCATCACAACAAGCAGTTACCCTGGGGATTATTGTAAAACAGACACAACATGGGGCCTCTTCAAACAAGTAACAAGGAGCAGTTCAACATGGGCTTGCAGAAATACAAATATCTACAAAGATTAAAATGGTTCTGGAATGGTCATTTAATATATTGTCTGGATAACAAAAAGAAGATAGGAAACATATGATGAATAGGAAAATGCAAAAGCTGCAGAGGAGTCACACTACCCATGCTAAAGCTAGCTGCTAGCCTAGAGCTAAGAGCCGCGTCAATCATTTGGCTTTTAACTTTGCAGACAGGGTGTTATCTGCAGAAGCCAATAGCGGGGCTCTATGCAGCATGCTGGCGAAACCTGATACGAGATGGTTGCAGGCCAGGAGGAGCACTATGCTGCTTTGATCACTTTACCCTCCAGCCCAGCCTGCACTCCAACCAAATGACCTCTCAGTGCTTTTTAAACATTTTTCTCAGCATTAAAAGCTATACAGCTGCGAGGTGAAACAAACAGGGGTCTAATGTGGAAGGGGGGAGCAGCGGATCCTTACATGGTTTTCCCCCATTCTGTGTTCACATTTCGATTTTTCTTTCAGTCTTCCTGAACTTAATACAGGACTCTCCAAGGTATGACAATTATAGCTTTAGATAAGTCACCAGCATAGATTAATTCAACATAGTTCCTGAAAAATCATGTTTGGTCTTTAATTGGTGCCTGACAGAGAGCTCTCAAAACCACAATACCCATGAGTAGAAAAATGGTGAATTGTGGAGGAGTTTGTACTTCCTCTGTAGATATAAAAATTCATTCCCACGAAAAACAACTACTCTTACTTTCAGGTGATTATACACCAGTGAAACCATTATCATACATGTACTTCCAATCCTCTGTTTAAGAATGCTGCTGCTTTAAATGAAGTGGAAATCTTATAGCCCCAGGCTCACGTTTGCAATTTCTGTGCGGAAAGAAGCCCAGTTATCCTCAGGTCAGCTTTTAGCCACTGTGAAAACCCATGTGTTAGTATCTAGAAATAATTCTAGTAGAAATCAAAGTCTGGCCTGACACCACTTCAAAGCACCATTATTCCACCTCACAGTTAAATAAAAAATGTAGGAACACAAATTGGGTGCATTGTTGATTCACCTATAAATTGGCAGCAGAGGTAGTCATCACTACTGTAAAAAGAGGGTGAAAGGGCAGAACAGGACAGTGGTGTTTTGAATATGTTTTGTGTGCGACCAACCACTGGGGGTTATAAAAGCAGCTAGCAGCAGTTCACTAACTTAAACTACAAGAATAGCGCCGAATTCCATTCTAAACCAAAATATGTTGCTTGCACAAATACGCAATTGGTCGCATCATGATTTAAATTATTCACAGCCACTTCGACCAAATGATTTATTGTGGTAAAAAATAAGCTAAATGTGGATCAATAGTGTGTGGACCATTATTGTATATGTTGAAATACAATCAAATGTGAGCCAAAGAAGTCAGAATGAATGCTAAATTGCACTGTTACGTAAAGTTTGGATCTTTTGATGTGGGGTTGTATGAGGTACTCATTCCTAGTCAGTGCATTACCTGCAGTAGATCAGCAGCGTGTAGTGCCAGCAGGAAGCAGGACATTGTACTGCTGTACAGACAGCCTTTCCCCAAGGTACTACATTTCACTATTGTGTCTGAATACAAACTGTATGGTTGAGGGAATGTTGCCCAAAGAGAAAGGATGTTTGATGCCAAACGTGATATACACTCAGACAGATATAATTTTTTTTAGCGGGGACTGATTTAAGGTGGTTAAAATATGTCTTGCTGCTGGTCACGTCTCCACACAGGCGAAGAGCCGATGGTCAACAATTCTATACACTGACTGGGGAGGAGTACATCATGCAACCCCACTACAAAAGACCTGAACTATCCCTATAAGGCCACTTTGTGTTGACTAATGAAGCAAACTGTACATTAAATTGCATATTTACTAATGAACAGCTAAATAAACGTTGCTTCGGTAGAAGGACTTCCAGTCAATTAACTACAAAGAAAAGTTGGCTCAAGCTAAACTTCTGGCTGAGATTGCTGCTCAGCTACCAATCAAATAGCAGCGAAACTCCCTGCCCCGCCTATTCTTGTACACCATTGGTGATGCATCCATCAATCAATACACAGGCCACCTCGCAGTCGGAAGGCGATGCTGGCCTCAATAAAGCAGTAGACCGAATGTCAACCTCCTTACAACAAACGCAAAGCTAACTTCACATCTTACACTCCTTCTCACTCGAATGTAGCTTGGTTCCACGTCTAACAACCTCACCTGGCAGAGCATGAGCTATTCACAGTACACGGATTGATTTAAAGTAATGTCGCCCTTTAAGTTCGGCTTTTGTCCAACACGACATGAAGGATCAAGTCAAATCCAAGTTTTTCTTCGGCTTTAACTGGTTTACCAGGCTGAAAGGGGCTTCGGTGACCAAAACACTTGGTGGGGGCGGTACGTTAGCATTAACTGTAGCACATTTTTTCGGATATAGATCCTCCTCGAGCTGCTGCTTGATGGATAAGACACTGCAGAGTCGAACGAGGCGAAAGTTATGTTTGACAGGGTGTGGACGTTTGCTGCACTGTTACATATTTGAATGGGGTTCGGCGTGACGCGTGTCGGGGCTGAAGAAAGGCTAGCCAGCTACTTAGCATTTTAGATAGCGAGTGTTAGCTAACTATTGCTAGCTGGGCAGGGGGACTAGCTTAGCCCACCGCCTAACGTAAGCTAAATCTTAACCAGACACTAGCGCACGCGACAGAGCACGCGTTCCTTCAAGCGAAATGTGTTTTCTCTTTGAGCTAAAATCGGCTGATTTAAACGTTTTTTTTTACCGATTCATACTGCTGAAGAAATCTCCGCCATTTTGTCTCTCACCCAACAAATCCATGTGAACTGCTTTACCTGCGTCTCCAAGCCCCCTGCGCAGGGAGACAGAGGGGGAAGAGGGGCCAGGCATTCTGCAATGGCTGTTGCTTAGTTATTCGGAGCCTTACCGTCATATCTCTCCGCTTGTTCGGCGAGTTTCGCCTGGTACACCAGGTTTTCTCTTTCTGCCATGGTGCTCGGGTATTGGGACTGTTCGTGGCGTCCCGGCGCAAAGGGAGGATTATCGGCTGCTCGGCGATTTCTGGTGGTGGATCAGCAACAGCACTGTGCCGCTCCGCTTAACCGAAGACCGACCGGTAGCACTGGCGTAAAGATGGCGTCGCTACTCCATCCGGGAAACCCACGCAGCAGTCTTCATGTACGCCTACACCCTCGTGCTATATATCCCGAAATAAACCTCTCTCCCTGAGATCACTCCGACAAACTCAATTCAATTATCCACATATTTAGTGTCGAGTTGTTTCTCCACACATTTAACATCTGAAATATCGTTTTTTTTGTGTGTTCTGTTGCACTAAGTCATTCATTCGGCGTACATATCAACAACAAAATACTTATTATTATGCTTTAACTTATCATTAGTCATTTATCGTGACAGAAGTGATACATAAATTATTGGATTTGTAATGAAATTCACCCTCTGCCTGCAAGTGATTTTGTGATAAATTAGCTTCTCGATCATACATGCCTCAATGGTAATTTCTTTCTTACAGTTTAGGAGAAGTCAAGTGTATTTTTTTAATATATAGTTTTTATTAGGGTACATTTTATAAAAACATGTTCCCCTTTGAAATAAATACACTACTCAAAATGAGTTTGGGATATGGGTGTATGGATATGCATTAAAGGTAAAATGAAATGTGTCTGATTGTTTTGAGGGACGACAGATATTCACAAAACACAAAATAAAATTCACAATACAATATCAAGGGACACACTAAAATATCCCCAGATCCCAAATTTTGAGGAGCGTATAATTGATAAATGTAGATTACAAGTCTCAAATGTCTTGCACGATTAGTTATAACTCACACTTTTTTTTTTTTACAAACGTAGTACTAGCCACGGTGGTTCAATAAACTGTAGGAGGGTTATAGAAGTGTACAGTAGACGATACAATATGACTGCAAAAGAATTCAACCGCAAGAGACATACAGTACCTTCATTTATCCAGAGAACATACATTTCGGTACTCTAATAATCTCTTCATTTTGTTCTTTTCTGGATTTATTTTACCACAAATCTGTTTTGGTGGTTCATGAGACAAATGTTCTGTACTAGATGTAAACGGGCAGAAAATCTTGACTTGAAAAGCTGGTGTCACTTAAAGGTGCAATATGTAAGAATAAGCCACCTGGGAAATTCATACTCTAAGCAAATAGGGGAAGAATATGACCAGAGTAACCGCTAACTGTAGCTGCCATCTGCTAGTTCGTTCAGTTGGCCATGCAGCCAGCAGTCGGATTCGTTCCCTCTGCCCGAGCTTTACTATCGCCTTTTGTTGTAAGTAGTGCTAATACAAGACAGGATGGGTCACAGCTAGCAGGTTAGCATGCTAACTTAAAAAGTTAACACAACCTCAACATTGTTGTTTCTTCTTATAATGAACATTTTAAACTGAAGCTCTTACATATTGCACCTTTAAGGTCACTTGTAGGAGTTGAGTGAAAAGCTGGATCAGACAATTCAGCATCAACAACAAACACTGACTTTAATTAAATGGATTAACTTCACACCATATGGAGACAGTAATATAAAGCCCAAACAGACAATCTGGTACATATTTTATTGACTAAGTATATGTACACATTACATGCTGTGGAAAAAATTAAGAATGAATTTTTAACTTCAAATAATATATTTTTATAAGACTTTGACATATTGTACTCTTTAAAAAAAAAAAAAACTTTTTCACACGTTCTGGTTTCTTTCAAAGTCAAAACAAAAATATATGATCACTGTAAAATAAAAGGAAGTCAAAAATGATTTGGCATGAAGAGAGCTGTAGAGGAGATAAGGTGCATATTGTAGGATCAACAGTGGTATCTGAAAACATTGAAAAAAAATTTAAAGCATTCATTGGTCGTTAACTACCTGCAGTGGGACAGCTGAATTAAAATAATGTCATGGAATTGTGAAATTATCCCTCAAAGGCAACAATGAGTGGGAGTTATGGGAGCAATACCCAATGAACACTTTGCATAAAGGCATTACAACAAATATAAAAATAGGATTTAAAAACTTTATAAATTAAGTGGTACCACTACAGAATCGACAGACCAGTCTTTTATTGTTCATTCGTCACCTATACCCTCATAGGAACAATGTAGTTACATTTGGCTGACTTTTGTGAGAACATTTAGCACTAAATGTGCTTTCTAGGCTCAAATAGTTCATTTAAAAAAAGAAAGATAAAATATAGGGGCTTAGAACTATTACATGTGTTTATAAGCATATACAGTGCTGTATATGACCCACGGATGAACATATTAAAGTAATAAAAATATGGCATTAATGTGGCATACAAAAATATCTTACCTAATTTGAGTATCAATAACGAGAAATGGAGGGACATTTTTTTTTTTTTTTTTTTACAATTTTATAAAAACATTGTGAACTCAAGACTACATTTCATGATAGCAGTCAGAGGCCAGATGAATAAAAAAAAACTTAATGTAGGTTAGAGACAAACTTTGTGTATTCATATTAATGCAGCAATATGCATCTGCACTATCTTCCATGTGGTTTATAAATCAAATTGTACACAGATTTCCACTTTTTCATTTAGCTTAGTGGACACATATTCATCTGTGACTGTTTGCAAATCAACACCTCTATTGGCTCCAACTGTCTTAACACATTGTATCGACAAGAGCAGCAAAATACCACAATTTCACCACATATCAGTTGCAATTGTTCTCCAACAACATACAGCTTGGATAACTTTAAGCACATGGAGGACACTGAAGGAATTCATATTAATAAATGTGCCACTGAATGCATCTATGATATATTTTTTTTTAAAAGGCCTTCATAGGAAACCATGCTGATGCTATTTTGATGTATGTGTGAGATGTACAACTTCTTACCATACAGTCTGTACAGTAAATATAATAAACACTGAGGGAATATTTGTCCATAGGCATTTTTTGTTTTACAGATTGGACCCAAGGGCATGGTTGAGCTTGTTATTATAAGCCAAGCGTGCTACAGCAGCTCAACTCTGTGGGGAGATTTCCAGCCATTTTTATGGCGACAAAACCAAGTTGACCTGTGGACCATTTCCTGCTGCCGGCTACCTTAGGCCAAACCATGATGTTTTCTTAACCCTATCCAAATGGTTTTAGTGCCTAAACCTAAAGCAGACCATAAGCACAGCGCTGTGACGAGAGAAAACTAGAAAACTGAACCTAAACAAACATAAAGAAGCAATGGAAGAAACACTCTGTAGTTTTACAGAAATGTACTTTTACAGAAATGTACTTAGCAAAGATTTATTCTGGCAATCGGGTTGCATTTAAGATAGGTCTTTTTTGGCACCAGCTCCTCATCTGGCATGTTGCTAGCTATTACTCGCACTGCTTTGTCTACAATATGTCACACAAGAAAGAGCCACGTGAATAAATATTTCAAATCAGTATATCTATCCAGCTGGTTAGATCCCTCTATTGGCCTGTTCTAACACCATGGATCTGATGAGGTTATGTGAAGTTGGGAAACAGAATGAACAGGCTATTAAATCCCACTACCCCTAATAATTCTCCTCGGAAGTAGACTACGGGTGCCTTCAAGATAGATCATGATCTAAAATAGTCAGATTCCCCACCTCTACCATAGAGTTTGGAAACCATTTGGCTGCATGTTCATATTAAAATATCAAAAACAATACTGACTGACTGATCCAGATTTGGGGCCACTGATTTCCAATAACACGTCCCATCTTTTGCGATACCAGACATGAGGAAGAGAGGATTTATCCTCCCAGCTGACTGACTCCTTTGTGTCGCTGAAGTTTGCCACTCACAATGTTCCTGCTGTAGTTTAACATTTGCACAATACAAGAGGAATCAATTGCATTAATGTATCAGTGGAGAGTTAATACACAAAACGTGTAACCCAATCTTAGCTTGATGTACAACTATAAGACTATGATCACAGAAAACTGGCATGTTACCGCCATTTGCAAGTCACCTAATTATGTTACACTTAGTAACAATGGGGACAATGTTAGGTAGGAAAGCCTAAAGTGGTGAGAAAGGCATTCTGAAACAGGATGTTCGAAAATGCCATTTAGATAAGGAGAGTAAAATTCCTACAATAGAAATAAACCATTTTATGGTTTATTTTCATGATGACATAATGCTCAGTGGGCCAGTGTGAGTTTGCAAAAGCTTTATGTGTAATAATAGCATGTGTATTTAATGAGGAAACAGCAAATGAGAAACAATTACCATATGAAGTGACATAATGTCTGTTTTACGAGTTGTACATAAAATGCAATGGTATTAGTGTTTCAGGGCGGATTTGATCTGAAAAGCTTCATAGAATGACAATGCAATAAAAAGCCTGCTGGAAGACAAAAATAAAATCCGTCAACCTTTCTCCTCTCATCTTCTAAAACTGCCTCAGGGGATCGTTTCTACTCCTTGAAAGGATGCTTATTTTGTTCTGTCACATGGCTGCATTTGAACTCATCGACGTTGGCGCTGAATAGTGTTTCAAAAGAGGAACATAAAATAATAGATGCACAGTCTCTGGTAACAAAAAGTTAACGATAATCAAATAACGAAGGAAGAATGTTTACAGTATTTAGCATGTAAGGTGTGTGTGTGTATATATATATAGTCAATTAAATCATAATATTTTCCACTTTTAGTACAAAAAAAGAGGACTTGGTTTGTAGTGTGGGATGTAATAAGTTGGTGAAGTCGTCTTGGCGAGGAGGAGTGTCGTCCTTCTCCACCAGACAGGAAAAGTCTTTGCTCGTCTCACTACGAGGTTCACAGTCTAGCACTACAAAAACTCACTGATTCATGATTCTGTGAGAGTGTTTTGTCTCCTGTGTGCAATCGATTCTTTCTCCCTTCTGTGTGTGAATGAAATGTAGTGGGTGGGGATACACAGACACCACAGGAACGGAAGGAGTAGGTGCTGTGGATGTGTGGTGCAAACTTCAATACTGGGCTGGAGGTTTGTAAACTAGGGCTCGACTGATACCGGTTACTGGCGCCTCATACTGCCAATTCTGGATCAAAACCATTTCAAACTGGCAATTGTCCTTCCTTTTCTTCTATTTATTCATATCAAAATTAATTAAACTCTTCAGGGAAAGAAACATCACTGCCTCGACTAGTTGTTGATCCCAGAAACCACCCAAACATCTAACCCAAGTTTGCTTTCACAGCTGTAGTTTGGTTATTTCAGTTTAGACTAAAGAAAACAATTAAAGATTGTTGCTTCTTAGTGCTGGTCCATTTCCTGATATACTAAACTGACATATTAAAACAGGCAAATAAGCAACATTAAGGGATATGGACTGAGAGTTAGCTCAATGATTGGACAGATTTATTGATTTTGGTCATCCTTTATCATCTGGATATTTGATTTCCCACAAAGGGAAATCAAATATCTCTGCACATGATCCTAAGAGCTCATGAAGGCATAAATGGTTGAAAGAATTATTTAGTCAAGACTACAACTGGATCAGATGTTAGAAATAATTCCAGACAGGTAGAAACAGGATGAAAAAGAGGTGTTTTGCAGGGGGTAATTCTTTTGTGGGCTCTACATTAAATAATGAAGAATTGCTCAAATACATTGAAGACACGAGCACAACACACCTCTCATTTAACTCCTTTTGAAGAAGATCCCTGTGCTGATGTGCACATGTTACCATGGTTACTATGTGATTAATGCACATCACATACTGTAGGAGACCATCTTAATAGATTCCAGGCAGCAAATGGATTTAATGGCAGGTTAGCTTTTGAATTTCAGTTATCGATCTCTGTATTGGATGCACAGACATGTAACCGATTTATTGTGGGTTTCTTTTAAATGTATCCTTAATAAATATTCCATCAATAAATGATGCCATCTATCTGAATACAAAACATGTTTCATTTTGTTTTGGAATATCCTCGTTATGCTGTAGTTGAGGAGGAAGCCAACAGTGTGTAATGCTTACTGTAAAGAAGGTTCATATAGGCAAACCGATATCAGTCTGACCTTAGTGTAAACTTTTCTAAATGACATTAGGTAAGATCACCCAACAAGTCTTGCATTGGCAGGGTCAAGAGTCCCTGACCGGTTTAGCTCATAGGTTCATATACTGTGTGCTTTTATCAATCTTTTTCTTTCTGAGGATGACAAAATGGCCGAAAGGAGAAGGGATGTGCTGGACACTGTCGAAGTGATGATGGGAGTGCGTTTGTTTCTCAGCTCTCGTCTTCAGGGTGGTGTTGTTCCAACAGTCGAACGTGGGTGAAGGGAAAGTGGCCTCGCTTGCCTTTGCACTCACCTTCCCACTGGCCGTTCACATTGATCTTGGTCACTTTTACCATGTCTCCCACCTGGCAAATGACGAAAAAAGGAGATATATAAGGAGATGCAATACAAGAACACTTTCTTCATCTTTCTCCACTCAAAGGTTATTGTAGGTAACTAAAAATAAACCAAAACATCTTAGGTTATAAATATACAAAAAATACCCAGAGAAAAGTAAACTAACTTAGATAATATTATGTACTTACTAAACTACCACTTCAAGTATTTATAGGTTTAGTCTTTGTCAAATTTGTAAATGTAACTAGCATGAGGAGGCATATTTTTATCAAGACTGACATCCCAGTCTTGATAAAAATATGCCTCCTCATACTTGTAGTGAGCATGACTGTGAGTCCATTGCCTTCACAGAACATTGCGTTGTATTGTAATAACTAATTTGAAAAAATACAATAAAACTTATAGTGATATTTACTAGGGGTGTGCCAAAATATCGATACTAAGATATATCGCGATATTTCCTCTCAGGGTTCTCCCCAGACGGTGGAACAGCGGCGCTGCGCCGCTATACCGCTCGGTAAGCACCGCTATACTCCGCGCGTGACAGTGTCGAGCGTCCGTCCGTCCGCCGTCCCCCGGTTGATGGCTAGGAGCTCCCGGCTGACGGCGATGAGCGTCCGTCCGTCCCCTGGCTGACGGAGTTGATGACCGGCTGTCCGTACATCCGTGTCTCCCCCCCCCCGGACTGACGTTGACGAGCGGTGACAATTTTACCTAACATACCATGTGAACTGTTAGTCCACCGCTGGCATGATTGGTTTGTTGGTGTATGTTATAGCCTGACCTTGGTGTTTTAATAGAAAAATAACAAAGTCTCACTACAATACATACAAACTCAATCAGGGCATTGGTAGTACAGCAACTCCAATGTTTCCGTAAGGTAGATGTCGTCACGAGCTATGTCGGGTTCTGACATACATGCCCTTAAACACACCTTCAAAGCTGGCCAACTATTCCTCCGACTGGGAAACCAATATTGAGCACAACACCAGAACCATTTGAATTGTCAATGAAATCAGATAAATTTGTTAATTAAGTTGTCGGGAGAAAGCTACAGCAGCTTTAGTCCAGATAACAATATTATATTCACCTTCTAAATCCCACATCAGTCACTTCCTCCCTGTTGTGTCTATTTTACTGGCAGTCCTTCTGATGCAGTGGTTTCATTTAAAAGTTTTAATGAGTGTTTCCTCTGTTAGAAGCTAAAAACAGATGAGGTAGATGTACAGAAAAAGTAAATTACAGCAAGCAGATGAGCTGCCAGCTGAAAATTAGACGCCAATTGCTGTCCTTATCTACAGTGGGAGCATTGTGTACAGCACTGTGAATCGTGACTTCACACTGTTTCCTACACATAGTCTATACTTTGGCAGGCTGCGAAAATATATTGTGACCTATTTTAACACCCCAGCAGGGGTTCGTAAACACTTTAATGTCATCAAGTCTGCTTCATCTCACACAGAAGCACGCATATACACCATCTTCCATGTTTTTTTCAAACAAAATGGAGGCTCATAGGCGGTAGAGAGAACATCTAGAGCCACAACAAGTGACATCTGAGGAATTTAAGAGATGGCTGTGTTCAGCAATGGTACCAACCAGCACTTGCCCAAAGGTAGATTGTGAAGATAGATTAAATGTATGTTTGCTTTAAAAAAATTAAATTAAATTCAGCTTTAGCTTTGAAATCTACTCTTCAGTAGCTCTCCAAATGTCCCAGACCCACTGTACATATCGATGGGAAGAAGTTGGGAGAAAAGCAGTGACAGCTACCACCACCAAGAATGACCAATATTATTAAAAGATTATTTAAATCAAATAAAATTTTGCAGCTCTAAATCTATTGTTATCAGGCTAGGCTCATTAACCATCAGCTTGCAGTAAACAGTATGGATGTCAAACTGTCTTCATTACCCTCCAACATTATCTGCATTTTATTTACCAATTTGAGCATCTATCTGTTCCAAGTAAACATCTACAAACAACAAAGCTAGTTTCACTGGGCTTCGCTGGTAATGAATGTACAATGTAACACTCACATTAATCCAACAGGCAACAGTGTGTACATAAAGAGAGGCCACTGTAAAGGATCTGTGTCCACCTTTTCTATAGAGCCATCTCCACTCTGAGTGTCTTCATGTGCACTGTCAGCTTGCATTTGTAAAGATACTTTGTGTGCATGCTCACATGCATGAGTAAGCCATTAACAATGAGGACAATCTAGACTGCCTCAGCCGAGACCAAAAAAAGAAAACAGAGAAAAGAGGTTAACAGTGAATGGAAGGACAGCCTTGGAGAAAATGAATGGTGGGTGGGATTGATACCTCCAGAGCGAGCGCAGTCTTGTCGTAGGCGTTGGGCACCCTCTTCTGAATGGCTCGGGCATAGACGGGCCCATTCTGTAGGTTAGGGAGCTGAGCATTGACCACAGGCTGAGCATACTGGCCCGGATCCCCCAGAGGATTGGCCTGAGGGGCCCCTGTTCCATCTGTGCTGCCTGCTACCCCTCCAACAAGCCCCCCCTGTCCAGTCCCCGCAGCAGGGGTACCCAGGCTGGCACCAGTGGGCGAGGCAGGCCGGTACTTCTCCACGTAGGGCACAGGGATCATCCCGGCTCGGCCCTCCTGGTTAGCAGCATTCCACCACTGTTCCTCTGGCTTCTCCAGCACACGTAGGATGTCGCCCTTGCGGAAGGGAAGGTCCTCCTCATCGTTGCCGGGGAAGTCAAACAGCGCCCGCACGAACTCTGCCTCATCAGGCTGCTGTGGGACGCCAACGGAGGAGCTGAATCCTGTGTGCTTGGCCTTGCTTATGGGTTCTATGAGTGTGGTGGTGTCCAGGTAGTGGATCTTATAAAACTCTAGCAGAGCCGGCAGCGCTTCAAACTCCTGATCCCCAATCCGAAACCGAGGAGGAGCCACACCTGGCAGACGAAAGGTGACTCTGTTAGATTGCGGATAGTAAAACATCATAGAAACATTCAAATGCCACAATCACAATTACAACTTTGTATTCACATAGCACGCAAGAAGATTAACGGTTGACTGAAAAGTCCAACCACATCCCATCGAGTGCTAGGTTTGGGGAGACTATTAGGGGATGATGAGTCTCCAGAGGCAGTCCTAAATGATCCAAAAGTAATTTTATACCATTGTATGGTAAATGATTTGCAAATTCAAGTCAGAAACTACCTGTAAACACAAAAACCTGAATGCTGGATGGGATAATTCAGTGATTTAAATAACAGACAACTCAATGCCATGCTGCTTATTCTTGCAAAATCTTACGAATCCAATTTTGTCAATAAGCAATTCTGCTTGTTGGTTTGCAGCAGTGTCAACAATGACTTAACACAACCGTAGATATTAGAAGGACAGTGAAGTCAGCAACATCAACATAGCAGACAATTATTATTACCATAATAATTTTCCCCTCATTATAAAAAGGCTTAGACTTCATATTTACAGGAGGGGGCTGGGAGTTCTTTCCATGAAAATTTCTACATGTTTCACATTTATAAAAAAATGCAATTTCACATAATTTTAGATTATTATCACCATATCTGTGACAAACAGTTGGAAAAAAGGTTAGAAAAAGCCAGAGCAGATAATAGAAACATCCAAAAAGCTTAAGGATAAAACTTGCTAAAGAAGTCCACTAAGGACCAACTACAACCATTAGATGTGTCATTTTGTTAGTTCTGATTTTCTCATGTTGACTTTAATTTGGCTTAAGTGGTGCCCAAATCAGCTGGGGTGCTGCTGAGGAGAAACCCTGATAATATCATCCAATCTGGAGTCGCTTTAGCCTACATCATTTTGAGTAAACACTGAACACTTTTTTAGCATAAGTCAGATTTCATCACAATAATTGGTTCTGTCTAATCGTTGGCTCCATATTTCCTTCTGATTCAAATAACAGCCCAAAAACTAGGAACTGTTGCTACACTTTTATTACTTACTTGCTTGTGATTTTAAAAGAATTGTGCACACAACTACTTGAATATTAGTCATATTTTCTCTGACAGACTGGGATGATGTAGTTACCACAATGGCCTATCATTTGATGGTTAACTGTAGGGTAACACAAATTAAAATGGCCCAGAAAGGACAACGAGCCACAAGCACAGCAGCAGACCTGTTAGCAGGACTATGTATGAGCAACAGGGCAGGATCACAGACATTCCTGAAACGCCAATCTGATCAGTCATCCTCCAGTTGTGACAGCCCAGACTGCCCAGTTCATTCAATCCCTGCAGCAGCAGCAGCCCAGCCCACCTCGCTGCCGCTGCCCGCTGAGCTACCGTCCTGCTGCCTACACAAGGACAAAACACCGCCTCAACCCTCAGTCAGAAAAGATTCATAAATGACCCCCTGTCTGGTGCTCTAATAAATCAAGCCTGATAAGTTGTTGATAGCTAGCTAGCTAGCTAAGCACCAAACTCCATTTAAAAAGTAGCCCACTTAACTTTACGATGCTCATACAACAAAAGCACACAATTTGTACATTAGCATTACGATTTCATTTACGTTACCACATTCAACTGATACATTTCATACATGTGGATTAGCCGCAATAAAGCAAGTGACATATAATTTCAGTCAAAAGTGCTAAAACTTAACAGACTCCTCTTCTCTACCTATAGTAGCTAGCATTAGCAGTTGAGCTAGCTAACGCTAAAGGGTCCAAAATACTGGGCGGTAGCAAGCAGTGTGAAAGTTTTCAATTTCGTACGAAATTGTGAACATTATCATATTGTATAGATGCCGATGTCGAGAGTGCCATCCGAAAACACATAAAATGCTTAAACTATTGTGATAAAGGGCAGGTATGTTTTACGTTTTACCTACATCAGGTTAAATTGTGCCATTCTTGACGGGCGTTTGGCGTGGCTAGACGAAGCAGTTGGACTAAATCACAGCAAACCACAATTAAAACGAAAATAAGCGTTGAAACGTTGGTATCGTGTGAACATGTATAGCAAGCCAGGTCAAGTACCTTCCTAGGTGAAACAATTCAACATTACCTGAGCCAGATTGCCGGTTGTTACTGATGCTGTTGATTATATAATGGGACACTTTGGAGTTCTCTGAAACGGACAGCACGTAGTCTCCAGGGCTGGTGATTGAGTCCCTCACCAGAAAAACGCCATGTCTCTGTCCCTGTAGAAGAGAAACTGCGTCCTGGCGGCTTAGCCGTCCCCAGTACCAGCTTGCACGGTCTTCGGCATCAAAATTACCAGCCATGGTTGTGAAATTCTGTCCGAGGCTTGAGGCCTTTCCCCGCCGCCTCTCCCTATCCGCAACTCATACAAAAACTTTGGTTGACTAACGCTGCCCCTGGAAATACGGTATAATTCCGCAGTTTTAAGCAACTTACTCAAATAATGTCACGACGTTTACAGTGACGGGACTTCTGTTGTCTCACAAAACTCAAGAGCCAACAGCGTAAGCGCTAAAATGAGAAAAATATTTAAATAATCAAAACTAATGTGCAACAAGAAACTCCGGGACTGAAATGGCGGATCTGGGGAAAAGTTGACCTCATCTACCGGAAGGGATGCCTGGTCAATGGGAAGCGCTGCGTTCACGCCCCTTAAAAAATGTGTAGATACGAGGCAACGACTCCTCTACCTCCCTTAAAATGCAGCATTTCATTAAGTTCCTTCAATTGTTTATTTAGTATGCAATTCACACTTTTATTCTCTTGCAGAAAATCTTTCATTTCTGAGGAATCACTTAGAACAATGTGGCAGCAAAAGGCAACAACGTGAGTTTCTCTCATTTATGTACTAAGCCGTAAACGCACCATAATTAAACTTTTCTGCAGACTTTGGCTCTTACCCAGATTTTAAACTGCTTACAAACACGCATTTATGAGGCATAAGGCAAGGTTTATGTTTAACAATAATAATCAATTTTTAGTTGTCAAATTTTTTTTTTCTCAAATTGTCAAATGAATATAAAATTCAAGGGTGACTACAAATTTGAAAAATGAAAGTACACCTAAAATGCATTGTAGGTCAATGGCCTTTTGCACTGGGCTACATTCGGGCTACCAGTAGATGGCAATGTACACTCCATTTAATGAACCTTTTCCAGGCACATTTTGCATGTAAATCCACATTTTTCTAAAAGTGCTAAAAAAAAGCTACATAAACAAATATTCCATCCACCAGTCCTAGATTTTCATCATGGGTTCGCAAACTTGTCAGCAGTGAGGATCTTCTGAATTCTTGTGAGAACTTAGCTGTTCAGTTATGGGTTGACTCATGGATGATAAATAGCCTGGTTTCCCACACCATCCCCCTTGTCTTTATTACAATCACATCATTGCATAAACATGTCACCACCTCTCATTTTGCAATACTCACACAGAGAGAGATGTTTCCAGTAGAGTTGGAATTAGGCTAGATGCTTTGTTGGGGAGTGACTTTAGATGATATAAAACATGAAAGTTCACACTAAAAAAAGTAGTTTGCAGTGGTGGAGGAAGTACTCAGATCCTTTACTAATTATTATGGCTCCTGCATTAATACAAAGAAGGATTTTACTGTTGGAGTTGGAGCCAATTTTTAACCATTACTTACAGGACCGCACTTAATGATTATTTTATTTCTTTTATTTCGTGTTTCTATTCATCTGATTGTTCGGTTTGTAAAACTTCAGAAAATAGTGAGAAATGCCCACACAATTACCCAGCGCCCGAAGTGAGTTTTGTTTGTCGTTTTTCTGCACTTTCAACGATATCTCATGGTCTTCCTTGCAGATGGATTAATGTATGGAGGTTTTTCTTGACCTTATACTGATGAGCATGGTGTGATTTATGACTAATATCATATTGTTTGAAAGTCTGAGTCAAATATAGCCCGCAGTCTAGGCGACTGTCATGTCAACTACTCTCAACAGCACCAGTCTGACTGACTGGCCTGAATGTGTCACACAATTAGTTGAATTACTCTCAGAATTCTACTTACACTTCACCTCTTGACCATAATAGTCTTTGCAGCATTTTACCACAATTAACAATGCTAGGAAAATACTATAAAATTGCTTTATTTTGCCATATTTCAAGACTCAACCTGGGCAGGACTCCAGTTTATTGTTACTGGAACATCTCTACACTGGTTGATAATCATAAATCTTTGGTTTGTAACATTGCACCTGTTCCCAAACACATCAGCTACAACAAATTCATATTTCTTTAACTGAGAGGTAACCTTCTCTTCTTTGATTACAGCATCATTGAACTGAGAGCTACATAAACACCTGAGAGCCACACACATCACAATACATGTCATAAGGTAACTGCATTTTAAGAATCAGTGTCAGCTGTGAATTCTCAAGGAAAACTGTTGAATACACACACACTGTGTAAAACCAAGGAGGCTCCACATTAGTTGGCTCATTCAAAGTGTTCATGGCACGCTGTGGTTAATAACATCTAGGCTGTGTAATCAACTCTGATACAGAGTTACTCGAACTTCTTCAGGTGGTTGTAGAGGGACTGGACGTATGTGAACACACACATGGGGTCTGGCTTGTCCCCCATGACCAGCATGTCCTCAACCTCGATCAGACGGAGGCAGTCAGCCTGCTCCCTGAAACAGAAACGTTGATGGTAAAAGTGTCAGATTTTACAAACACAGTAAAAGGTATAGTCACCAGTATAGGCTACTTCTTTGTGGTCCCACACTCTTGTAAAAAATCGCTCAACAGCTTACTCTGCGGTGGTGAAGGCCAGCTGGAGGTTGTGTTTGCGGTTTGCAGCGTCCAGCGTGTTGTAATCAAACTCCAGAGGGAAGAAAGAGTGGACCAGAGCACAGAACGCCATCCCATCACTCCAGCTGGACGAGAAGTTCTGGATGTCTATGTTCTGAGAGACGGATGATAATGGCATCACGTTTAATCTTTCACATACATTTTTCTCTCATGCATTCATTCCGTAGTTTCATTCATCTTTTCTCTACATTGCTGTGAGATTGTGTAGCGGGAGATGAGAGAAAAGCATCTTGGGAGCTACTTTACGATCATTTTGTGTTTTCTGACCCATTGTCTTATTTCTTCAAGTCCCTCTTTTGGCAACCTAACAGGATTTTTCAGGAAATTAAAAGACTTTTCGTGCCTTACTTAAAACAGTCTTTTAAATGACATTTTTAAGGAACAGAGTTTTTATTTTTGGGTGAAAAAAAATTCCATTGTCGTACCTGATAGCCAATGGTTTTTGAGCGGCACCACTCCAACAGGATCTGTTTTATGCCACTGGCGCTGGAAACTCCAAAACTCTGAGAGCGCTTCAGTTTCGGCTTCGAATCCTTCGGTCTGTTGGACAGAAATACAACTCACTGTTATGTGATATCTGGGATGATATCTGAAGGTGTGGACCAGGATGAAAATGAAATCATTTTAAAGACACTCACTTTGTAGGCTCTGAGTTCATCCTCTCAAACATGGCCCGTTTGGCCTGAGCCCCATTGGAGCGTGGGAGTGTTTGTGATTTTATCAAATCCTGCTTAAACTCTACCCCACCTGTCTTGTTCACTTTCCTGTGGAAAAGAGAAAACAGTGAAAATCACATCAAACTGAAGCTGCCATACATTGAAAAGATATTTCCATTGCATAAAGGCAATCTAAGAATAGTTAACAGGTTTCGTGGGCACGACTTACTTGTCCAGATTAGGTGAGAAGCCAGATTTTATGATTGATTTGGAGGGAAGTAATTTTTCTGCAGAAACCACGAAAAGAGGAGACATGTAATGAGATTAAAAGACACAAAAATGAGAGGAAAAAAGCTTTGTAAAATGACTTATATAACCAGCCCTATTGAGGGTTTACTATATTTTACCTGCAGGCTGAGGAAAGCTGACACTTCTCTTTAGACTGGGACTGGGTGTCTTGAGAATGGGTACTGATTTAATGAGATGAGAAAAAAAAAAGGGGAATGATTGGTAAAATTAAAAGTATGGAAAATAAAAAGATCTCATAAAATGTGTAATACAAAGTGAGGAGGAATGGAGATTAAAAAAATAAACAAGGAACTTCCCATGACCTTTATTCGACAGACAGATCCTGTCCTTGATTGAACTCACCCCGCTTAAAGGGATATTCCCCGGGTTTCACGGCAGGATCCTGTGACACTGAAACACCTGAAGACTGAGCTGTGGTTGACGACTCTGTGTTGGACGTGTTCGCGGCGGAGAGAGTCAAGTGTGGCTTGGGTTGAGTGGCATCTAATGAAGAGAGAGATAAAGCACAAAACTGTTACTGTGCGTACACGAGTCAACAATTCAAGCTTGCTTCGATGATCATTTTGTATACCTTCCCACATTTCAATATCATGGAATTGTCCTCACCATGTTTGAACGGGTATATGCCTCTCTTTACCGTCGGTGATTCAGGTACCGAAGGATTCGGTACAGCAGCTGGAACCTGATCGGGCTTGGATGCAGCGGAGGTCTCAGAGCTGTTTTTGGTCACAGCTGTGAGAGGAAAATGGGCCTGAGACACAGAACCCGACTGCTCCTGGGATAGCTGCGTCCTCGACTCCTTTGCTAGGGATGTAGCTGCACAAGCAAAGACAGAATGGAGCAATCACCGGAAAAAAATCAGGGATACATGGAGGGAAAATAAAAAACAGAAATGTAGCAAAATCTCCTCCTAAAAAACATTTGGCATTGAAATATGAAACAGATCGCAGGAGGAAGAGAGGTGGACTCTGTGTGTACGTCACTGATGCTTGGAGCTCACGCGCAGTTAAAAGTGAAGTTGAAGATGCCGACCACATTGTCATCACCGTCTTGTTGTTGCTGTTTACATTCACTCAGCAAAAATGTAATAAAAATGTGTTCACGTTTTAGCCTAAATAACTGTACATGTGTTTCGTATTATACTAAATTATCTTGAAATACCGAAATAGCTGAGGTAGCATGTGAAATACAATTCCTAAAAAAGTTCAATTGACAGGCCTGAAAGAGGAATAAGTGATAAATGGAATTGAAGTGGTAGTTTAGTGTGTTTTTTTGGTAAATATGGCGCCTTAAGCGGTTTTGAAGCGCAGTTGGAGAGTGAGTGTCGCTGAGAGCGGTGGTGAAGTATCATTGGAAAAACAAAAGAGGGAAGCAGTGGAAATGTCTGTCGATGTGTGAGTGAAGCCAACAAAAGGACAGCAAACAAAACGTAAAATGAAAAACTAGAAAGGGCGGCATTTCTGAATAAAATGCGCGTTTTCTGACTAAGAAGCTAAATCTAAAAAACGCAAATAATTAAATTAGAATGCTTTAATAATAATGAAAAAAAGAAACACCAAGTCTGAACTACAGCACCTTTAAGTTTGTCATTTATTTTAGTTGATTCCATCAGATTATCACCCCTGAGTATTTCCCATCATAGCAGCACATGTCATACACTATCCTTGGTTTGTGCAGCTAATATTTCAACTCTAGAGAGCTGCGTAACTCAAGGGTTGAATTCTACTTGTCTGTGTCATATTTTTTCAAAGGAGTAAAGAGAAGCATGCTCGTCATCATTGGGTTCACAGGTTTAAATCGCCTGGATGTTCACTTCTTCTGTTTAGCCATATTCGAACTGGGGTCCAGAGTGGTTCCACTAGAGGGCAGCACCAAAATATGTTGGTCACTAATGAAATGTAATTGTTGCTAAATCTGCAAACTACAGCCAGGTTAGGTCCCGCATATGTATGAACCGTGTTTTTTTGGTATATGTTTTGAAATTCTTGCACATTTGAAGTCTATTTGACGGATATTATTATGGATATAATGAGGTGCGCCAAAAACGTGTTCCCATTTATTCTGAATTTTCTCCAGTTCTTTTAAAATGCAATAAGAAATATGCACACTTTTATTTCTTTAATTTCTTTTAACACCAGTGTATATGGGCTTTTTCCGATTTTTCATTATCTTCAGTTCTATTTTTTTCAACAAGTGAGCTTCACTGGTGAGGAATCGGGTCTTATCTTTTCTTTATTTTATTTTTGTGGTAACGCTGAGAAAAGTTGATCACAGTTTTGCATTGAAGCGACTTCTCCCTGCACCTCAGGTAGCTGTCTGTAGGATATAATCCTGCCCTCTTTATTTAAGATAAGATTCACAAAATAACACATTTTTCAAACATTCATCCTATAAATATCGGTTTATTTCATAATTAGATATTTGATATGAATCCCCAGGATATTTGCTGCGACGTAAGTGCTTGAAATTCACATTCTTAGCGTTTGTCAAGGACCGACCTCTTACAAAAGGATATTCCCCTGCCTCTCCTGTTGGAGCCTCTGTTGGAGAATGGACAGCTGCTTTAGGCACAGCTGCTGGAGACTGGGCAGGTTTCGCAGCAGACAGACTCTCAGGACTGAGTTTGCTTTTCATGGCAGTGACAGGGAGATGAGGCTGGGGTTCATCTGTAACGAGTGATGTGTTTGTTTATAGAAGCAGCAGATTCTTCACAAATGAAGGAGTACATTGATTCACGAGACAGAATTCGATTTGCTGCTCACCAGATTTAGCGGGAGTCTCGACTGACTGTACTGGAGTTTCTTTTGTTGCTCTGGGAACAGATGCAGGAGAGTGAAGAACAGCTGGAGCTTCACAGCTGGACTTTTTCATTGCAGTGAGGGGAAGATGGGGTTTGTTCAGAGGACCTGATTCCTCCTGGTCTGGAAGTAAAAAAAAAGATCAACTGCATTGCCTCCATCTCTGAATATAAAGCATTACAAAAACATATAATGTAACTTGTAGAACATGAACCAACTGACCAGGTGCGCTGGAAGTTTCCACGTTGGACTGAACAGAGTCAGTTAAGGCAGAAGACTCTGGACTTGGCTTCATGGAGGCGGTGAGAGGCCTTTGAGACTGAGGAACGGCCTCAACAGTTTGGACTGCATCAGAGTCCGCTGACGAGCCTTCTGAGGAGACACAACCAAGCATAACCACAGATGAGGTCAGCTTGCTGGTGAGGTCAGTTCTCTGTGTGGAGAACGTCTCAGACGATGTGCGTACCTTGTTTACCATTCTCTCGAGCGATCGTGGCAACGTGGGCATCACTCTTCTCTCCTTTGGCATCAGTGCCCTGTGCAGGAAAGACAGGAAGTAAAAAAAACCATGAAGTTCTATTATTTAGTGACTTTCATGAGCAGAACTGCGACTGGGTGCACCTGGCTCTGTACTGTGACGATGATCTGCTGCATGATGTTTGCAGAATCATCAGGTTGGAGGGAATCCTTGTACTCTTCATACAAATGAGTGAAGGGCTAGCTCATCTGATGTTTTCATCATCGATCACTGATGATGATGTATATGTGTGATGAGGTTCTTAATTTGACATTCAGGGAATTAATCAGACGCTTTTGTCCACACAACTTACAGTAATTCATAAATACATTCATACACTGATGGCGGTGGTTGCCATGCAAGGTGTGGACCAGCACATCAGGAGCAGTTTGAGGTTCAGTATCTTGCCCAAGGATACTTCGGCATGCAGACCAGGGGAATTGAACCAGCGGCTTTTCGATAACAAGACGCTGGCTCGTCTTAGTAGAACGCAAGTTCTACTAAGACAAAGAAATGATTTTTGATTTCCGCACAAATAACAGGACACCACCAATTTATTTATCAGGGGTGAGGAGACAGGCTCTGGCATAGCTCTGTTAGACAAAACCTTTTAATATGAGGTGTGTGTTTCTTACACTGCTGTGTATTTATATTTATATTCTTCATTGTTAGTGAGGACGTGAGGCACTGTGTTGTTAAATGTGCGTCTTTACAGTCAAAGATGCACATTTAACAACAGAAGGAGAGAGAGAGAGAGAGAGAGAGAGAGAGAGAGAGAGAGAGAGGAAAGAGAGTGAGAGAGAGGAGAAAGAGGGAGGGAGAGAGAAGGAAAGAGAGAGGAGGAAATAGAGGGAGAGAGAGGGAAAGGGAGAGAGAAAAGGAGAGGGGAGAGAGAGAAGGAACGGAGAAAGAGGAGAGAGAGAAGGGGAGAGGAGGCAAGAGCGAGACAAGGGGAGGGAGAGAGAGGATGAGAAAAAAGGGGAGAGAGAAAAATGAGGGAGGGAGGAGCGGGAGTGATAGAGAGAGGAGGAGAGAGAGACGGAGAGAGACGGAGGAAGAGAGAGAGGGAGTGAGACAGGAAAGGGAGCAATAGAGAGAAGAGGAGAGAGAGAAGGAGAGAGAGGGAGAAAGAGAGAGAAGGAGAGAGGGAGAGAGAGAGGAGAGGGAACAAGAGTGAGAGAAGGAGAGAGGGAGCGAGAAAGAGAGAAGGGGAGAGAGAGGTAGGGAGAGAATGAGAAAGAGGGGGAGAGCGAAAAGGAGGGAGAGAAGGAGAGGGATGGGGGGAAGGGGTGAGGGAGGGCGAGAGGGGGGAATAGCTGTGGGAGAGATGGGAGGTGGGGGGATACAGCAGCCACAGCAGTAGTAATAGCTTTACTAATTGAGATATGAATAATAATAATCGTAAAAGTACATTATTTTATTATTAAAATAATGGGTAGATTGTATATCTATATTGTATCAAAACATTGTATTGACACCTAAGAAAAGGATCTGAATACTTTTACCTCTGATCTGTAAAAGAGAGGAAAACTGTTATAAGTCTGAAGAGGAATCATAAAATAAGACAAACCTAAATTAAATATTACAAGAAACCCCATTTCCTCAGTAAGCCATTACCTCAGGTAGGTAAATGTGTTATGTAAGACACGCGGCTGACTGTCTGTTGCTATTTGTACGTCTGCCTTGGTAACATCACTCACTGGGTTCAACATTGATTCGCCCACAACAAACAGAGACGGTCTTTTGTCTTTCAGACTGCTGCATGCTGTGGAGCTAAAATTAATTTTAGGCCTTTATCATCTGAGATAAATCTGTCCGTGTGTGTGTGTGTGTGTGTGTGTGTGTGTGTGTGTGTGTGTGCTGACTTCTCTAAATGTGTGATCTTCAGCTGTTAACAGTTGAAAACATCTCCTCTAATGACAGCTGTGGCCAACAAACCCATGTTCCCACTGAGAGGCTATTTTAGATTCTGCAATCAGCCCCTTTGCAAGAGTTTCCGTTCCACTCCTCTTACATCCCAATATAGCCTCAAATGGATGCCTCGGAAATCAGTAAGTTAGCCCGAGCACTTCAAACAGCACCTAAGTATATCAGCCTGAAGCTCGGCCTGCGTTTGCCCCCTCTCACACCCCCACAGAGTCTTTCGCTTTCCAGACACACGCGGTGATCTAGCAGCGACGTAATACAGTCATTTCAGCCGGTCCGTCAACTGGTCGTCAGGAGGGAGATTAGCACCATCGTGATCTGTTGGCTCCACCGTAGCTCCTGTAGGATATCACAGTCTGACTGTCTGACCCTGTTAATCCCTCCAACCTCTGCCTGGGTTTACCTTCATACCACTGTGGCTCTGTCTTGGAGACGTGCAAACGTTCTTGAGTTGGAGACGGACAAACGCATAAACACTGGCATGATCATTATGAGAGCAGTGAGAAAACACTACCGGCCAAATGGTTTTTATCACCATGGAGGAGCGACAGAAGCCAGCACTGATACAGTTATCATACTGAGCTTTTCACAACACTCTAACAGTTTTTAGCTTTTCTTCAGCTAACAAGTAGATGCATACTGTGCAGTTCGACAAGAATGACCCAACTTTGAGACATCTAAAACACCAACCATAAAGTTTAGAAGAGCGTTGTAGACTCTTTTAGCTCCTTATTTCGTTTTTTACGGCACATAACTTCCTGTTTTGGCTCAGCCTTAGCGCTCTTATCAATCTCATTTTCCTGCTGTATTGAGCGAAAAAGCTCAGGACCGAACACACTACCACAGACAAAGTTAGCAACCAGCTGGTGAACACAGACGAGGATTTAGCAGCCAGACAATTCTCGGGAGCTGGAAATCAAACCAAACTAAAAGGAGACTTTGGACTTTGATTCTTCAGGCAGACGCAAAAACACAACCCTAAACTAGATAGGCACTCGGTAAAGTGCATATCTCAGCCAAGGCACAACAGTCTGTTCTCACCCATAGATACCAGACACCTGATTTTTTTCATCAAGATCATCAAGATCATCAACAGATACTGAGAAAAGAAATCCTTCCTCTAGATCTGCACCAAAGGTTATTGGGGTCTATTCTGGGATCGAGACTGGTCCTCCAATATAAGTTTAGTGAAAATCCATTGGGTAGTTTTTGTATAACATTGCTGACAATCCAACCAACCAACGAACGGACACCTCCCTAGTCCTAGTGAAAATAGTTGAAATATGGCATTCACTTTACAGAGTTATGTGTCTTTTGGTTAGCCCAAACTCGTTTGCCAGACCACCCTTTGTTTTTCTTGCAGAATCTGTGCAAGTTGAAATTATTGCATCGCAGTGGCCTCAAGTAACACACAGATTAGATTTTCGAATACTAATACGGTGGTGTCGTTTGTAGTCCTAAAACGTGGAAATCTGTTTGCTAACCCTACAACATAAAATACATCATTAAATGTCCCACAATTAAATTATAAAGCACTTAGGTGTCTTAAAAACAGCAGTTGCTAACAAGTGGCTAAATGCGACTACACACGTCAAATGTCATCATGTCGAACACAAAGACTCATTGGCACACTAGACGCTCTTTACACAGTGCAGTCTGTTTACAGCCCAGCATTAGCTTTCCATTTGATTTATGCTTTAAAAAAATCACAAAAGCCTTGTTCATCTGTGAAGATTATCTTGCTGAAGAAAACGTGGAAGTATCACAAACTTGTGTTTGACACAGGTTATTTTCAGCAATAATCCAATCAAATATCCCATAGGCTTTTTGTCGAGGGGACCAAGGCAATGCTAGCTCCTGGGTTAGCCTACAAAAACACGTCATCCCCACACCTCCCTATATCTGTCAGCAGCACCCTGACATGCCAAGGAACCTTAGCACCTCTGTGCTTGTGTTCAGAGGAGGAAACTGTCAAGTGCTTGGCTCCCAACAGACACACCTGACTCTCTACAACCTCCTTTTCCTACTCCACAAAGTTGTGCGTGTGTCAGGCATTCGAAGCATGTGTGGATGTACTGTACGATCCTTCCAAATGTCACTGCATAGTTCACTGTGGAATCAACCAGGTACATTAGAACATGGTGTCACATCCAAAAGATCAGACATGCGTATGAACTGATCTGCCTTGATCCATTGAGACCTCCATGTGAGGACGTGGATAAGAGTGAGGATTAGACCCCAATATAAATTTAACCTCCGGCTCCAGCCTCAAACATCTATCTGGAGAGCAGCGGTGATAGCATCGGCAGCCAATACTATTATTAGATACTATCATATCGTTATTTTCAGTTTTCTAGGGTCATTAACCTTGAATATCCCAATTACAGCCTTTACCATCACAGTGATTAAATCCTTATATTGGGCATCATGGATTTAAGAACAACCCTGCCACCACACACACGCATTTACACACTTTAAACCCTTCCCTACCCCCCATCTCAGCCCTCTGCTGCTCATGACCCTGTTTTTTGACAGCAGGTCCTCCAAAGGGCACATGTATTTTTGGGGTTTGGACTGAAGCTCTTTGGAGCCTCTGCAAGGTCTGTATCGACTCTCGACAGCCCCTGCAGCTTCCTCCTTGGAGACAGGTACAGATGTGAGGACCGCAAGTCTAAATGATCAGCTCCTGGTTGATTTCCTTAAAGCTATAAAGTCCTGAAATTGTGGAAGTGAAAACAGGTCAGCAGTCAGGGATATAGCTGACAAACCGGGACAGTATCCGACACGACACTGCATGCTTCTGTCCATGTATTGTGTTGCATTTTTTATGACGTCACTCACACGCACCCTCTGAAGACAGATAGGCTATATAAATAAATCTCTGTGCCCTAATCACTCAGGAATCTTGCTTCACAGCCAATCCAAGTCTCAAATCTCCGAATGGAAAGTTCAATTGCATCTACATCCCTGTCAATAATACCCCCAACCCCACACACCCTGAGAGGGACGACCAGCTGTCCCGTAGAAACGCAAACCCTACCGACATTCCTCTGCGCTGAAATCAGCTGGTCCTTTCCCACCCATCAGCCCTAACCCTCCGCTCTGACGTAGCATGGTTTGAGATAAGGTGGCCATCTGATTCATCACTTAATGCTCAATCATCAACATCAAAGTTGTTCAGTTTAGCTCTTTTGATGGCAGCTAGCAATGACAAGCATCTCATGTTGCTTCCAAGCGGAAGCCAATAAATCGACTGTCTGAAATATGGACGAAGCTTGCAGGTCTGAAAAGTGAAGTCTGTGCCAACCTGCATTCTTTCTAATGGCCCGCAGGAGCAATTCCACTGGTTTCAAGGGGAAGTCTGATTCTATGTAAGCTTATGAGAAAATTAGCCTACTGCTTACTTGATTTATTACCTCAGTCAGCAGTTTCCAGATGAGTTTATGGTCTCAATTGCTAGTTTTAAGTCTTCTTCATTGGAGCATGATGTTCATTTCGTAAATCATGGTCACATTTGGAGTCAAATAGATGATAAGGCAATTTCAAACTTTGCTGGTTCCAGCTTCTTAAATGTGCATATCTCAATCCTTTATGAAATGTCTTTGGGTTTTTGGACTGTTGATTGGACAAAAGAAGCATTTTGAAGATGTCACTCGGGGCTCTGAGGAGTGTTATTTTTTTCTAATTTTCTGGACATTTTACAGACTCAATAATAATCATAATCCACTGATGAATCTGTAATTACATTTTTCAGTTGCTGTCCTACGGACAAACAGATCCACTACTGTTGTCCATGCTGGTATCCCTCTTTTGTTGCAATCCACGGGCGGGTATTCTTTAAATTGTACTGTTTGTAGAAAAGGAGAATGAGTACTCACATTAATTTCTGCATGTCTCTTTGCTCTCCATGGAGGTGGTGCTCGGGTGTAGCTGGGAACTGAAGCAGGAGCAGTAGCATTGTTCCATCCTTCACTCCCACCTGACCCTGATGGATCGGAGAATGTGGAAGTGGATAGACTGGACTGGCTGCTGTCAGATCTTCCAGAGTTGACCAAACCTCGCTGCTCCTCCTGGGTCTTGGATTTTATCTGTGCATGTCCATTCTCTAAGCTGTCCTCCCCATTCTTCCCCTTCACTTCAGCAGGACTCCTCTCATTATTCACCCCAGCGAGACCCTCCACCAGGCGGCTGAGGGCCTCCATCTTCGCCCTGAGCTGCACATTCTCTTCCTGCAGCTTGGTCACTGCCCCGGCCAACGGTCCGTTTGAAATGCACAGATCCTCAATCCTCTGCTCAATGCGCTGCTTGAAAGCACTTACATCCACGTGCACCTCCTTGATGGCAGCTTGCAACGTGGCCTTGAACTGAACCAGAGCCTCGCTTACCATCGCCTCCTGAACACTCTCTGTTGCTACATCCATGGCTTCTTTCTCGACTCTCACCGCCCCAGAAGTTAAATGAGTGATGGGGTGGTCAGTTCAGAGCTCAGGAATCAAACCTTCAAATCTTTCTTGTCCTTTTTCAGTTTGTTCTCTGATTCTCGTCCTTCAAAGGTTTTGAGTTCTTGACCAGGGGGTTTACCTACAAATTCTTTCCCTCTGAAAAACTTTCAAAGTTATCTGACACGTTCCATTCCACTTTTTCACCAAAGCTGAAGATGCGAAAGGGTTTTAAAGGCTGATCAGGGTCGCAGGGGGATTCCTCTCACCGGAGTCCCATCAAGATCCATTGAGGACGTCTCTCAGTATGCGTCTTCTCTTACTCTCCTCTCTCATCTGGTCAAAGTAAGAGCAGTTGTTATTTATAAGTCATGGAAAAACTCATGCACAATGTTATCTTGGGAAAAGAGGCATGGACAGATCAGGTTCTCAGTGCATGCGTGAATTGAGGAATGATCAAACTAACCTTTCGAAGGGTCTCCAGCTGAGGTGGCAGACGATTTTGTTCCGTCTGCCTTCGACTATTTGTTTCCTAGATGTCCACCCCCGCTGCCCCAGCCCAGTGTGTTGTCTGAGCTATCTGCGTCTCCTGAGCCGGGGAGCAACAGGTTCGCCTCTGTATTTTGGGACATAAAGGGGGCGGGGAAAGGTCTAATAGGGAGGAGGGGCCAAAATTATTCAAATGTTTTCGTGTAGTTTTGCTGCTTGTAAAACGGTGATACCAGACGGTGCGACGGCAGGGTCCCGGGGGCCAATTTCAAGACGTTGAACGCCTCAGTCAAAGTGAAGACAAAATTCACTCTGAAAGGGATTTAAACATGAGGAAGCAAAAAGGCAGCATGTTTTATTCGAAAAAAGTTACGCACATCAAGACTGTGTATTTTGATACTGTAATAGTTTTTGAAATGTAATATTTTTTATTCTTATATCTTATGTTACCTAAAAACGCGAGGTAGAACAGAATACGTAAGAGGAGGTCAATTCCATGTTTATTGTCCATATGTTAAGTCTGTGGACCAGTATCCATAATTGGTTCGAGCCACTCAACCTTCATTTCAAATTCTTACATTGATAGATTTTAAACACAAATTATTTTGTAAGGTAAAATATTTAAATTTAAATCAATCAAGACCCAATTTGAAATTATTATCTTTATTGTTTAGATATTGTAAAGCCAGTTTCTTTGGGAAAAGATCATTGTAATTATCAATTCAATTATATGAACTGCTGCTGGGATCCAACTAATCTTTATTTCATTGTACTTGATTTATTGATTTTTTTTGTGAGGATATGTTGTGTGTCATCCTATAGTCAAGTGTTTATTGTATTTGCCAGTCAAATGTAATAATTAACAAAATAACAACAACAAAACAACAACAACAACAACAACATTAAACAACTCAAGATATAAAGACTCTTAGATATTGGGTATTCTTTACTCTTACTTTAAATCTAGAATTAGGAATATTAAGAAAAGACTTTTATCACTTTGGCATCACCTCATATTTAAGAGTTGTAGGTTTTTTTGTCATCTTTATGAAGTCAACACTGATTGCACAATGTAAAGGTTGTAGAATAACGACACGGACGGCGTTTGAATTGGTTCCCGATGAACATAACTTCACAAGGCAATTTTGTCTGCCGCCGAGTGTGAAACCTCTCTGACTGGTGATCGAGTCAGGCAGACTACCTGCTATTGCTTTCACATCTGCTTTCACGTCTCCATTATCAGATTTTAGTTGTTTTTGTGAGTTGCTATTAACATGAATGATTGCGTTAAATTGGGAATGTGATATCATCTAATATCGATCTAATGCCCCTGTATCGAATTGAATCGAAATTGTATCGCGGCAGACTTTGTGATATCGGCAGATATTGTGTCGTATCGTGACAACCCTGATATTTATTATTACTGTGTTATGACTTACCTTCAGGATTTCATAAGCTGCCTCTGTTTGTTAAGATTCCTATGAAACAGCTTGCATACACATGCTGCATTGGTTGACATCATACAAGACCTCAATGATAAAGATATGGTTATTATTTCTTGTGATTTACATCTTACCTGTGAAGAAGTATGGTTTTCTGAAAGTGATTTAAAGAATCATAGTCTGGCTTAGCAGATGTAAGATTTATTAATCAGTTTATGCATTCAATTAGTGGAAGATAAACAAATAACCTTCACCACGCCCCCGTCCACGTCTCTCTCTTTTAAACCGTCTTCCCTCCGGCAGCTGAGCGGCTCAGCCTCAGGTGTCAGTTTGAGTCAGCAGTGCCTCTGGGTGGTCATGACTTCACATTACAGCTGAGAGTTGACCTACAGGCACCATGAGCATACAGAGACACTGAACCCTTCCTAAATGTGCACACTTCTAAAAACAAAAGGGAAGTGCAAAGAATGTGAGAAGACTAAGTGCATCATTTTTTTTGTGTTTTTTTTTTTTATCTGAAGCAGACTCAAATCCCTTCAGGAGGGCCAGCCGGATGTTATCGCCTCATCTCTGTTTGAACACCTCGTACGTCCAGGTGACCCCACATCAGAACAGAAGGGGGGAGCTGGAGTGTGATAAGCATGTGTGATATTTTGCCTCAGAACAATTTCGGACTTGCCTGAGTGATTTTTGCACATCCATTAAATGTGGAGTGTTGCTCTGTGGGACTTTTAGCAGGCGGTGGCGAACATAACACAGACTTAAGCTAGTTTTTCATTTCATCAGTAAATTCACAGGCTTTACACTCAGGGCTGGAACAAAGAATTGATATGATAATGTGTTGTATTGGAAAAAGGAAGCCATTTCTTGCCTGGACACTAGTGTCAGCTGTAGTTATTTTTGATAAAATATGCATGTGCTCTAAGCAGAGTGACTACTTCATGACTCCTTTCATGAATTCTTATTTATTTAAACATTTTAACTTGAGGACTGTTCCACTTTCTGGCAGTTCAGCCTTTTCAAATAAATATAAATGATATAAAGTATTTTTCTTTTCAGTCACACAGACATCTTGATGCATCTTAGACGACACAGGCTCGCTGTATCATGATATTGTTATTGTGGGGAACGTTTCATGAGCGTTTCATTCATTATAGCACACAATATAGTAGCTGGGAAGTAATTTGGAAGGCAGCCCTGGGTAGAAATAATAGATCATGCCCCCTTTTAATACCTTAATATTTACTATCATCAATATTTTGTCATTATTGCGGAAAGTTGTGGAGCACACAGCAAAACCATGACTTGAAATTTACGATAAAGCTCCATGAATTATCCCCCACTAACGAGAAAATCTGCTAACATGAACAAAAAGTCAAGATAAATCACATTAAAACATGCCTAATTTAATGACAGCAGCACTTCAGACACGGATAACAAGACAAGGAAAACAAAACACGTGTTCAAAACAGTCTATCAAATCAAATTTATTGAGTTTTTTAAAGGGGTGCTCTGAATTCACAAGTTGCAGCTACAGTACATATTTCCTCTTACAACCGACTCTTCGGAACTATTTCGTAAAACAGTCTCCTTCCTCTTCTCAGATAGGAAATTTCCCTTCAGAAAGGTCACGCTACAAAAAAAAAAAAGGACAGATGCGTCAAATCTGATATACATGTATGAAAAAATTAGAATGCTATCAAAAATAATGTGGGGCAGGAAGTGTTGAAAGGTTGTGAAGGTGCTGCATTTGATTCAGTTAAACACCCGACGTCGGGACAAGTGAGCGATATGTCAGCAGGTCAAGGTTCAAAATCCCAAATCTCCAAAACGCACACCTCTGACAGACGAGAGGTCGAAAAACAACAGAAACACAGCAAACTAATTCAAGACTATGGTATATCTACTCTTTAAAGGGTTTCAACCTCAAATGATCTGCGTTTATTTAGAAGAAAAAAACAAACTACATTATGGGATTCGTGTGATGATTTTGAAAACAAATATTAAATGCTACCAAATATGAAATCCTACAAAATATAAACATAAAGGCCTTCATTTCAACAGAATCAAAAGACAACAACAACAGCGTTTATCTCATTCTAGCGGTAAATGCATAGCGGTCTGTTTTTAAATATGAATTATATGCTTTTTCAAACAAGTGACGAGACTTTCCTTCATGATTTCCGTGAACACCGACATGACTGAGACGGTAGCTCTCCGCGAGGACATCGTGACGACAGTAAACACTAGAAATACAGCCACAACCTGTAAACACTGCCTGCCATCTTAGCTCTTTCAACACCGAGATTTGCGGGTATCACAAATAGATCTTTTCACAAGGCACTGGAGAACCAAATTTGGTTTCAATGTCCACGGACCAAAATCAGCTCCAGCACTCGACAGATTTTGCAGCGTTTCTTTTTTTTTTTTTTAATTCCAAGTTCACCCAGAAATCCTTAAGTTTCAACGATGTCGGCCCGACGCCGCGTTCACGTCACGTCAGAAGAAACCAGAGCAGAAAACACAGTCGATAGGTGTTTAAAGACGTCACTCTGCATGTCAAAATGATTGGTTATGTGTGATTCAAATTCCGTTTTTTTTTCCTTTTTTTTTCTAATGATCTTGCTTTGTCAGATTTTTAAAACATTTTATAAAAAATTACATGTTGACCCTGTGATTACTACTTATCCTGGGATCAGACCGCATGATATCAATGCCTTTTGACAGTCATAAACCGTGTTTCCATCTAATGTTAAGTGAATTTCTAGATAACTTTTAGAAGTTTAGTTAAAAAGAAAAAACATTAATTGGGCCCTTCCATCAGCTGGTTAAGAGCAAAAGACAATCGTCCATCTAAAATCAGAGATGTTCAGGTCTTTTTTGGCGCATTGGGGGAATATCTGCAAAGAGGCAGACAGTGAAAACGGCTTCTTTCTCCTTTTCTGTATCATAGCGGCTGGGCCCCGGGCACAAAACATGCGAAGGCCTTATTGAAATTGCAAAAATGACGTTTATTCCCCCCTCCAAAAGAATCGTCTTTGTGAGGGCTTTAACATGCAAAAAAAACAAAAAACTCATGAAACATTGCACAAAATTCAATAGCTGAATGCAACTGCAAGGACTTTTTTCAACAACATGTATGAAATGTGGTACACGGGTATAGCGCATGTTAAACCTACAAGAACGTTTATCAGCGCCATGGGCTTCCAGTAAACCCCACAGGAAGTTGGACTTTTGGAATTTAGTGGTCAAATTTGCGAATCCGCACGTGTCGTACTTTGACGAACTTGAGTCCATCAACTCATTTTTTTTTAGGCTACAGAGTCATAAATTATTGCCAAATAAACACGCCAGACTAGACGATTGACGCCGGCCAATTGAAGCTTGATCTACACATGATGGGAAGGGAAGCACAAAGGACTAACTTCACTGTTCCACCTGACGGCACCCACAAAATTCTTCCACTTCTTTGTCTTGTTGTACATGGGGGAGCTATCTGGGCCTCTATGGGTCACTAACGTGGTCGTAAAAGTGTCAAACTAGATTAAAAAAAAGGTAATTTTGTCTGTACATTGAGAGATGTCCCAGCTACAGAAGGTCAAATTAGCCTATTTTTTGTTCCAGACGCTGCTACTGTGTAGTCTGATCCCAGCATAAGACGATTTCAAATATTACTCTCCAGCTCTTATTTACATCCAACATGACATGAAAGCCGTATTAGACCACAATTTTTAGAACATTTCTAGCTTTAAAACTGTTATTCACTGTTTAGCGCGTCAGTGGAAACACCTAAGCCCCACCGCCAAACTCACCCCCAGCCCAAATCCTGGACTCCCCACAGGAGAGAGGGACCAACCCTGAACCAATGTGTGAATACAAAGCAGCAAACTCAAACAAATAAGTGTCATGGTTTGCAAAAGAGATCCCGTTCCCATATCAACAATCAGCAGCAACTCAAAACATGTGTACAACCTAATCTATATCGAATGACGGGAACATAGACACCAAAACCTTCCATGGTTGTTTCCCTGCTTGTTGACTATTACGGGATTTACAGCATCTTTTAAAGATAGATGCCATCTTTAATCTGAACTGAAGGTGTTAGCATCCTCCAACATCTCCCCTCTGTGTTCTGACACAGGAGGGCTATCCAGACATCATGGGAGCTGAACTAGATGAAAGCCAACAAGACAGTTTTTGTTCACATTTTTTGTTAAAATGATAATGGGCTCACATTTTACCAGTAGATGCTCAGAGCAGCAGATAGCCATTTAGCTTACGACAGAGAAGGCTATCTTTGGAACACGTTGAAGCTTATAAAATGCAGAATAAAGAAACTCTCTAAAGAAGAACAGATGCAAACCCTAAAAGATGTCACTGGTTTCCACTAATGCTACAAGATCAGTGGCAGTAGCCTTGCTAATATGTTTGTAAGTGCTAAAATGTTAGCATGGAGATTGATCACTGAAAAATGACGTTAGCAAGAGGATGAATATTGCACCAAAATGGTAGCATGCGAGATGGGTCGTTAGCTTGGAACAACCGCTTCACATAAATTAACTTCAGTGATCTCTCACTCAAAATAGCATCAGCAAGTCAATGACTATTGTGCTAAAATGGTTGCATATAGGCTACTATAACTTGGTAATTTGAAAAAAAAGGTGTTAGCTTGGAACAACCAGTCAGCGTAGGCATGGGAAGTTCTGTTATTAACAATGACGTTAACGAGAGAGCAACTGTTGCACCAAAATGTTAGCTTCAAGGCTACTAAAAATGGGTAATTTCAAATGAGGCATTCACTTGGAACAACCACTCAACATACATTAAGTGTTAGCTTGGAGCTAATGATGACTCTAGCCAAAGTGAGAATTATGTAGGAGTGTGACATTAGTGTTAGCATAATTCTTGCTAGGACTCAAAAGATAAAGTGTTAGTGTTAGGTTTTCAACCTCTAAACATATACTGTAACAATGTGTTAACATGGGACAGTGTGGTACTTGGAACAACCACTCAACGTAAGTGTTGTGGTGGCATGCTGCTTGCTAGCACAAAGATAACCACTAAACACATAACTTTATACACAAAAACATTTAGTGTCACAGTGTTTGCATGAACTCTACAATCATTCAACCAGTCTCTCAAAATAGTCTTATCAAGAAGAGTGTTGCTTAAGCCAAACAACATTAGCAAGGCTAGGCTGCTGTGTTCATTTTGGTGCCAATGTTCCCATTCAATAGAAGTCACACAAATGAATTCCTACATTCCGACTACTACAAAGAAAACAAAGCATATCTTTTTTTTTTTTCTTTTAGTTTTAATGTTACTATGTGTGTTATGGATAAATCAAAAGTTTGTCAGTCAAACTATGTATAATGGAGTAAAAACATCATCACGCACCCGACAAGTTGGTCACCCTCTGGGAGTCCGATAAAGAGGATAAGACTGGAGGGTAGTTATTTTGCAAATGAGAAGTAAGTCACAGCATCTACAATATGTCTAAAATACAGAAAATGAAATGTATCTCTCTTTATATCGCTACAGGTACTGTGATTATGTGCCAGACAGTCTTTGGTTTACCAACCCTTAGAAGTATCACAAGCCGTGTCAGAAAGCATAAATAGAAGAAAAAAATCTACAAGGAAGAAAAAAATCTTTTAAAAAATATCATATAGAAAAGAAACAGCATACCATTCTAGATGTGATCATCTTCAGAATCAATCTCACAGTTTCATCTGCTTACAATAAACCTCTATACACACACATATGCTAACTTCATCAAACCCTGAGCAAAGAGGATGAACTTAAGACTTTCTACAGTAAGAATCTATCATGTGTTAAGATATGTGTACTCTGCATGCCTTGAGCCTTTCATGATTCTTCGTGAGGGATTCTCAGGTTTGGGATCAGTTTGTGTGCAACATGACTGCATGAGGCAGCGATCCAGACTGCTAGTGATGGATGTAATGTGGCTTGTCTTCCCTTGGCTATGAAACATTGTAGTCAGGTAAGTGTAGCAGGTTTCAGGCCAACATCATCAGATATTATCTTCTTTATTAAAATCACGCATCGGGAAGTCATCAGTTGATATGGCCGTTTTACGAAATAACATTTGAATTTTGGACATAGTCACACACCCTTACAAATATATATTGTTTCCTTTTATGATTACCAGTAAAACAAGATGAGAGAAAAGAGAAGACAGAACGTTTGATGATTATGATCAATTGTGGAATGTCATATTTTCTATATTTATTCCATGATTTCTAAGCATGCAGACTGCTGATCAAATCTTAATGGTCAAATTTCATCTCCTCCATCGGTAGCCGTTCCCCTCGACTCTGTGTCAAGTGGGACAGATATTTCATTAACTGTCTGTAAAATCTGGCAGTCTCTGTGACTGTCAAGTGGACCTGTCAAACTCAAGAGTCCTGGGCAAAGTGACTTTCTGAACATCTACAAAGTGATTCAAGCAACTCAGAGAGTTTTGTGTCATGATGGTAGAAATGTTTCTTCCAACTGTGAATCAAACTGTTATCATAAAAACAACAGGTGAAATTACTCCATATGTCGTTTTTTTCAGCATATTTAGTGTCGGGTTATGTCATGGTGGCGGAAAACCGAGAAAAAAAATGAGATGTATGAATTGCAGGAAATGCCTGCCTGGCCCTAGTAATCCCAAATAGTCCTGCCTGTAAACTGCTGAGCGGACAAGAAGATAATCTTGACGACAGATGGCAGCAGAGAGGAGGGAGGGCTCGCTCTGCTCTGCTAACGCTCTCAGCAACTTTCTATCACTGAGGAGCACATCAGCCAAGAGATGAGTTAAAGCAGAAGACACGAGCAGGAGTGATGGGAGGATGGAGGCTGGAAGGGAGGTGACGCATGATTTTAAAGGAATGACCTGCACAATAGTGTCCTGGTTATGATTAGGGTTTTTTGAAGTATCTGAGTCATGTAAACAGCTCATCAGAACCCTGGGTATACTACCTGGAGTAACCTAATAGAAAACAGGAAACTAAAGGCATGCATACACCTTATACAGGTTTCTGAACAACCAAGACACCTTCAGCAGGGGATCGGAAAACTGGATACTGTTATGATAACTTATACAGGGATATGAAGAACCAGGTTTTTCATTGTCCACGTAAACTCTGTATCCCAAATAAAATCAAAACCAGGGCAATAATGCACACTCAATGTAAGAGGAGGTATTTGCAGAGTAAAACTGAGGCATAGCCTGTTATGGATGCATAAAGAACAGGTAACAAATCTGGAGAAGTGTACTGTAAGAGGCTGCGGCTGAATTGAACAGTAAAGAAAAATGTGTGGGAGAGTTGGGCTGAAATCAGGACAAAGGGCCTGGGATGTTTCCAGTAAGAGTGGCCTGGTCAGCAGTGCACAAAAGAGGCCTGCACTCTGCTGGGCTGCAGCCAAACCAGACAAACAAGCCCATCATTCAGCAGCTCGGCTCTCCTTACTGCCTCTTCCTCACGCTGCTCGTCAGCAAACAGTCTGTCGACCAACAAGAACACTCATCACCTTTTCTCCCCGCGCTGCTGTCCCGACCTGACATGGATATCGATGTGTTCGCTGTAGCGAGGGGCAGAAACGTACTGCAAGACCGCCACGCATGGCACAGCATCACTGCAGTGTAGGGCTGGGTATAGTTAAAGAAACCCGATACCGGTACCGATGGCTTGACTTTGATAACGGCTCCAGAACGTCTCTGGCCATAACCTCGTTTTTTTCCTGCATGCCTCGTGATAGCGAATTGCCAGCACTATTAAATCTTAGGACAACAGGCATGCTGCATGCTTATTGGCTCAATGAATCTAATGAGATTCACCCCTCAGTTGTTGAAATGTAGTATCGAATGCGAAGACATTTTTCGATAGTATGCAATTCTGTCAGTGCCACAAGTACTGTATCAAAGAATCAAAGTTCGAGATCCAGATCTACTACAGGGCCCATAATGCAACAGTGGCACACTGGTCATTTCAGTGGTCTGGATGCTTAAAACTTGAGACTTTTGACTTCTTTCGGGAATCAAAAGAGCCCTCAAGTTATGGGGCCCCACCAGCAAGAAACTGAAATATATCTCTGTTCCATAAGCACAGCCGGGCATTTTGCTTCTCCAGTGTTTCTTGGTTTGGTATGGCCAGAAGCGTTTGGTGGCAATTGCCATGTATGTTACATGCTTTCTGCCTTGTTTACATTTGGGAATTTGGCAGTTCTGAGTTTAGCCCTTGTTTAAAGGCATAATTTGCAAGTTAATTAATTGTAACATCAAATGCTGTCACTTCGAGATTTAAGGTCAGATTGGCCGCCATCCCAGAGTGTCAGTACTTGACGAGTTAGGAACGAGACTCAATAGTCAACTTTCTTACAAACTGGGCCTTTCATTTGCTCATCAAAGTCTGACAGACTGTCTTGTACTATCGTAAAGCTAAACCATGTTTTTGAATTCACAATGATCCCACAATCGTCACTTGATTCACAGTGGCTGCTATATTAGGGAGATGACAAAACGCTTGCTTTAACGCAAAAATGGAAACAGCCATCATGACACAAAGCATCTGAGAAAGTAACATGTGGAAGAATTTTTTTCTAGATTCTAAACCAGAAATACAAAAAAGCGGATAAAGGAAAGGCAGTTTGCTGCCTTTCAAAAATGGACTTAATGTTAAAATGGCAACAAAGCTTGTTACCTTGCTAGCAATGTCAAATCTACAACAAAGGGTAAGGATTAGGCATTATTATTAGGATTATTATTGAGTAAGTTTCATTCAGATTGATTCCAAAGTATTAGTTTAGTTCAAACTTGATGTTTCTGAAAAAGTCACAGCCTTCTGAGGTCAGTATGCAAACAGGAAATCTCAGCCCGTTTTGTAAACTGAGCTGCAGTTGTAAACTCGTCCGTATATTGCTAGAAAAGTTACTAGAAAAATCATCAGTTTACACTTTTTTCAGCATTATATGAACTTGAATTAATCAAAACACCAGTGAGGAAGATTTGAAAGAAAAGCAAATAAATTTCAACTCAACTGTAATGCAACACGAGACCATGTTTGTGGTGTGGAGTCCCAGTAGAAATGCACAGGAGAAATAAATGAATGGTCCCAAAAGAAGAGAAAAGAACACATACTGAGGCGTGGATTAATTTGATATAACTAGACATTAATGCGGTATACATGCACCGCAGCAGCCTCTTTTTTGCATAGATTGAATTTGCAGGACATTAAAAAAGGCCATTAACGGCACAGATTTAATCAGTTAGTTCACTATAAAGCTTGAATGACCAAGAATAATATCCAAGGAGTTAATACTCAGGGTCTACATCTTGTGTCATTCTTTTGAAAATAAGATCCTCCATCTATTCTTTGATATGACGAAATAATATTCAAGATTAAAAGTGAAGCATTGATTATCTCTGATAAATGCCTTTACCATAAATGTCTTTATGCAACTGTGAATCCAACAAAAAATAACTGCTTTGCTTGATAAAAAATGGTCCTTAGTTCTAACTGCAACGTCTAGATATAGCTTAACGTTTTAAAACTTTTTTGTGTGTGATGAAACTAAAACTTGATGTAAATTTCTAAAAACATGTAGTATATGTATATACAAAGCCCTGTGTGAAGTGCTCAATGCAACAGCTGATAGACAGGTGCATATAAATCTCTGGAGCCTCAGGGAAACTAAACAGTTACTGGATGTCATCTCTTAAGTATTTTACAGATCAGTTTCAGGAATTATCTCTCCTGACAGCCATGATGTTTTCAGGCTAGTTGCTCAGAAATTCCAATGCTCTGTTTCAGTTTAGCCTGGTGAGCCACTGGCCACCTTATTGCTCTGACCTTGGCCCTGAGTTCGTCCCACATCGAGCATCATCATGTCCTCATTACCCCCTCTGAGGGCTTTCCACCAGGATGGAACCAGTCCTGTTTCGGTTCTTGTACCAAATTTTAAGCTGTTTCTGAGCCTTTCGACCACAAATAAATTGGTTTTCTAACTAGAAAATAGCAGGTTTTCCTTGAACTGAAGCACGAGCCCTAGCAAGCAGCCCGAGTATGCCATTTCTATGGGCTGTCCATTTGCATCAGTTAAAGCTTGGTTACTACCAATGCTGGCGGATTAGAGACAAAATTAAGCTCTCTCCCCATTCCGCCTTTGTAACTTTTATACAGACGGCAAGGCAGAATAATGGCCAGTATTTCCCGCCTTGAAAAGGCAGTGCCATAAGTGCTTGTGAATATGATGGTTCCATTCAGAGTTGGTGGAAACACAAGCTAGTTTACTAGATAGCTCCAAGGCTCAAGGAATGGTACCAGTTCAAGAACCAGAACTAATTTGGTGGATATGGGGTATGTGTGGCCTGATGAGCAGAATCGATTGACTTTTTAAAAATCTCCAGCAGCTTTAATATCAGTCTGTAAGTAAGCCTCAAAGACTTTGTTGTCCCCAGCTTGGGTTCCAGTGTCATCTAGACAGAGATTATAGATTCAAAAGATAGAATTTTTCAGTAGCAAGGAACCAAGCTTTGCTTCGTAGAAGTGGGTTAAAACCCTCAGATATGCAAAGTTACAGAAAGTGCTGAATTTGTTTGTTAGTCCAGACAGACAAATTTTTGCAACAGAGGGCCAGATCTTATCCCATCCTGGCTTTACATTACTAATTAGACATTGAGAGCATTGATCCATTTGAGGTCTTGGGCAAACTTTGAAGTTATACAAGTCATGCTTTCATATGAAATGACTTGATTTTGCAAAAAAGTTAAATGGTTCCCACAACAGAGGTAATCCTTTGTTGGTGCCACCAATCTCCCAACTCCGTAAGAAGAGGATATTGCAAGAATGAATTCCTGAAACTTTGTTATAATGGAAGTTTCCAAAGAACTCGATTGCACCGTTAATTCCTGGGGATACACTACTCATACAGAGCTAGCACCCTGTCGAAGGAGATGGCTTCTGTAAACAAAGGAGCCATAAAAGGGCTGTAAAAGTGTGCTGGATGTTACGGAGGTGAACAAGGAGATTTGCAAACTGATGCCATAGTGACATGCTGTATGGAAAAACAAAAAACAAAATTAAAAAGGGTAAAACTCAGAACCTATCACATTAACAGGGTTTTAGCAAATGAAGCAGTTTTTAGCTCTGAAATGAGGATGAGGTGACATGTATTCCTCAGTTACTCCTGCTAATACTGCCTGGATTTGTATCCCACCCACCACTGTTTCTAATCTTTCTCTTCAGCATGATAAGTGAATGGATGGGAGAGGAAAAAACTATCCGACACATTACAGCAAAAACCATCAAAACAAATACATCCTGTAGTAACAGCGACTCTCTCACACACTGTAACAGACCTTCCAAATCAGCAGAGGCTGTAAACACAGTAAGAGGAGGAGATAAGATAATGTCTCTCCACGGAGGCTCTTCTTCAGTTTCTAGTGCTCTTACTCCATGTTTTATTCGCAGTGAAGCAAACATGATCCTTCTTCAGTGTTGTAAATGTTAAGAAACGCAGCGTAGCACTTCACCAAGATCCAGGAAGGAGCCAAATCCAAAACAAAACTCCAAATCATCAAACTTCAGTAGTAGAATTGGATCGGTGGAGAGGTCCACGTAGGCAGCAGATTTGTAACAGAGGAGTTAGACTGTGTGGAGAATGCCCAGGAGTTGTGGGACAAGAGCAGGCAGTCCTGGTGTACTACAGTACAATGGTGGGGTTTGAAATGTGATAAGTCAATCTAGTGCCTTTGCAGAAGTAGTTGCATTAGTAGCTGAGTGTGCGTCTTGAGCGAGCAATTGTGAACTGGATATCAATCATCCTTAGAATTGTCAGTGATAGTGGCAGCAGGAGACGAGTCTTGCATACGGCTACGCTTGTACAGACGGAAGCCCTTTCGGCAAAGCAGGATGAACCAGTAGAGCTGCGGTGCCAGGATGCACGAGTTGCCCAGGTTGGCAGTCAGCGGCAGGTGGAAAGGAACGCTGTAGAGTGGGATACCATAGTGTTGCCCGTACACCCAGTACATGTAGGGGAAGAGGGCGATGCGGCACATAAAGAAGGTGAGCAGTACCATACCGCCATTTGCCTTGTGCAGCCAGCAGTCCTGGAGGCTGAGCTGGTAGAGGAGACAAAAAGAGGGAGGGGTAAAATTTAAAGTAGAACTTAAAGACATGAAATAAAAAATCTATTTTCCAAGTTCTTTCCAAATTTCAACTTGTGTGTACTTAAACTTTTACAACCTAGCCGCCTCGACATTCCTGACCTTTGAGGGAACAAGTAGCCCAAAGACATGCAGAATAATTTTGCTGCTCCACTTTCTGATGTGACCGGGCATAAACATCATCATGCTTACTGTGAATATATTACATTTAAACTTATACACCAATCAGCCACAACAGAGCTGTGGAGTTGACCTTGCCCCCTGAATTCCCCAAATCCCAATCCAATCAAACACCTGTGGGATCAGATCTTAGGAAGCCCCATTGTGGATCAGTCTTGGCTCAGACACCTCAAGACATAGTCATAGGACCTTTGGGGGGTGTCCTTTGGTGTTCAGCACAAGGACTTTGGTGGTGGATCATTTGAGTCATGTGGGTTGCAACATAAAGCCTCTATGAATCTGACTTTACCCGATTTGTCCAAGAGATGCTTCTTCTGATTTGGATCTAGGGAATTTAGCGGCAAGATCGATGCCTTGAGCTCTTCGTCATGTTCCTGACCATTACTGATCAGTTTTGATTGGCATGGGACAATGTCTTTCTGCAGAAGCTACTGTCATGAGGGGTTTTACCTCTTTGTGTTTGGGTGGGTTGCGTGTTTCAATGGACATATTGCATTGAAACAAGATGATGATGTTATTCTGATGATGTTGTTTCTCTTTTTTTTTTTTTTTTTTATAAATTCCTGCCTTACAAATACTTCCAACTACTTTGTACAACATTCATTACAAAGTCATACCAAACATAAAAAATCATGGATGATTCAATGATCTTTTTTTACCCTTAATGTAAAAGACTGTGGGAACCCTTAGTCCACACAACAAAAATCAATAGGAATTAACTGAGAGCAGTGAAAATGTCTGTTAGTAGTGCTGATGTAGCCCGAAGGAGGGCAGTGTTTTTAAATACATTGCTTGGAGATTGGAGCCTTGCTTTGCTCTTTTTCTCTGCTGACACCAGATGTCAGCAAAGACCTGAAATCCCACGGTTCACTGACTTCACTGGGATGCACACTAAGACTCTTCTATTCTTAGATATGGCTTTTCTACAAAACACAGCCTCTGACTATGTCAGAGTCTACAGTACAATAGGATGCAACACTCACTACATGGTTTGACCTAATGAACACACTGACTGCAGTGGATGGTTTAAGATTCAGGAGAGTAAACAGGGCCACAGCTTCTCGGCTGAATGCTACTGATTTTTGGTGAGCTATGCACCTTAATTATTGATAATACGGTGACAGGCTACATCCCAAATGTAATAGAGATACTAGTGTTTTTGATGATGGAAGGCACTGCACAACACCTGAGTAGGGACTGAAAAAGGATGAATAACTATCGGTTGCACAGGCAGAGTGTCATAGCATTGATGCTAGGTTAAAGCTTACATTTACGTGTGAACTAAGGGTTCAAGTGCCACTTACTGGGTGTTTTTCTATAATTTTCATGAATGGTGTTAAATAAGTCTGATGCGACAGAAAACATAACACATTATGACAAAGCTAAAGCCTTTATTTTAGACCATAAAAGTATCATGTCAAACCCTAAAGAAGCATTTCTTTTTCATGTATACCATATTTGAGATGTCTTTTTGGACAAAGGTAGTTTGCTCTTCATGACACATAATCAGTATTTGTGTTCCAGCGCAATTTTCAATTTCCATGCAACAACAAATGCAGTGGGTCCTGTGTGGTAAACATGTTTTCTTCATTACTTGAACAATAAATGTCTATTCTGTCCTTGTTTTTAGACAGAGGAAGAAAATGGCTGCTTCTCGTTTTTAGCCTGTGATTGATGGTTGCTTGTCGACTGACAGTGCAACTTTGGTTGGCAGTAGCTTGGTGACTAATGAAGCTAATGTTTGCCCTGAGTTAGTTACGAAATGCAATCTCCCTGGCAGAAAATACTTTTTCTATGTTCTAAACAAGAACCTTAAATATGCACTTAAATGTTATGTACATGATGTAACAGGACTTGACTAAAGCTGTATATGGTTCTTGTAATGCAGTGTAGAGCTAGTTAGAAAAACAATATTATATAAAATATTATAAGGAGAGATTTACTTTATTGTTGTATCACTTCAACATAACCTGCTGGGTAGCTTAGCTCACACATTTGGACATACAAGATAGACATTAGAGTTATGCTTTATTGTTCATTGTTTTTTTTCTGTATGTATGTTCAGCATGATTCAGTTTTAACTTTACAAGTGAGAAGCCTTTTAGAAGAAGGAATAACAAATGTGTTTCGCAAATGTAATACTATCTAGTATAACAAGTTTGGCTGTGGTTGCCGGAGGGTAAACATCTAGTAAACTCTGACATATTAGCTTAGAGGCCGGCTTTCACAATGTGGGGAAATAGAAAACAGTGGATGTGCTAGCTGTAAACAGGGCATTTTTAGTGTAGTCTGTGTGAGCCTTGGCCTTGAAGAAATGCTTGGATTATAACATTTACAGATCACATGAGAGCAGACAAGCGAGCTTCTTAATATATGTGTTTTTGGTTCTCAAAAAGGGAAGAAAAAGACACCTAAAACACACCTAAAAACGTGTTATACTCCTCTTTAGATTGTCGATTTTCAGAGAATACCAATGCTTGACAGGCCTTGGACAATCACTGCCTGTTTAGCAAATGATTGCCCAGATTGGATGTATGGTTGTTGACCTTTCTGACAAAAATAATTGGGGCTCTACTTAATATTTACTCAGCACCATCTATAAAACTTTTGCTTCATAAGATTTGGATAAAAGGGACATTCATAGTCCATGACAGATGTACACTGATCAGCTACAGGTGAAGTGAAGAACATTGATAATCTCGTCACAATGCTGTGAAACCCCACTTGGCAACACACAGGACTCAAAGGATCAGTCGCCAACGATCTGGTGCCAGACTCCACAGGACAAATGGTGCAGAACATTTTGTCTATTTCATCCACCTTTTCATGCCCTGATGGTGTGCATGGTGCCTTGGCCAAGTGTGACATTGACAAGCGTTTCTGCACTGTGACTTGAGCTCAAAGTTGTTAATATTTTAACTTTTAAGCGAGTCCAAAGGCCGCTCTAAAAGCATGGAGCGCTGGGCAAGAAAGGAGTAATAATGGTTTTGTTGGCGATGAGTTTTTTTAAGCGATATGCCAACCAGTTAAACTTATCCTGCCATTCTGCCGATTGTTGCATATTTTTGAGAACCAGGAGCCTGAAACTATACTTAGGGCTTTGTTTGCAGTACTTATCGAAACATCCCGTTTTCTTTTGAATATTTTTTATAAAAACCTGCCCTGGGCTGTTCATATTAAATTTCATGCAGACATTTCTTGTAGTGCGTAATGTCTTGGCAATACCAAACTTTAGCACAATACAAGTTTATTTTTAAATTAGCAACATGTCTTGCATATTTCCCACCACACATTTTGGATGTGGGTAATTTCAGCAGCTGGACAACTACACGTAATACCTGCAAAAACGCAAACCATTGTCCTATGTCCATGGCTCCATGGGTCAGAGCCAAATTTGAGTCACAGTGGGGCCTCTCTGGATCAAACTTGTTTCTACACGTCCCACGGATAATTAATCGGATTGCCATCTGGGGAATAGAGGCCCGATCGACACCTTGAGCTCTTTGTGACGTTCTCTGGACCATTCTTGAGCAATGTGTGTCAGGGTGCATTGTCCTGCTGGGGGAGCCACTGCCATTGGGGAGTGCCATTGCCATTGAGGGGTGTCAAGTGGCTCCACATAAATGCCAGGACCCAAGGTTTCCCGGCAAAATGTTGCATTGCAACAATGATAAACGTTATACACTTAACCTGTTTGTCCTGATCGGGGAATGACTTTCCAGTTTGTGTCTGGTGAATGAACATGTGTACATGCTGTCTCACCTGAATAAGTATCTTCCCCAGGGAGACGAAGGGTGTGCTGAGCTCTGTTAGAAACAAGCAGCCGATGAAGAAATCCCCCTGCTCCCTTCTGAAGAACTGTGGAACAGACAAACAGAGCACACACAGGGTGAGCAAACAAACATAAGCATGGAAAAAACACAGCTGACATTCAAGGACAATCTCTGGGACAGTCTCAGTGGAAATCTGCTTAGGGAGGCTTCAAAAGACATGGGGAAAATATCAGGTTTACAACAGACCATCTCTTAAGATTTATTCCAATACATTTGGACTGAAGGTGCTGTTAGCAAAAATGTGGCATGGATATTTATATCTCAATTTGAGCAACAATCCACACCTTAAAGAATCCCAGGTTTCAGGGTGTTGAAACACTTGAAACAGTGCTTTGTCCTCAAAAATCTTTGACAGTAAATGGCTCCGCTGAAGCCTATAAGGTTGCTTAATATTTTACATGGTCTTTGGTTGTTTGAAACTAATTTCAGATAATTTTGACTTAATTGCTCTGAAGTAAACAAAACATTGCCAGAATCAAAGCTTGCTTTTCTAGTTTCATATGATATTTTAACATGAACGCCTTGAGTGTTTTGTGTAGTGTCTGCTGAGAGCAAAAAAGCCCCAAAACTATGAATTTTCGGATCAAAGTTTGTTACAAAAGAAGGTGAAAGAGCAACAAAAACAAGGGTTGTGTAAGCCTGGAGACCAGGACTATAAAGCTATAGTTAACTATAGCTATGTCCCAACGTAGCGATGGGATGTTCTTCAACAGCCAACACAGGTGGTGGCTTTGATCAATCAAAAAACTGGTTGAGCCTGCTCCTGGTGACATCTACCCTGAAAACACACTGTTCTCAGAAGTTCTCATCAAATTTGTCACCATTAACTTTCCTCCCAAATAGTCCCCATAGCCAGTGTTAACATTGGGGCAACTTTCATGACACCCCAGTTTATGGTTTCCTGAAACGAGTCAGCAAGTGTTGTTATTTATGCTGGGGTATCATCCTCCACAATCCGTACAGGCTTTGTTATTGGTCCATGTTATAAATTTAATCTACTTGTCACTTGTAACCACTAAAATAGAAATTAGTGGTGTGCAGAAATATCAATACCTCCGATCTCAAAGGTTTCTGTTCTAGTAACGATTTTCAGATTAGAAAGACCAATATCTTAAGTCAGTAATTTGGAGTCAATGTGTATTTTATCATGAGCAGGCTCCACTCAGAAAGTTGGCTGCAAAGTGTTGGTACTGCTCTAGAACCAATTTTCTTGGCCAAGATCCAGTTCTCTGGCATCACTTATTACCGTCACGGATTGTAGGAAAAGTGATCCACATGTCTAAGCTTAAGTTTATATACTTATTTTCAAACAATGTGAATTTCTTGCATTCTTTTCAGTATGGAATACTGTTTTTTTAAGCATTTACATTTCAGCATTGTATTGGTATAAGTGGATGCCAATTGTGTTGTCTGAACACAGGCAAAAGAAGACTGCCATGTATAGCCTCAGTTTTGAGGATCCTTTAATTTAGGAAGCCCCTTGCTGCTGTGTTAATATAATGAATTTGGTTCAGAAATAAAGGAGTTTCAAGATCCGTAACTTCAATCTTGATGAATACTGATCACAACAAGTTGGCTGAACTCCATCCTCGAAAGACGTACATTTCACTTTATTTTCCAATTAACAATTAAGGTCAACCAAGGTTCAGTACTCTGCTCGACAGTCACAGATGGACTGTGCATGTTTCAATCCCAAATTGGATTTAGGTGGATTAAATTCAAGACTGACATCCAGAGGCTGTTGAGTAAAATCCTTTATCTGATATTGGTAAGATAATCTCTATGTTTTTTATACAATGCCAAGCACAAAGACAGATGACTCATTCCACCACAACTTAGAGTTGGTTAAATGGCAGCCGGAAGTGAGCCAGGGCAGAGGAGGGAGTGATGTCCTGTACATAAGTAATGATCAAAGCTTTCAAATATTGACCAGTGGCACAGTGCTGTGCAGTTGGAGAGGCCATCCTAGAATAGGTGAGTCAGTCTACATGGATAAAGAGACTCCAGACAAAAGACAAGCACTGTCTGGTAGGCTAGTTTGCTGTGTGCTCATGATGAATAAATCATGATAGGCTCCACTCGTGGCCTTGCCATCTGGCCCTGAAAGAATGACTGAGACACAGTGGGGAACTTTACACCACGCCTAAGCAATTACCTGGCTACCTCATCCCACCCCCACCTGCCATGGGCGTGTGTTACCTTTGTCTATGTGTCTTTGCGATGCTGAATGTGGCATCATTTAGTCTTTACCTGACAAATACATCACATATATCAGATATAAAAAGTTTAAAACTGGCTTGTGTTGTGAGCCAAAACTCACTATTCTGATGCACTGTGGTTGCAGCCACTGAGAACTGTAGGTACATTTGTAGTTGCTAGTTTACCATCTCTCAGAGGATTTATTTGAATTTTCTACAACATACGTTAGCCTGTTTGTAAATTATGCATTTACAACATGAGATTCTTGGTTAGCCACAAACCAAAAGGTCGACAAGAACATAAAATCAATCTCATGTATCACTACACACAGTACACCTGTTAAACAAAATGCCCTAAATATAGGGCAACAGTATAATGAGCAGGTTGTGGTGAAAGCAAACTAATTACAGTAATTCTGAACATGCTTCTCTAGAGTCATATTCCAATTCTCCCCCAACTCCTCCTGGGGTAATCTGAGGCCTTCCCAGATGAGTGTCTTCTCTCAATTATTTTCGTATAATTGACCGCTGCTAAGCATATTTGACTGTTGTCAAGGAAAGTGGCCTTTTTGCCTCTGATTCATGTATTCCGTAGCACTCCGCGCTGTAAAATCTTTGCTCCGCAAGTAGTCCGGTCACTTATCATCCCTGCTTCTTCGGTCGCTAAGCGACGTCAGCTGATCTGTAGTCTACTTCATATCGGGGAAAACTACTCCTAGGCCACTAGTATGGATGAGTTTCACATTAACTTTAATATTCTTGGAAAATACGGTGATTTCAACTCTTAGCAAAAGGCTGAGTTGTCGTCACTGGTCAAGAAAAGAAAAAGAGAGGAAAGCAGCGAAGAGGGGGAAGCGAAACGGCATCGGTTTGGCAAACTAAATTCTCTGCTGAAAAACACTATGAACACCCTTCAGGACGAATCAGACCCCTCCGCGTTGGGGTCTGGTTCGTCCTGTCGCGACTTAGTTTCCCGATAGTGACCGCCGTTCTATACATTATCCCTTACTTAGAGAAGTCTCTGCAACTCTACTGGAGAGATGGAATACTATTCTTTAAAAAGTATTCCCACATTTGAGGTTTTGTTATTGGTGTTGGCCAGCACTGTCTAAATCTTTTGATGTTTGTTGTTTCCCCACTCGCTTATTCAGGTTTTTCTTTTAATCCGTTCCTATCTGTTGGTTTGCCTTGAGGTCTTGTCCTACTTGGAATCAGCCAGAATACCTAGACAATGATGTCTCTGGAAAGTATCTTAATCTGATGACTGACCCATCTCAACTCTGAGCTACTCATCCCATCTCTAAAACCCAAAGAACTCATTTTAACCACAATCACATTTTTATGGACATGGCACCTTGCAACTAGGGATGCACCGATTCAACTTTGTCTTTCCAGTTACTGATTCTGAAGGCTAAAGCAATAACCTTGAATCTTCAAAGTTAAATTAACCAAACCACCATCTATCACAAAATGAGATATTACAATAGTGACTGAGCCCATTGCCCACTGAAGGCTGACTGCAATTGCACATTACGAGCTCGATGTCAGTGGCGAAATTACCAGGAAAAATCATAAGAGGTGCACAGTTAGTGACCATCTATCCCTTGCCCGGCAGTGGTCGACATACCAAAGAGGGTAGGCAAAGCTAACAAATGATATACTGTGATTTATGGTCTCTGCTCACGTTGCGAGTAAATAATTACGACTGCTGAACAAAAAAAGAAAGATTAATAACTGCAACTTCATAAAACAAGTGCTGAACTAAAGACGTTCCATGGCGCCAATGTTTGGATTTCTGAGAAGTGAGATCCAAAAACACACCTGCATATACCATTAATCAGCACAGGTGCTACCAAATAACAAAATGGAGATCTTTCAGGGTGTTTGAATTGAGGGAATCTACCAGACCAGTGCAATATTTTCCCCAAATTTAACAGGGCATCAAGAGGCCAGTATGACAAAATATTATGTAAGTGGATTGGTTACATCTGGTCAGCCCCATTATAAAATATTCTGTTCAATAAGGTCAATATCGAGGGCTGATACCGATGTGACAGATTACATTGTATCCCTTGTTGTGACCATAATTAAGGGATTGGTAGGCAGCTAAACTTCAATGTCAGGCTTGTTTGCCAATGTACCGTATTATTATCAGCTACCTTTTACTGTAGATAAAATAGGCTTTTGATAGCAGACTTGTAGCAAGATGGATCCGTAATCCGTAATACCATTAAAGATGGCTCAATTCCAGTATCTCAGTAAGCCTGGCAATACCTGGACCCTTAAACTGGTAAATCTAAATGGATTCCAGCTGTCAGTTAATTTAATCATTTACAGTGGTTTCCCAAAGGTGTCATGTCATATATCTGCTGACAAAGAAACCCATTGTTAACAGTAATCAATTAGTCTGCATAATCTACAGCTGAAGGTTTGGCCTTTCCTGCTCCTGCATGTCAGTGCCCTTTAATGGCTCGCTGGATAACTCTACCAGCTCATGTAATACCCCAGCAAGCCAGAGTGGCATACAGCTGATGAGTGAGGGAAGAGAAGAGGAGGAATGGAGGGAGGGGTGGTGAGTTTTGAGAAAAGAGAGAATGACTGCAGCTGGAGCTGAATAATGTAAGGTAATGTGATCTCACATTGCCACTGACTGCAACTGCAAACAAAGGGCTGGGTTTCCACTGCACCTGGCCTGCTAACCTGGAATAATACCTAGAGAGGAGAGTGGCTGTGTCACATGCTTCTCTAAACTCTCTATATAAATCATCTATCAGTAGATCTCGAACAAACTGCTCAATAACCGGACTCAAGTGCGTGACATATATTCTTGAGAAAATAGAAGGCTTTAGAGTAAATCTTGGTAAATCTCATTAATGAGAACATGGAGCACCATAACAAACAACCACACGTACTTTTGAGGGAATTCATTTTACTGCTGAACTCAGCTGTTGACACTGAACACAGGTTTAACAGTTCAGCCGGTTTCTTATTTGCCCAAGAAGTCATCATGGTCCACGACTCCCCTCTTTTGTTGCATGCTATTTCCTTTACCCTCACTTAACATCTATTCATCCATTCAACATTTTTTCCATGTTTTGGCAGCAGAAAACAACCTGCACCTTTCATTCTCTCTTCCTGTCCATTCTTATCGCATCAGTCCATTTGAAAAACATACAATTCAAGGACATAAAAGACAACAATTAATAATCATTTGTTCAAAGAGTGTAATCAATAATTACTGTCTTACTATTCTCATTCCTTTCCTGCCATTAACTTGAAGCCTGAACGCTTGTTTTTCATGTGAACTGACCACATTGTAACAAGTTTTCCACACTATTAAATAAAACTTAACTCTAAGTATTTTTTTGGCCTTTCATGGCTTTATTGATAGTTTAGCTGAAGATTTGACAGGAAACAGGGTGAGAGAGAGGGGGAGCGACACGCAGCAAAGGGACCCAGGCCGGGAGTCGAACCCGGCTACGCTGCAGCGAGGACAAAGCCTCTGCAGATGGGACGCCCACTCTACCAACTGAGCCCAACGGCGCCCCAATAAAACTTAACATAACTTTGAACTTTGAGTTTGACCCACACTTTTTTAAGTGTGATGATTTTGTCATAAAATTTAGTGTTATCTACCTCTGATATCACCAAGGACATTAAGAGCACACGAGAAGGCCAGGTGAAGTCATCCTTTTTGTGAAGCTAAATTTTCATCTTTCCATTTTTTTCTATTTACTGCTCTTAGACAATTTATCCATTTTTAATTCATACCTTGTGACCTTTTTTCCCCTTTTTTCTTACCGCCTTTTACTGCTTTTTTGTTATGTTGTATCTATTTATTGTCTTTTATTCCTTTTTCTCATAAGTTTAATCTGTTCTGAATGTGTTTGATGTGATGTCGTCTTCAAATCGTCCTTTTTTGTTTGTGTTCATTTAATTTAAAAAATGCAAAAATAGAAATAAATAATTATTTTCTCCCCCTCTCTATCTCTGCTCTGCCTTCTTGTTTTAACTCAACCTTAGACTAGGCTTCCTTGTGTTAGGCTTGACTATTGAGTGTTTATTCTGTAGAATTGTCTTCCTGTGTTTACTTCCTTTGCTTGATTGTCAAAGCTCTTTGTGAACGCAGCTTTTCAAAAGCTGCTATATAAATAATGTTTATCATCATCATCAACATATATCAAAAGTCCCAGAAAGGAGTCTCAGGAGATTAGCAGGGTAACAATGTATGCTTTCAAAGGCATCACAGTATACAAATGAAAATGATCAGCTTGTGAGAGAACTTCAAACCCTACTTTATTTAACATCGCTAAACATGTGCTTAATTGCTATACAAAGTTAATGTGATCCATAGATTGTCTGTTTTGGAAGGTAAGGGCTAACTAAGTAGGGTTTTCTCTTCATCACAAATCTAAGTCTGTACAACCACTGTTTAAAAGGTTAATAGCTCAGCAGCTGCTTTTTTGCAACAGTAATGCCATAATGATTCTTTCTGTGGCTTTTGTGGCCAGAGAACGATGCTTTCAGCCACCAATTGAGGGAATGGCAATTAAAAAAATGATGATGATCAGGAATTTTATAGCTTACATGTACTACAATACTGAATTAGCTACAAGCAGCTTCCAACGATGTGTACACTTTGTTGTTGAGATGATCTGGTTGGGTGCAGCAATTCTAAGGTTGTGTACACAAACTCTGTAAGAATATAGATGTTTTGACGACCAGTTAGACGAGCATGTTTGCACACTAATGCACTTCATATTATGTACATTTGACATTACTGCCAACCACTTACTGAGGCCTAATCCTTTCTCAATTGAGACATATTGTCTCTTCCCTACTTTCGAGGCAGCCTCAAGATCCATTTATATCAGCACACGTTGAAACCTGACTTGCAGACCCTTGACAATGAAATGATAATCAATGACAGTGAGCATCTATTCTTTGTTGCCACTTAAGTAATCATTAGGAGATAATGCAGCTTAAAGCAAAAGATTGATTTGAAAATAATGCACTACATTACAGCACACGCTAATAACGCATTACTGGCAGTGGCTAGTGTTCAAAGAACACATGACTTTGCTTGTCAAGAGTGTGTTTCAACTTCCAACAACTGTCATGCTGAAATAAACTGATACCATTGGCTGGCTGAAGGTAGAAAAAACTAACTTTAAAATCAAATGCTCAAAGCGTGAAAGTGCTTTAAAAAATGGTCTCCTCTTCTCACCAGTGTGACAGGCAGCAGGATAGTGAGCAGGGCGATGTGATGCAACACTAGCAGGAACTCTCTGCGGACGAAGGAGTTCACGGTCCTCAGTGAATGCTGCTTGTAGTCCTCATGCCCTTTGACGCGGAAGCGGTAGTAGTGACTGAGGTACATGGCGAAGATGTCATAAGTCATGTAGGGCACACCATACCAGATGACAAAGTAGGTGGCCAGCCAGTGCCTGAAGATGAAACAGAACAAAAACATGTAAATGAAAACTTGACATCTCTTCTCAACATGTGTGCTTTGTTTTCATATTGTTTTCTTTCCTTCACACTGGGAGGGAGAATAACCAACAACAACAAATAAAAAAGGTACCAGAATTGGTATCAGCTATTGGTTAACTGACAAGAGTTTCCATATCTGTGCATCCCTAATGAAAACATAAACAAGTCGGTTTTAACGGTAATAACTTCATTTTAAAGAGTATGTGGTTACCAATTGCATATTCCTTGAGGATCAAACAGATCTGAATCTGTTCAAGCATCAACCTGCTGTAGTTTGAGGATGAAAAAAAGAAAAGAGGTTTGCATAAGAAGGGATTATCTATTTTGAAAGCAATCTCCTTTCACAAATGGACAAGGCCTACGTCAGATCATAGGTGAGCTGTGTATAAGTCACATTTTTATGAATGAATGACACACACACACACACACACAATTATATCTGATTGCATGAAGATTTTGATTCTTGTTTTTACCCTCCCCAAAGTCATGACTCTTAAGGTCACCAGGCCAAACAGACCACCTCACAGGACACAAATGAGATAAGGTTAATTATTAAACATTAGCACAGTATTCAGCACCAGTAGATGTTGAACACAGTGACCTTTAGCTTCAGTAAAAGTAACGCTCACAGACAGATACTTATTTAACCTATATACCTCACCTCTCTAACATTAGCATGCAGAGGCTTTCACAAATGCTTATGCAAGTACAGTATAATAAACAACTTGGAAGCCTGCAGTTCTCCTAATGAGCAATGATTTCAGTGATGGTTAATTATGTGGACAGACTGGAGTAAAGCTGCAGGGCAGAGCTGAGCTACTGAACTCTGACCTCTTGTTTAGCTTTTAAAGTCAGTGAATGGAGATTAAGAGCAATAAGGCACAACAAACAGCTGAGGGGAGTATAAAGGCGACATCAGTCGATTGTCTAGTGTATACATTTGATCTGTTAAGGGCAATGGAGAATACAGATGAACTGTTTTTGTAAGCAAACACAGACTCTAGTCTTATACTTATTATCGTCTTGTCCGATATAAATAAACACACAAACAAATACTTTACACTTGCCTTGTGTTGCTACTTTTAACTGATCAGACCCCTTTTTTTAGCAATAAGTTTACATTCTAGAAGAGCCACTGACCATAAATTAAAACTGCTTGTGCTCTTGAGTAGCATGTTTGTAAAGCAGTTACATTTCTGTTTAATACAACTTCAGCTTTGTTTTTGTAGTTTTAGATATCATTCATATTTTAAAATCTCATATTCATCAGAGTCAGTTGAAAATATCAGTCAACATAAAGACAGTGCGACAAGGAAGATAATGGAGAAGGAAACTCAAGTAGTCAGATGATCAAACTTGTTTCAAACAAAACAACAGCTTAGACATATTATTCAATATCTTTATTTGAATCAAGAATCAGAAATTCTTTATTTTTTTATTATATTTCTTATTTGGATGTAAAACTAAAAGTGATTATTAGGGATAGAATGATAAATGAATTAAATCAAAATTAGCTCAATATAGATATGTTGGTATGAACCGTCAGTATATGTTGGCTGGTAAGAAACAAGAAATTGGATCATAGACATGCCAAAGATACTGAAATTTGAACCAGGAAGTCGGTCTGTACACTGATGATTAAATCCATTTGTTGATGCTTCCTGTTCTATTGTCTGAATTCTTCATTGTGAGGTTGCTCCCTTTGTTGAGTACAGTATTAGTTGAACTAAAATGAAATTGATTGTACTGGGTAATGGGCATGTATTATTGTATGTTTAATGCTAACACACTCAACAAATTGTAAAGCTAAAGCATCAGGATAGAGCTGAAAAGACCTCCAGTTTTTTCACTGCAAAACCTTGCCTAGGTTACGGCAACTGCGGCAATAAAGGCTAAATGAAGTGACAGATTGTGATGGAGTATTAGAGTTTTCATGGGTTTGACTCTGGAGCATGTGTCTGATAAGCTCCAGGCCTTGTGCACGTCACAGGGCAGCAGAACTGAGCAGCGTTGTGGAGGAATTAAGTCCTGTGGGTGAAGGGGAGGGGCAGCAGAGATTAGCAGCCTGAAACTGGGACTGCCCGGGTCTGGCCGCTGACATGGTGGGATTAATAGAAGCTAGCATTGGTTTAGCATAGCACTCTCTAAAATGCAAAGGGAGGCTAATGCTATGCTAACGCTAGGTTGCAAGGTGATGTGAAGGGTAAGGGTAGGCAAATTTCCAAGGAAACTGTTCTAAAGAGCTTTCTTTTAGTTCGAATTTATACCAGAAAGTGCAGTCACATGTACAGTTAATAAACCTATGTGAGAGTTCTGGAACATGTGAACTTTACCATCCCTGAGAGAAAAAAGCCAGCAGATACTGTATGTTTTTAAAAGAAACATGTGACACTGAAATGCGATGAATCCAGGCTAGAAGATGCAGCACAAAGCTACCAAAGCGTTCCCACATACAAATACAAAGAGGCAAGTTGTTTCTTGTCTCTCATGAGCCTGAAGCTTGTGGATGTGTGCATTGAGCGCGTAATTTACACCCTTACATTGGTTTATTTTCTCACGTAGCCACAGCTCTGGAGCGCAACAAAGTAGTTCACTTTCAAAGCAATGTGCTTTCATGCATAGTTTTTAAACCAAGTACTTGTAGCTTGTTCAAACCACCGTAAATCATAGATATTTGGGGCGGCATTGACAACTTTTCTTCCATTTTGTATTAAAGTATTATTGTTAGTTGAGTGTAGAGGAAAACAGCAGTTTTTTTTTTGTTCTGTTTCAAGAAGTAATAAAAACAAACGATTTGGTTGTTGCCAGGATGTTGTTACCATACATTAGAGGACATTTGAATAAATATGAGCGTTTCTCATCTTCCCCAAGTCAATGAAAAGCATCCTGTCAGATTTCAAGTGTGTCTTTGACCCTGCTCAGAAATGGTCTTAACATCCATCCTGAGTGATCCTATCACAAGCAGAGCCATCAGTTAGAATATGGCATTCACATTAGTCTCAAGTGACCACTTGCGATCGGATCTCACTTCCTTGTTCTATATGCAAATAAACATGGTACATCACTGAAACAAACTGATACAATGTTTTGTACACAATTAAAGAAAAAACTTTATGTTTAACATTTGCCAAGATGGCTCAAATAATTAAGAATTTGTCACTGACAGGATTTCATAAGGTTTACCAAATTCAGCAACTTACAAATCTGATAATCTTTTAGAGAGAGTCTGGAGATTTCTCCATAGGGAACAAAGCAGTAGCTACTGTTAACTGCATTTGTAAAATGTGACTTGTTTACTGTCAATAAATGTTGTCTTCTAGGGCTGATACTAGGGCTAAATAAAGCACTTAATTACTGATACAACTGGGAGACTGAAATACCCTCTCTGTTGTGACAATGTTGGTGACAATTGGTTCTTTCACAAAATATTAACGACATTTAATGACATTTTGACAAATAATCATTAGTAACGTAGATATAATGACTGAGTGAAGACAAGTATTAGACCAGTCTGGTAAGTTCAGTAAATGACATCAGGTTTTTGTAATGTAGCCTTTAAATCCAGGAAAAAAACACCATTTATGCATTATCATGATTTAACGATACATATCTTTGAAAATTGCCCTGCCTTAATTGATACCAGATCTGAATGGGGCCTTGGATCTTATGAATCCCAGTGTAGTTACAGACAGAGAAGGAAGTCCCTCCCCAGTCCTGAATGTATGCATCGGACTTGACCCTTGTGGGTGTAGTTTAGCGTAATGACTGATTGGGAAATCAGGGGATTAAGAAGTGTACCTGCAGTTTTTTACCACTAGTAACCACTGTTTCATGAAGGGGATTAATAACATGCAGTCTAACCTTTCGCTAATGACGTTGCCCCGGCATGATGACACGATGATGACTCCTGCCGTGGTTGCCATGATGGCATGGATGGAGGACACCAGTCTAAGAGAGAGGCAAACACATAAAAACAGAAGGTTTATATGATGATACTGAGCCAAGACATTCATAAACATTCATTAATCATACTCTGGGCAGTCACAGAATCGAATATAAAAAACAGGCTGCAAACTGAAGCATACTTAGGTCTATACAGCACTGTCCTTTATGAACCTCTATAAAAACAGAGAGCAAGATATAGCTTTAGCTTGTTTATTTGGTTTCTGTTTGGTCAGGTCCAAGAATCCTGGATGGGTGGTAGAATGGTAGAAAATCTGGTTATATAACCATGTTATATGCTATGTTTATGGAGCTTTGAAACAATTAACAGAGCACTGATGCCATGACCAACTCAAAGGGTCAGTATTTGATGACCTGGTAATGATACTTAACAATCCACTTAGGTTTAAAAAGTAGAACAATAGTTGATTGTTGAATCTCATTCTCTAGACTACAGACTCCTAGCGTGAGAATGTGATTTACCAATCAACTATCTTTCTCTAATTGCTTACTCCGATTTTGGTACAAATTCACATTCACATTGTGCTTGGAGGGAAGTATTTTCATGGACATTATGATTGTCTGTCATTTTTTAATATGTACAAATGATTCAGTGCATCGTACTTATATGCCTTTGCACACCAGTCAAGTTACTGTTCCTTAGCCATGGTGTTACATACTGGACGGAACATCTTTTTTGTGTTTTGTGAGGTCACAATGACCTTTGACTATCAATTTCTAATCAGTTCCAAATTTAAAGAAATTCCCTAAAGGCATTCCTTTGATATCTTGTTTACAAAAATGGGTCGCCAAGAGTTCAAAGTGACCTTGACCTTTGACAACCAAACCCTAACCCCAATCATTTCAGCCTTGAATCCGTTTGCTCCAAATCTGAAAAAAATTCCTCCAGGTGTTCTTGAAACATCACATTCACAAGAATTGGACAGAAGGACAACCACAAGATATAAACAAATAATATAACACTCAATAATAACAGGCACAGAGGCATTAAAAAACCTAAACACAAATACATTAAAAACAATGTTATTACTAGATAATAAAACCCTGATTGCCAGAGTAAATGTTGGGTATTCCTGAATGGAATAAAACATGATATGACATCTATAGATAATTACTATGAGACTCACAAAAAAATCTATCATATTTTTTAATCTATGATCTCCAGTCCTTCATAGGATACCAAAACCAAGATCAGGTTAGCCACTTGGCCTAACTGATATTTTAATACTAAATGAAAGTCAGATTCTTTGGTAAACCTTCCACACTGGTCTTACCCAAGAAATTATATTTGATTTGTTAGCGTAGCCACATTATTTACAGGTCTATGAGCATGGTAGAACCTGAATAATCTAGGTCATGTCTTTGAAAAGGATCCCTTCAGGTGACCTACTACAGCAGTCAGAACTACAAGTGCAGTGTCCCATCATGGGATTAGCAGTGCTTGGCCTCGACTTTCCCCGTCTATAAACAGACCTGTGACATAGGAGAACTTGGTACATCTCTATTTGAAGTGTCACTGTGTGAGGTGGCATAAGTCATACACAACATTCATAGGCTTTGCATTTGACGAGTATACTCGCAAGTCATGAATTTATGACCCTACTGAGTGCGATGTTGTGGCTGTCCCGGAAAGAACTTGATGACTGTTCAGTTTACAGTCAGAGAGATGCAGATTTTTATTTCCTAATGGCACAACAGAGTTAATTTTTGTCCATTTTAAAAACAGGACGCTGGATTATATCACCAATTTGTTCAAACTATGAATGGCCGCTTTTGCTCAGACAAGCTCTGTCCCTGGCTGTACTCCAACTTGGCAGCACAGTAAGCTGCTTTGAAATCAGAAAACATGTAATTCATTCCCCGACACTCACTGCAGCCATAAAGAGACAGTCACCCTTTTAACACACCACTGCTTTTAAATGCTTTAACTTTCCTCAGCATCTTCTGGGTCTGGTTTACATGAAAACCTACTCATCACCACCTACATCAATGAATGGAGACACAGTTTACCTTGTGAAACTGCAATTGAGCTCAACAACTGCTCTTCCCTTGTTCATTACAGATGAGAGGCTTGTGTGGGCTCGAGAGAAAACTTATTTTCAATTTATACATTTCCTTTGCTTCACCTGTCTTGTTTAGGATACAGCACTGGGACAGTACTGAACAGATTTCAGCTGAGAACTATATCCATTTTTACCACCAGGGATATATCATATTTGCAGGGCTGCAAGTTACGGCCAATTATATGCCTACTGTTTTCATGATTAAATGTTTGGTTGATGAGAAGTAAGAAAATTGTGAGAAGTTCTCACTGTAGTTTCAAGGAGCCCAAAGTAATGTCTACAACTTGCTTCTTTTGTCCAACCAACAGTCCAAAACCCAAAGTCTTCATTGGTTTTCAAAAATGACAAAGTGACAAAGAAAAGCAACAAATCCTTATATCTGAGAAGCTGGAACCGGCAAATGTTTTCACATATTTATTTGAAAAAGACAAATAATTAACAGATTATCAAATTATTTGGTAGTTTGTTGTCTTTTGATTGACTTTTGTTTTGCAGCTAATTTGCATTTTGCTGCCTGAGCTAACTTTTCCAAGTTAAAAAATGATCATGAATGGAATCATAAGATTTGAGTCCAAAAGACAGAAAAATAGTAATTAGAAAGATTCTGGTAGCAAGGTATTTCCAGCTTGTTCATTAGATTTCTTAAAAAAACTATGAGTCAGAATTCTATGAAATTTGACCACTGACATTTCCTCTACAGACTTCATAAAGGTAGCCTTTGTCAGACGTTTGCCCCCGACATGGTAGGATAGAATATTCTTTAATTCTCAAAATGACCTCTTTGGCCACAAGAAGTATAAAAATCGAATGTCTAGAATGGCGGTTTATGCTCAATACAGCATGAACCTTCTCTGTGTTGGGCACTACACAATATCTCCTAGTAAGTTTGCTCAACAATGCACACATGAGATCTTATAATGTGACAGATGAAATTCATAAAATTTACTAAGCACATTTTTGCGCTTTCAATTCTACTGACCACATGGCATTTATTCCAGGACAACCCTAAGGAAAACTTCTACAACTACATCTGTAGCTGGTCCACAATTAGGACCTGAAAATACCAAAACTGTCACTTTGCAGGTGGTGAATCTTGTGATTTTTTCATGTTGGGTTCATGGATCCAAAGTCTCGGTCCAAAAAGATACCAGATCCAAGGACATTAAGACCTGATTCTAAATACAGTTGCTCCAAACAGACCAAAAGCTTGAGAAGCAATCAATAAATCAATTTTATTGCGTATGCAGGTTTTGAAGAGGTTGCTTAACCCACTGAACATAGGCAACAGACTCCTTTCCCATTACCACTAGATACGTTTTCCGTTTTATTTTTTTGCTGTGTAATGTTTGACACAGGAAACTGGGAACAGCAGGAAGCAGCATATCTATGGTCAGGCAGATATTTTTAGTTTTAACTCTGGAATCCTTATTTTTGGTTTATATTATCTGAACTTGCCTAACCTTAACCTGCAAAAAGTACCAGGACATAAGAAGGTGTTGTTCCTTTTAAAGATATTGAAAATGTGAGTGACAGTTGTCAGCACATAAAACCATTGATCTGATGATCTTCACTTATCCAGATAATTATGATAGTCAGTAACAATTGTACGGCCTTACGTACTGGAAAAAAAAAAGTTTAAACCAAGAATCAAATGGAACTGCAACTTCAAAATCGGAAGTCAAATCAAATCTTGAATTTGGAGAATCGTGACACCCCTACCAGAAATAAATGCCAGTTGCTACCTTCCCACCGAAGAAACATGCCAGATATTAGTGGGGTTTTTGTTCAGTGTGATTGGGGTATTAACACAGCATCGATCTACTCCAGTGTTAGACACATTGACACAAAGCCCAAGAGCCTACAACTGGACCCTAACCATGAAGAAAATCAACTGGACCAAGCCTGACTCCCCGGTCAGGTTTCAGCCAGTAGGAAGGAGAAGAACTGTGAATTTCCTTCGCGAGAAAAGCTTAAGACTTTTAGTACTGTTGTAACTAATCACTAGTTTTACAAGGCCAATAAAGACGTCTTTCTTTTTTTTAACAAGTTATAGTGTGTGGCAAATGGTAAGATTGAGAAACAAAGAGTGTATTTATGTGGTTTCCTGCTTGAACCTGCTGCCACCTCACACCAATCTCCATGGGAATGTGGCCATGACACCGGCATCGGCAAGGCAACGAAGGCCATATGACCGGCAACTACAAAATGACAGACCCTAAGCGGGAAAAGACTAACTGGCCTCTCTCTCTCCTTCCTCTATGAACTCTACCCCCCGCAACATGCACACACACACACATTTTATCCCCACGCCTCGCTGCCTTCTAGGGCTGTATGGTTGCATACTCTATCACAAGACCCAGATTTTACACAGTCCATTCATTGTGTGTCCGGCAATAACCCCCTCTCTCCCTGCTGATGAAAGGTTGAGGTTGACGGGGTGAGGAGCGTGTGGAGGGGAAAAAGGGAAGAATGCCTCGCTGCCTTGTTCGGCAATGTTGTCTTTTCTTTTCCTGCTGTGTCAGGCCAGTGAAAATCCTCGGCTTCTCTTTCACTACCAACGAAGTCTTCCTACTGACTGTTTCGTTACACACGGACCACTTGCTCTTTCAAGATCTGTCACACACACAGTCTGACAGTCAGAAGAGGTGGGCTTTTTTTCTTGCTCCTCCCGTAAATGGGCTACGTAATCTGTGGTCCCATTGGCACTGCAGCAGAGCTAAAGAAAAAGTGACAGCAGAGGCAAAAAAAGCAAACAGGGTAAAGTGCATTTCATGGCAAGAAGGAACTCTCTCTCCGTCTCCCTATCGCAATCTCTCAATCGCACAAATGGATGCAGCTACATCCCTAACTGCATTGTTCCTAACCACTTCCGTAGTCGTAAATAAACAGTTAATCAATAAGACAATCAACAGAAATGATCTTGATACTTTTGCTTATCGATTCATCGTGTAAATGCCAGCTGGAAATGTAACATTATGTAGCAAACGTGACATTACTCTTAGTTTTATGTCATGATAAATTTACAAACTGAGAAATTCTGATCAACATTTTTCACAATTTATTGTAATTTTAACCAAACTGATATATTAACTGATCATGAGGTGCAACCCTAAAGGTGGGCGAACTATTACCTTGTGTCAGTGGCTATCACAAGGTAAGCAACGATCAATACAGTACAAGGAAACGTCTAACATATCTTAAGAAAGGTATCAATCTTTTGAAAGCCACTTCTCTCATGTAAGTCACATCACTACTATACCGTAATGGAAGGTAACTTAAGTTTATTACTATAGTACTGTACTTAAGTACAATTTAATAATACATTACTTTACAAAGTATTTCCTTTACATGCTGCTTCATACCTATACTCCACAACTTTGCAGAGGTAAATACTGTGCTTACTTACTTTACTAGAACCCATCCGATACACTGGCCCACAGATATAACGATTAATTAAGCTAAACGGATCTTACATGTATTTGATTGCAATTACAACACTATTAAATGCATCATATAATATTCTATAATAATAATATAACACTGTAAAAGGACCCATTCCACATAACAAGTACTTTGATTTGATACTTTCAGTACATTTGCCTGATAACACTACTGTACTTTTGATCTTGGAATATTTTTAAGTGCGAACATCTAATTTAGTCTGTTCTTGAAGTAATATTTTTGTCAACTTACGATGTTTGACTGGTGGTAATTTGAGACCCACTGTACAAGTTAAATTTAGTAGTAGCACATACTGAAAGCACATACTGAAAGCAAGTCCTTACATTAAGAGTGCGGCTGGCGTATGAACCTTAAAAGGCGTTAACAGTAATCGAGAGACTTTCAAGCTTAGCGTGTGCCAGTTGATGTTGAGCTTTACAATCCCTTGTTAAGTCAAGTGTTTCTCTCTAAAGTAGGTTAGGTTGCACCTGGAACTGCATGAGCTCTTTTTAGCTGATTTCATATTTACATTTTTGGTGCTTAATTTTGATTGGTTCAGTACTGACCTGTTTCTCAGAGATCACCTGTCAATCTCATCTTTTTTTGTCAGTTTAGTCATGACGGTCATCACTGCTGACACTTAACACCCACTTCTCTCTTTTCCAGACACACTGGACACATAGTGAAGTTCCCCCTGTGTGATGTGCACTGATATTGAGGGATGTCTTTTTGTGGGGGAAAAAAAAAAACAGTGCAGAGTTAAGCTTAGGTTGAAGATAGTCTAAGGTGTCCTTAAATGGCCACTGGAAGATTTGAGCTGAACAATAAGTCCAAAATGCGAAGTAATCTTTTTGAGTATAAGCACACATGCTAACTGTTATCAAGTTCCACCAGCTCATTTGTGAGAATTTGCTGTTTTTTCTCTATTTCATCTGATTGTAAACTGAACGTGGTTTTTTTTTGTTTTTTTTTAAAAAGACCAAACACCTTATTGAACAAAATTACCTGCCGCCAATTGCTATTTACAGACCTACATATGACATACACTAACACAAGGGCCTTTCCTCTAGCAGGAACCTCATTCCAAAACATATATATTTTTATTCAAAAATAGCAATGTTTTCGCCGTAGATTTCATCCTATGAACAATTCTATTTTGGTGCCATAAAACCAGTTGCAAGGAAAGAGAAAAAGTCTTTCTTTGATGATTTTCAACCACTATTTGTGGATTATATTTTTCTGGGCTGACTGAGGAGTATTCTCACTTCCTATTCAATAATAAGCTCAGTGTTGTTTCTAGTACTGATGAAATAATCCCTAACTCACTCCATTACAATGTTACAGCATTGACACACCCCACCATGACACTACATACCAGCTCAACTGTAGTTGAAGGTGCACTCAAAACAGAAACTACAGCAGGCTATGAAAAAATATGCCATATGAATATGATGTGAACATAATGTTTAAAAATATTAAAAATATTGGGAGGTACATCAGGAGAGATATTGTTACACATCTGAATAAACTTGAGAGCTAACGACAACATCTTGACGTATAGAATGACAAAGTAAAATGTTACATGTATCCTGTTAAGGCAGTTATCACTTATCACCAACTGAACATTACAACTGTAAAAAGAAAATGCAGCCCCATCCTCTCAGTGTCTCAAATTAAATGGGCCTTCCACCAACCCCAAGTATGACAAAAAGATTACTACTCAGCCTGTGAATGCAGTTATTTAAACGCAAATTCACTACCTGAGCGAGTTGAAAATGATTCAACCTGAGCAAAATATTCACACGAATTTTGAGGCATTAATTTTAGGCGTTTATTTGCGTCAGTAACATACAAGGACGAATGGAAAATGGAAAAACAAAAAGAGTTAAGGTTCCTGCTGACTCGTAGAATCAGAAATCAGTCAGAAGCTGAGCTGAACACAAACATAGACAGGAAAAATTTCAAGGACATGGTCAACTTGTGCGTCACTAGCTAGCTTCCAGCTAATACCTGCTGTTATTTTTGTCTAGAAAAGAACAGCGTGACATCTGTCTACCTCATCCTTTCCTAATGTCTCTGTTTTACCGCAGCCACATTATAATGCAACCCTGGAGTTTTCAAACTAAAACAGGGCCAGCAGCATTTTGAAATGTCTCAGTTTTAGGGGTCCTAAAATGCTGGGCTAATGTGGACGACAGGCCTAAAAGTAGCAAAGATTATGCGTTTTTTAAAAAAAAAAGGGTGGATGTAGCCTCAAAATTGCATCCGATATGACCTAAAATGCTGGATCTGGTATTGGTGAGTACGCAAGTCTAAGCCCCGATCTAATACCACATAAATTCTTGTTCAGAAATGAGATCCTGTCACTGCCCAGTAGTGTCATGTACACCTGTATATTACAACAGTTTTTTTTACTGCACAAGTAGACCATATCGTCCAGTTACTTGTATAATTTCAAGCACATCCATATATTACATCCATAGATGTTAAGTAGAATACAGTTGTAAATTTTGAATAATGATATGTAGGTTTTTAAACAACATCAGATCAGTACTCAGGATCAGCTGATACATTAAGTTCAGGTATCAGAACTGGTATCAAAGAAGGGAAAAAAAAAAGGTACAGCACATTTATAGTTTTGCAGCTGTCAAGTTTGTACGACTTTGGGGCAAAGAATGCTTAACCCAAAGCCTGCATTACAAACTGGAGATGGAGAGATTCAAAGAAGAGGGTTAAGTGAGGAATCCGATCACGTTACTATGTGGAAATTGTCAGATCCATTGTCCAAGAAGCTTAACCCATTCTAGGGACTATAGATGTAATATTTCCACCACTGCTGATTGGATTTATTTGCCTCTCACAAGTCCCCCAGCATTATGTAATTGTCACACTACATCAGTATACATTTGACTTACAAACAAGTATTGTATGCCTTCACTTTAGAGCAAAGTGATTGTATCACAGTAAGGCAGAGTGATTAATTGGACATCTCACAGTTGTGTAAATGTTTGCTAACTCACCCATTACAGAATGTAATTTATCACTTCAAACACTCCAATGATTAGTTGATTGTCAACAACTATTCTGATAACAGATTAATCATGAGTCAGTGGGTTTTGGGCTGTTGGTTGGACAAAAGAAGCGATCTGAAGACGCAACTCTGGCCACCTTGACAAAATGCTACATCGATCAATTTTGGAAAAAAAAAAATCTGATTAGTCGATAATATAAATGAGCATGAGATGAAGCCTTAAACAGCATTACATTACCAACATATGCTTCTAATTAAAGCTAACTGGCATGAATTTCCTTCTGTGTTTCACCACATGTTTTAAAATTAGAGGCCAGGGACATACAAATCTGATAATCAGCCAATCAAGGATTTCAGTTATTACTAAATCATCAAACAACTATTCAACAAGTTGAGATTTGCAAAAGGTAGTGGAGGCAAAATGAGAAATATATATTCACTCGTGCATTTTCTGAGAATCTACATGCTAGACATTTCAACAAATTCAGGGAGTTTTAAGGCATATAACCTGGTGAATCTGAAACTGTTCCACCTAAACCAAAGACACTAGCATGATCGAAGCTCATGACCTGCATGTCAGAAGAGATACAGCAGAATTTGGAGGCTTGTTTCATGGTGAACGAGCAGTGGCTCATCCCCCGAGGCGTGGACGATTGTGAGAACAACATTTTCCGTTAGACGAGCATTAGTAAATTAGTGGAAGCGTTATTCAGGAGTACAGTTCAGTGTTTTCCAGTGCATAGCTAACTCAGCAGTCGGCCCTGACCGGAGCTCAGAAGAGGATTAGTAGGAGTGACAGCGTACAAATGAGCATTGAACTGAACTGTGCACATGCGAGCAAGTCACACTGACTCACACATATGCGCAAACTGTATTAATTATTACTACTTTGAAACTCAACACCCATGAGATGCTGGGTTACTGAGGAGGCTTCAGATGTAATGATTTACTTTTTTAAACATACGGATCAAGCTAAGGCTGCAACCAATGATGATGATGATTTTCATTGTTGATCATTTTCTCGATTAATCCATTAGTTGCAGGTCTATTACTTAATAGCCTAAAAGCCCAAGATTATGTCCTCAAATGTCTTGTTTTATCTACAGTCAAAGGCTGTTCAGTTTACTGTAAAAGGGTAGAATACAACTGATAACATTCACATTAAAAAAGCTGAAATCAGAGAATTTTGACATTGTTTTTCTTTAAAAAAAAATAAAAATTCTCAAACTGATTACAAATAATTAGCTTTAAATTTAACAGTTGATGACTTATCAATTAATCATTGCAGCTCCGGATAAAGCTCAGTTTTGAGTTTATTCACATACAACAATAATGTCACTTTAAATGTTTGTATGAGCAGTTACAAGGCCCCTGGTGGATGCAAAAAAAATTTAATGGTTATGAAAACATACATGCTAGCAGAGCATTTAAGCCCATCACACACAAATGATGCATTTCAGACACACACCAAATACTTAAACACAGAAACAATGTGAGCTTTGGTATTAATCAGTCTATTATGGCATCAATATAGCATTTATTTTCCTGTAAAGACTCATAGTTTTGCTGTGATATTTGCCAATCATCCCTGTGAAGATTCTTCGAGGGATACTGTGCCCATTTATTAATAATAAAACACAACATAAATGGTTATATATAGATAAAAGACAACAAATGTACTGGTAATGTAATGTAAGTAGCTAACGTTAACAGTCCTGGTTATGCGTTAAATAATCAAAATAACAGCACATTAAGCTAACTGAGTGAGCGACAACTAGCTTAAAGTCACATAGCAGGATGGAATGCTATAAAGATGCTACATGCTAGGCGGCATTTCGTCAGGTTATGTTGTGTAAAGTGATGAATTTAGATAGTTTACCTCTCGCTGACCAGCACCACGTCGGCATCGCTCCAGTGTTTGAACACACACGGCAGGATCCTCCTGAAGGCGAAGAAGAGACCGGGGAAAACTACGGCGCCACAAGCTAAAACTTGCAACATCCTGCCTGTATTTTCCTCTAAACCTGCCCCGAGACCTGACGCTCTCCCCTCCGCGAGTTTCGCCCGTTTACACGCGGCGGTGAGGCATTTCTAGTGAGGCCGGGGGTCGGTGTTTTTCACCGGGAACGGTCCACCATCTGCACACACACACACATACACACTGCTGAGAGTCAGCAGCAGCAGCAGCACCACTGTCGAGCTAAAATCAAGGAAACACACCAAAGTTTCTGCGGTGACTGTCAGAATAAGAGCCGTGACCCGGCGCCGGAATGAAGCTGGCTCTTCCGGTGATAGGGTTCATACGCAGGGTTACGCTTTTATTTTGAAGGTCAAACTTTACTCAGCTCACTTGCTGACAGATGGACAATCGTTCGTGTTAGGCTACGTCATCTGTGTGATTTTCCGAGAGAACTAACTCTGAATATAAATATGAATACACAGTCATTCAATGAACACAGACACAGTGTTTCAGTCATAGTTTGTATGGTGTCTTTCTAACAGCAGAAGTGGAATAACCGTTAAAACATTTACTGTAATCTGAGTTGCGTTACTCGAGGTTTACCCTTTTCACTCCACTTCCTTCTTCTCAGCTACATTTTGAGAAAATATTGTAGGCTACTTTTTTATTTCATCATAGTTATTTGTCACTTAGTTGATGTGAATTGCTTCTAAAACATGATACGTTGTTACAAATTAAATGACCCAAATGCAGTTAAATGCTAGGAGGGCGACTGTTTAAATTATAATTACCAGCTGTTTCTGTCTTTTATTCACACCAAACATTTAATTTTTCCAGCTTACTCCTAGTGTGTGGGTTTGTAATGTGTGTAGGATATAACAAACATCGTAGTAACGTTGTTACTTTCCACTTTTTTGCGTGAATAATGTGCATATGAATGGACAATGAAAATAATCATCGGTAGCGGTCCAAAAATACAAATAAGTAAAATGCGAGAGTAGTTAATGATAATCTCACAGGGGACACTTTTCTTCGTTGACTCCTTTTAATTAAGTACATTTTTCTGACAATACTTACACATATTTTTCCTCAAGTAAAGGATCTGAATACTTCATCCACCATGTCTAGAAGAGGAAAAGAGAAAATAGACAAATAGATTTTGTATATTGTATTTTTTGTACCTTTCTCTAATTTCTGCAGTTTTTTAATGATAGCGTGGATACTAACCTCTTTGAGCCTTGAAAAAATATTTAATTGAAACCATATTGGCTGGGAGAACTAATAGTTTGTAGAAAATTGTAATTAAGGACAGTTGTTGAGTAAATGTAATTAGTAACATGAGTAAAAGGAGCAATGGCATAATATCCAAACAAGGTTACGAGTTAAAGTCCCACATCCAAAACTTTACTTAAATCTGCATTCATTTGTTTCTGGCCTTTTGGGGGGAGCAGAATATACTGTAAACAAAATACTGGCGCATCATCAGCTTCTAAATTTCTGACATATCTTATAAGTCTCAGCATGCCGTTGCTTGTTTCCACATTGAGCAGACACAGACCTATATTATCAGTTATCTGGAGCCATGTACAATATCCAAGTGCTCGTTAGTGTCAAAACAGAGATTTTAAAAAGGATACATTGTGCCATACAGCTGAAGAGTACGCTACTTGAATCCACACCTCTGTATCTGTGGTTCATCCATGCTAAACTGAGGCTATCAGCCATCAGATGGTGCTATCAGCTGACAAGTAAACTCTCCCTTCAAAGTCAATTGATGCCAGCTCACTGGCTTTGTTAGGTAGAGTCTGATGCCGGCCTCTTAAGGAATGTCTGGCATCAAGATTCGCTGTGCCCTAAAAAAGCTTCCGTAGCCTGTTGTTACTGTGACAGGACGCCTTGGTTACACCAATATACTACATAATACTGCTCTGAACGTTAGATTTTTGTTAGATGATCTGTATATGGAACGGCAGGTTTAAAGATATTTGAGACTTTCCTCCCCCCAAAAATGTCAAAATGTATATTTTCAATAATGACGACACATACATACTACACTTTATACTTCAATATATTGTGTTATACTATACCTAGATTTGATATTCTATCACATAGCTGTTCTATGCTATATATTTAGTAAGTTAACTTTAATAAGTTATTTTAAGTCGTTACCTTTCCGTATATCTCATATCCCATAGTATATCATAATATTTACCATAGTTTACTACACTATATCTGACTAGGATGTTTTTCATTTTATTCTTAAATATATTTACGTTACATCTCTACATGAGATAATTTACATTTTCATTTAGGCCATCCAGCAGACTCCTTTGTCCAAAGCAACTTACAGTTATTCATAAATACATTCATACACTGATGGCAGAGGCTGCCATGCAAGGTGCCGACCAGCACATCAGGAGCAGTTTGGGGTTCAGTATCTTGCCCAAGGACACTTTGACATGCAGACCAGGGGAATCATACCAGTGACCTTCCAGTAACATCACACTGGCTCTACCCCAGAGCCACAGCCGCCCCTATAGATAACAGGAGGACAACTATAGAATGATTTTAAAAAAAGGTGACTGTGTGAGTTTGGAAAATAAACCCACTTTGACTTAATATGTATTTCTTTGCCTTAACATTTGATTAGTCCTCAGTCTTAGATAGCTCAACCCTCACACCTGTTATCATTACCTTTGGTGGGTCATTCTTACTCTCAATTAATCTCTTGGCCTCAGTAGAGTTCATGCTTGGCTTGTTGATGAGAAATCAACAATCTTTCTAAGTGAATAGCAGCAAGGACTGCACAAATGTGTGCACTGGGCAAACAAAACAACCTCTCCATTCACAAATGGCACAACACAGGAGGGCCAACTCCTCAGGTCAAAACTCTGCTGTCCACTTACGGATGAAGGAGAAAAATCATTCCTTTGAGGACACCGATATAAACATCTTGGCCAGAGAAGACAGATGGTTTGAAGGGGAGTTAAGGAATCCATCTATGTCCGACTGGAACAGTGGTCTTTGAACAGAGAAGGTGGAAGACATTACCTATCACCCACCTACAATGCTGTAATGAGTTCTCTCCCCAGACAGCTTAACAGCCATTCACACCCAGGCTATCCCACCTTTTGCAGTCATTATGTTCACAGGAATTGCGAAAGGCTTCTCCATGAGAACTCAGCTGTTTCTTATCTTGGACCACTACAAGTTTTATTCGCCTGGCGGTTTAACACAGCAACGCCATTATAACTATTTTTGGATGTTAGATAGCTTGCTTACAATTTCTGGTCAACTGGTACCTCTCCTATGCACCTGGCTCTTGAAATAGAAATGCAATTTTTTTTTTTCTGTCAGTGTTTAGATGTTTTAGAATCCTGCTGTATAAAGAATATGCATTGCAACTGTGTTTTTGTTTATTTTCTTAACAATATGATTATCTGTGGCTCCACCTTAGGGAATATGGATGAAATGATCTTATAGGTGATCCCTGTCAAATAAGCAAAAGTATACATGAGTAAAATAAATATTGATACATACAAACACCAAGTGCCATTACTGCACCACACCACCACATTACTCTGAACCTTGTACTTTATTGTGTATCAAATTCAAATGCTCTGCCCAATAGTTTTATAGTTTCATTAATATTTTCTTATCTTCTTCCAGAGTGATTGGTAAGGCCTCCTGCTACAGTGCACCAGGGTACAGGTGTGCTTCCTCCCAGTCTCTCCGCATTGTGTGCATACTTTTTCAGTGCTCGCTATACAAAATACACAGATATCAACTGTTACTTATTACTTGGAATACTGCTTACCTCCAGAATTGAAGTGAATAATTTAGTGTCTGGCAATTTGATTTATTTCAAATGTATTTAGAAATATGCAAAAATGTAAGCACAATAAAGATCAAAATAAATACATTTTAATTTTCAGAATGATGCATTTTACATGTTAGCACAAACGTATGCCCTGCAAACATCACTGTTGTAAAAAATACTTAAAAGTCATACTTGAATAAAAGTAAACATATTATATGAATTCTGTATAAGTGAGCACCACCCATATGAATAGTACTTCAGCAAAAGTCTTGAAGGGTTAGGGCTAGGGTTAGTGTCCCATTTGACATGTACTCTAGTATTGAAAGTCATTTTCTGATAACGAATGTACTTAAGGGTCCAGTTTGTAAGAATTTCCAACTCGTCAAATATCCATCCTACAATCCCAAAGCGTCAGTATTTGATGAGTTGGGCATGAGACTCAAATATCAACTTTCTTACAAACTGTTAAGTATCATAAGTACAAATAAAAGTACATTCATACATACATCTACATGTTTGACCGTAATCCTATAATCTGATCCAATATTCAGCATTTTTCCTGATATTGGAATCAGTGTTATTGATAAGATGTTGATGAAGGTTCTCAGTCATCCAGGTCATGGTAAATCTAGGTGCTTAATCGTAGGCAACTGGACTTGTTTCAGTTCACTTCTCCTGCAAGAGGCTTCTTCAGTCTTAACTAACTGGAGAGGAATTGGCAGCTTTCAGCATCTGTGTGGGTGTGTTGCTACAGAGTTGTTAAGGACATAGGGGTCATAGTGATAACGTTCTTATGTCTACAAATTATGTTTTAAAAACAGGACATCTACAGAGCTTGTAGAAAGGTGCGGAATAGAAGGTCCATTGTCCTTAAAAAACATTATTACAATTAAGAACCAATCATGTTACAATGTTTTTCAAATTATACTTAAGAACAATACTTTAGTAGTAGATTTACTAAGTTACATCCCATAGCTGTTATCCACTGATTGCGTCTTTTTATATGCTGCATCTAACCGTTAACTTGTCTTATTATTCAGTTAAAAACTGAAAAAAAAGGATGACGTTAAGTCTTCAGACAGTCAGTGTTAATGTCTGAAGTTTCATTTTATGACATTCAGTCTCCAATTCTTTGGTTTGAAGTGCTGGAATTTTCCATGACTCGCTGATAACAGTATCTATATGATAGTGATAGTGCATCTGTGGCTTCCGATAAGACATCATCCACGTCAAGGGAAATTGCTACCTGCATATCCATTGCTTCCTCATTGCCATCGTGAACTAGATTGCAGTGGGGTTGAGTTTCGTATTCTTAGAAAATGTGGGGAGAAGTGAAGCTGCTCAAGATAAGTTTCACTGACATTCTCAAAAACTTTGGCTGATTGGAAGAAAGACGTGTTCTTGCATTAAGCTCTTTAGCTGCCACTACGCTGTGATTCAAACGTAGTCATTTATATTATGTGGAGTTTGATCATAAGCAGCCATTAATCTAAAAAGTAAAGAAACATGGAATAAAAAAAACAAATTCTGGCATTGTTTTATGTAAACCAGTGCTCCAGTTTCTTTCTATCACCTGGTCAGTTTGATTATTTTACACACACCGTGTCACATCAAGTTCTCCATACTTTTATAAGTTTAGAAGGTGTGATAAAGTCTCAAAACAAAACAAAAGTATGCCAGTATGTATCCTGTTTGACCTTTGCAGTAGGCAGGACACTTAATCCACTTCAGCAGACATAGGCCTCTGAACTGTTGTCACATACATTTATAATTATTATTTGACATTTTATTATTTCAACTGGTCAGCCATTTTACCAAACTGGCATCCGGTACTACTTATCTACATACTCTATGCTCGGTGGATTCTGTACTCTTGACCCAAGTGTAACCCAACCAACATAAAACCCAAGGCTACACCATAACCATTAATGAACCAATGAAAATCTGGTGTTATCAGTTTTATCACACACACACACACACACACACACACACACACATTCCAAATAATCACTACTGCTATTTTTGTTGTACATGTTAGGTAATCTAGAAGATTGATTCAAACAAACACAATATTAACACTAATAGAAAAGTCATATTGTTGTTATTGTTATCATTGCTATTGCAAGTATTTAAAGTCATAAGGGTCAGAAACAGCTGGTAAACATCTCCTCTGCTCCTGTTGGTACAGGACATTTTTTAAACGTGTCAATGAGAGCTGAACGACATGTGTAACACAATAAGACAAAACATGACTGTAGTTCTGTTGCTGTGTTACTACTTTTATACTCCACAGGCTGAATCTTTGGAAGGTATTCATTGTTATTTAGAGTGGTGTGTCTGAGAACAAATATAAAGCAAGCTGAACCTATTATTTTCATAACAGTCTATAGGAGCACATCCTGTGTTTAATGTGTGTAAGTCAGGTTCAGAGCTAACACCATACACTTTAAATGGTGACTTTACTTTTATTACCTCACAATTACCAAGTTAAAGCCGACTAAATTTAAGATGTACGAGATAAAAAATTATAACAACTTGAAATGATGAGACAATTTAATTAGGTCATTTTGAGGTAATCTGTTTCCTCAATTTTTTTTTATAGTAAAGTCACTGATAGATTTTACAGTGTTGTACTGAGACAGTCTATATCACAGTAATCAAAGATTGTGTTTAAGTTAAATATTAAAGAAGCCGTTGAGCAGGTGACTTAAAGCACAAAAACACAACCAATAAAATCGTTATAAACACTCAAACAAAACAAAACCTTTTCCTCAGCTCAAGTGATTTGGAACACCAGTGGTGTAATACGTATTCACGTAAAGATATGTCATATGTCTGCATCGAAATGTCTAAAAACCACTTGATCTTTGTGACTTATTTTGTTGAGTTTCTAACTTACATTATCCCAATGTATAAACAATATTCCAACTCAGATATATCTCTTATTTTATTTTGGTTTTATTTGGTCGCCTGTGGCTATAACTTCCGGGGAAAACATGCAATGATACGTCACAGAGTCAGGAGGGAAGTCATGTGAGGCGAACATGACTAAATCAAACATGAATAAGCTTTCATACATCTTTCTGGCTGAAGACAACAACTTCCATGATCCTGTGCCACTTGTGTATTTTGTTCTTATTGAAAAATGCGTATCAGCAAAAATTACAGGCCTGCTGTGTTTGAAAAAGTACTCCATCTGTTTACCTTAGCACTGCTATATAAATGGACTCAACAAACACTTTTAAAAAATTTACAAAAAAATGCATCAATATGCTTCCTTCCTGTCAAAACATGGACATTACCGCAATGCAATTTGATGGCCAACAGTTCAGCCTGAGATTATGCTAGTAGGAGCTAATGTAGCATTACTTTAACAACAACTCAAGGGTTGTTAAAGTAAAAAGAGTAAAAAGTGAAATATTTGTCTCTGAAAGGTCTTTGAAAAATCACATAAGTACCTCAAAATTGTACTCAGCTATAGTTGTACAAGTAACTAAGTTAAAAATAAATAAATAAGTGAATTGCACATAGTTACTTTCCATCATTGCAGTGTTCGATGTCCTACTGTAGTGCTTTGAATTCCCGAAATGCACTCTGATGTAAGTATGACTTGTATGCTGTTTACTGGAGGAGGCCTTGCCACTGGACATCTTCCAGACAGCAATTACTATTTATCCACAACGTAACCGGCAAAACAATTCATTAGTATATTTTGGTGTAATACCTAGTACACAGGGCTTGTATCAAGACTGATGTAAAGACAATTTCTGTTTCTTGTTCTCATTGCTGCCTTCAACACAGTGTTATCGTATAAATCAATATCCACGTATATCTATGAAAATCTGGAAAATTTTGTTGGTGCCTGTTGAATGTAAATGGAATCGTATTTCTATAGCACCTTTCCAGTCTACTGACTGCTCAAAGTCGCTTTACAACACTTGTCAGATTCACTCATTCACACACACATTCATACTGATGGCAGAGGTACACACAGATTATCATTTATGTTCTGATGACACACAGATCACATTGATTCCTTATCAGCTTGTGTCAGTTGTATAAAACCGAGTGTAAACTTGATGGAATGAAATGGACATGATTCACTCACTTAAAAAGTATCCACCCAGAGAATATTCATGTGTTATAAAAAGTGGTTGGAGCATTTATCTTAAACAGTGACACAACTGTAAAACTCACTGCTAAAAAAAAACAAAAACAGAAAATTTCAACTTATCTTTACAACACTTAATGGTTTGATGGTGATTTTTCAAATGTTTTATGACAACCTGACCTTGTTTAAGCTATGTTTGATTTGTTCCTTTTCTGCGTACTTAATGTTTTAGATTTTCTTTCAACATGTTGAATGTTTGAATGGATTTAAATCTAAAGCAGTACCTTTCCTGCTTGACACAATCCTCCTGCTCTCAGCATTGCCACCTCAGAGAAGACACAGCTTTGTACACTCTTATGCTACAACCAAACCAGGCGAGGATGTAAAAATTATTAATCTTTTTTTTCAATGTGAGTTTTTGTTTGAATTAAACAAGTGGAACATACCACATTACTAAGTTAGCTTGAGTTGGATTTTGTTACGTTTGGACAGAGCCAGGCTGACTATTTCCTTCTGTTTATCGTCTTCGAGCTAAGCTAAGCTAACCGACTGCTTGCGGTAAGTTCAAATTTAGAATACAGACATAAGAGTGTATCAGTCCTCTCACCTAACTCAACTAGCTGAATGGTAGGAATGCACCGATCTTTAAAATAAGAATTTGGCGGACAACCGATATTGACACCAATTTTTAACTATTCTTGTTTTTGTTGTTATTTATTCTTTCTCTTTGGTTAAGGAAACAAAGAAACCATCTTTATCATAGAATAGCTGTACTGTTTTAACACCAACTTGCTCTTCAGTACACTTACCTGTGAATGACCATTGAGTCAGTGATTTAAAAAAAAACCTTTAATATAACCGTCTTTCCCATAAAAGTCCCTTTTGGAAAAATAACTCAGTCAAAATCCCTTTTATCCTGCTGTACAACTAAATGAGGAGAGTTTTTAATACCTAGCCCAACAAAAAAAATTCTCTTTGCACAACATAAATGAATGTAAATATAAAACGATAAGAAAAGCAGTAAAATAGACAGCTTAACATTTTAACATCGGCCGACGCTGGTGATGTCCCCTTGTTTGCTGATAGGTCTATGTCAGTCAGCCACCCCTAGTTTGGCTTATACCAATGCTAGGCCAAAAAAAAAGGCACATCCCTTCTTAATGGCCCCAAATTGTATTGTATTATAACTCACTCACTCAGCACATATGGCAAAACACTGTACATCTCTTCTCTTTCTGTTTAGTGTCCATATCCTGTGGCCAACGGCACATCATGCACTACCTGTGTGGGTTTCACCACATATACTGGTATGGAAATTACATGTACACAAACATATCATAGGCTGTGTTTTACAAATACAGTCAACACATTCTCATCAACAGTGTCTTATTAACTGACCATCAGGGGATTGTTCTGTTGGTCACTGGGAAATATTGGCAGCTATGACTCTTCCACACCGTTTCCATGTCAATGACTGTGCTATGGTGACAGCATGTTTTCAGCCTCAGTCTGCTGCACTGCTCACCAAACAGAACAAACCGAAGGATGTTCATGCAGACCTATGTTGCCTGTCGGATCGATCTTTACTGCTCCAGGTACTTGTGCTAGCTGGCTAGTGCCTCTGACTCAAGGACAAGTTGAAGGAAACAACTGCAAGAAGAGAGCAATTTAGTCTGTAAGTGTTTCTGTAACCCAAGGCCTGGTACAGGATGCATTGTTGTATAGCTTTCTAGCAATCCTGGCACAAATATAGTCCTAACAACTTAATGGTGTGGTAACTTTTGAAGGGCAACTTGATGGGGGGAGGACTTCTGCTATTTTTGCAACAAGTCTTCAAAACTAAACAATAAAATCGATAATTTGACATGGCCTTCCAAAATGGCCAGTATGAACTTACCTGATATTGAGAGGTGCATGCGCGGCAGAGGTTGCGAGACGAAAAGGACGGGATCAGACAGAAATTGACGGTAAAAAAGTCCTTCGAAGGGTATATTTTTTATCTTTATACTTTTTATACTGAGCACATTTCAGAGACTGTACTTTCTTACTTTTACTTGAGTAAAGAAGTTGAATCAGTACTTTCATCAGAGTCTTTTTTGTTTTGGTTTTCACAAGTAACTGTACTTCTACTTGAGGAGAGAATGTGTGTACTTTTGCCACTTCTGCTAATCTGGCACCCCAATAATCAGGAAATTTTTTGGCGCCTTCCAAAGCTGTTGAAATGAATTGTCAGTTTCCGTTACGGTAAATGTTTGGTTCTGTTAAGGCACACAAAGATTGTAGTCATTGTTAAAAGAAACTTGTCGATAGGAAACAGCAGGTAAAGGACACTCTGCTGACCCAACCATCCACCTTTGCATTATTCAAAAACTGTTTACATATACATCATGCTACTTCTGCTTTTTTTAAAGTGCTACATCGTAGATAACCGGACTTGTTTCAGTTGCCAACGATATAGCACTTTGAATTACAATGACCTGAAAGACTGAGAACCTTCATCACCATACTTCTGCTTTGGTGTCAGAGAGAAAAAGTTTTAAATAATACGACCACAACAGGTATTTGTCAGGTAAACCTGATGTAATAAAGAAACAGCATGTGACCAATGATGTTATTTTTCTTTTGAGGCTGTCACCAAGAAGAAAAAGAGCCTTGACAGACTTTTCATCACGTATTGATTATTTTTCTCCGTGCAGCTGAAGTTAAAGAAGTTCTGTGTCCACCCACACTTGTTTGTAGACGTTAGAGGGAAATGATATGTATGAATGTGCCATATAAAACCCAAAGTAGCCCTGAGGTGAACTTTTATAAACCTATTAAGTCAATACATGCGTTGTCTCCCTGGTTGTCAGTGGTGATGTATTACAGCAGCAACGCACAACCATAAAAAATGGGAGGGCTAGAGACGATGGGGTGGTGATAACGGCTGCATAAAAGCTGGTGTCTGAGAATATTATTTATTCTGACGGGAAAAAGAAGAACGTCATCACTGGTTAGCCTCTCGGGTAAGTAACTCAGCTTTACTCTTGAAGTCCTAGATCTGTTAGGGAAGATCAAAACTCTGTGAAGGTACATCTCTCGTACAAAACTCAAACAAAACTGTAACATTTTGATTAATCATGTTGGTTGAAAATCTTATTATGTGAAATCACGACAGATTTTAGAGTTAGTCCAAGCTGTAATCAGAAATCTGAGAGTTTTATGCTTCTCTGCGTTATATTAACTATTGTGTTATCTATTTATATGTGTCTGGTATCTTTTATCTGTCAGGAATTATGGAGGTCAAAAGTGCAAAAAGTGCAAAAGTTTTTTTGGGATAAGATTAATTTTCTTAAAATGTTCCCTCACATCATCTATCTTCATCCTTATGTAGGCTACTGTGCGTTTCTTGTAAAGCCCAGATTTGGGTCAGCCATAAAAGGGATTGTAAACTCTATGAGCAGATAAAAAAGTTGACGAAGTGAGTTTCAATTTCACCCGTTCATTTTTTTTTTGACAATGCAGTAGTTGATATATTTAATGTGGTTTTCAGGCTAAGAATACATTTCCTGTTTCTGACCCAGGAATGTTTGACAAAGTCAAATGTCGCAGATATTGACCAGTACACATCACATGTGGGCTTGGCCCGGAAATGAATTCAGTCTGTATGTTTGTCCCTTCATGTTTTCCAGCCACGAAGCCTCCAAACCAAAGAGCATCTTTCAAGACACCAGGACCCTGTTTTTGTGACGCTGAAACTTCACTTTGCCACAATGAAGCAGAATCTGAGTCTAGTGATTCTTGCCCTTCTGGGTCTAGGTAAATTGGAATATCCACACTCACTGTAGACTCTTGAATACTTTTTATTAAGGGTTTCCTTAAAAGGGCTTATAAGTTGCAACTATCAGCTTTTTATCAGCATCACAAGTCTGCCTTAATTTATCTCATTTTCTAAAAATTCTGTTGTGTTAAATAGTATCAATAAAGAATTTGAATCGTTAAGTGTTAACAAGTTAAATGGATTTGGCCCAGACTTGACAGTTAGTTGGCAAACAGACCAGCCAGTCATAGAGATTTTTCCAAACCTGTCGTCTCAAAAGCTGTTCTTATCGATACAAAGCTAACGATTAAATTATTAAACATTTCTTACAACAGGTAGCCCACTTTTAGAAAGTTGTACCAAATAATTATTTTTAAAACAGTGCCTCTAACTGTAGAAGTTACACCAATGAGTTTAGGAGCACGATTTAGATTATTGTGATCTCTAAACACAAAACCATCCCTTAATGTCAGCTGAAGGTCATAGTAACGCCTTTGTCGTTTCCAGTAAGGTTGCCTTCAAATGTTGCAAAACATGTGCAATAAACTGTGAGGCGGAAATTAAGAATAAATGTGTGGAGGTTAGGGTGAGGACAATTGGACATGTGTACCTCGGACCAGCTAAAACAGGCTCGGCAGCTTCATCAAAGAAAGATATCAGGGAGGGGCCCAGCTATCCTTACACACCTCTAATCTAACAAACAGGTGTCTAGAAAAGATAGAGATATGCGGCTTCCTTTGTCAAATGTGATCATTGATCATTTGCACAGATCCCTCAGATTTTTTACAAGCTAACTTGTTCCTGGGTACTGAATTACTTCCTTGTATATGATTCTGGCATTGAACCAGTTTCTTTTTTAGACCATTAAGACACTTTGAACTTTGTACTTTGCTGAGCTTAAACATTAGTTTAAGGTTCAGTTGATGATCTGCTCATTATTCATGTGACAGAGGAGGAATGGATTTCATGGTGTTGGCACATAACTTATTGAATACTCAGAGGAATGTCATGAACACATATGACACACAGCACATTTAACAATATTCTTTAAGCCTTAACTAATGCATAGCTTACTTTTGTTTATTGTAAAGATGATGATAGAACAGTCGTAGTTTAGAACATTTTTGACGACAGAAGATGAGGGCTGTTAAAAGGATGTCATATTTTCAGAGTCATAAATGTTGATAGTGTTTGTTTAGAGGGCTTGTCCTCATCCCCGTCACCGCTTTTTTAATGGAGCTTGGACCACAGCTTGGGTCGATCACTAAAATTCTCAATTAAAACTTGATACTTGATTATGATGAACTAAAAGACATGTTCCCAACACTGAAATCACAGCAAACAGTTTTATAGATGCATTTTATTTTATAGATGTTGATGAAATGACTTTGAAGTATCACTACAAATCAGTGGTGAGATTTTGCCAAATAAATACTGAGATATAATCAGTATGTGTTTAGCTGCTAGCTGTATTTGTGGAATCTAGAGCCAAATGTTGTGAAAGTTTACCATACATTTTTAATGTGTTATCATAAAAACATTTTTTCCATCATGTTTTTTTTGCTTTTACCAACACAGTAGCCCTGTGTGTAGCACAAGACCCCAGCACGGCTCCAACTGAGGAACCCAGTGCAACCATTGCATCAACGAACCCCGCTGTGACAGACGCAACGGTTCCCTCAGAGAAACCCCCTCAGACAGACGCAACGGTTCCCTCAGAGAAACCCCCTCAGACAGACGCAACGGTTCCCTCAGAGAAACCCCCTCAGACAGACGCAACGGTTCCCTCAGAGAAACCCCCTCAGACAGAAACCGCCCCTACCGCTGGTAACACCGCTGAATCCACTGCAGCTGAATCCACTGCAGCTGCAACCGACGCGCAAACGCCCCCAGCGGTTAATGAGGATCCAGGGCTTTCAGATGGTGCCATCGCCGGTATTGCCATTGGCTCTATTGCCGGGGTGGCTGCTCTTGGTGAGTACAATACAAGCACACCCAATACATAACTTGCCTCCTCAATAACATATCATCCTGTTTTCCATGAATTATGATGTGACTGGAGGTTTGACATCAGTCTATCAGGACATGCACAGTAACAGTGATAGTTTGTGGAAGGTCATTCTCTCCAAGACAAGAAAAATGACAGAAAAATGACAAATGCTAACGATGAAATAGTCTGATTTATGATTCTTAAGAAGTC